>NC_060130.1:926044825-926384408 GCF_021461395.2 Schistocerca americana
GTGTAAACAGCTAACTAATAATGTAATACTTCACTTTCGCTCTAATCCCAACTTCAACTGTCCACCTAAGTAGTTTCTTTTCCTCCCGTAGGCTACAGTATTTGGCATTATTGAAGACACAACTAAACCTGAAAAACCACTGAACCACTTTAGAAATTCATTAACTGAATCATTCCTACCGAATGCTGTATCTAGTTGGCAAACTGAAATGTGTTCGTAAGTCAGCATTAACTTAACTATGATGAGCTCAATATTCAACAGTACAGTGATATAAAATGACACATGCCTTATTAAATTAAGCTGTCTCTGTTGAAAGTTCTCAGTGTTTCCATAAAGCATTACACATTTAAGTCTTCTCCATCAACTTTCTGTCAATGTACTAACCTATTATTTTTTCTCATCTATTGTACAGTACTGATAATAGGAGGACATTCTTACACGGTTCCTCAAAACAAGGTCATGCAGAGGTACAGCTGATTAATTCTTTATTGAAATGACACAGACAATCCACAAATGTCTATGTTGACAGATGGCTCCTGTAAGTGCAGTGTTCTGGACAGTACAGGAACAAGTGCTTTTGTTAACAGTGTAAATATATTTTGGGACCCAAGGCGAGATGCAGCCACCAGATACATACCATATTGAGTTAAGCAAGTCCTATTCATTAGATGTTAGTGCCCCACATGAAGTCCTCATAAGTGTCTAACATGGATGAAACTGTGTGGAAGTTGCCAGCTTCACATCTAAGAAGCCAAAAGAAATCGATATCATGTTCTAGTTGTTAATTAAAAGTGTCACAACCCACTGCATGGTGTCTCCTAAGAAAGAGTATACTAGGTTAATTGCAACAACAGATTAAGAAAAAGTATTGCCTGCCTTCTGATCTAAATGTTAAACATATTACTACTGCCATAATCTTCAGATATGGGGCAGACAAAATATGCATGAACTGTAGGTCATGAGCAAGATACCAAAGATGAATGTGTTTTATGTGATACACAGATGCTAAGTGTAGTGGCCCTTTTATTTTACTTCAGATTTTCAAAGTATATTGACTCTTCTGTGCCTTAGATGCTACTGTCACTGGTCTCATCTGCCTGTACATAACAGAATAACTTATTCACCAGCAGGAGAAGGTGTTTTTTTTTCCAATTTTGTCTTACTACATGGCTATACTCTTCCTCATTGGCACCAATGTGTTCATGAACCCCCGATTTTACTCTGACATCCACAATCTCCTATTTTAACATCCGATTTCTTTTTGTGGTATTACATCAGGTATACTGTGTGCATGGCCCAGCTTGACCACAACAGTTAGGCGATTCAAATAAATGCACCTCTTACACTGTAGAGTGAATAACTGATGATATGTTGGGATGAGCTTAGGACGAAATGGACTACTGTCCAGACATTTCGCATGCCACAAAGCACTCTCATATGCACACCTGCAACAGACAGATGTCAGCACTTGTGGTGTCAAATTTGTAAACTGCTCAGAGATACATGAATCCTATGGGTTGAAAACTTATTAAAATGGTCATCACTAGAGACTACTGTGGATTGTGTGCATCATTTAAATGAAGAACGAATTCATATTACTGTTGCATCATCATCTTTGATAATCTTCTGTTTTGGAGAAAATTACAGTGAGTCCAAAAAATCACACATTTTCATCAAAAAAATTACAATGACGCTGAACAGCCCTAATTCTTTGACTCAACTGATGCTGCCAAGGTACAAGTCTCAGGACAACAACAAATCTATGTCTTGAAATATCAATTTACTCACCTCATACTACTTCTGCAACACTTATACAGTTAGTTTGATTTGACTGTCATCTGTTAAATAGCTCTCTGCCATTATTCCTCAAATTTTCACTTCATGAACTGGTACCTATATTTCTGGAGCAATTAGATATCAACCTTCAATAATAGCTGTTTTGTAGGAACAGTTTCTTAAGCTGCTTCTTTATTACAATAGAATTTAATTTACTTTTCCACACAGTTGTTAGATCCCCAGGTTTCTTTACTTTCAAACAATTTCGACACACCTAGACATTTTATAGAGACAAGACCTCTCATCACATAAATTGTCTCTCTCTCTTTCTGTGAATGTCATATTTTTACAGCAAATAAAGTTTCTTATACAACAACAAAGTGAACACTTGTCAGCTCGGCAGAAAAACTATATATATATATATATATATATATATATATATATATATATATATATATATATATATATATATATATATAAGAACATTCTTTCTCAATTCACTATTCAAGAATTTCTTCAAAATATGCTGTCACAACCTCTTCACTAGGCCCAAAATGTTTTCCAGTGACCAATATCTTTATATGTGGCTATAAGTTAGAGGCTGCCGAATCTGATGAAAATGGTGTAGGTTCCAACAACTTGTTCTTCCACTTCCAATTCCCCTCCCCCTCTCCCCCATTCCACAAAGAATGTTTTTCGGGAGGCACATCATTCTGATAAATATTCCCCCTCCTTCCCCTTCTGCAATCCAGTCTCTTTTAACATTGTTTTCCATCCAATTGGTCTATGAGACTTACACAGTATTTACCATTACGTTTGCAGGGTAATCCATCAAAAGAATTACTTTTGAGCATCAAATAATATTTCACCATACAACATTTCAGAAAAATGAAAAATTGACTCTCCTTTTTTGGTTCCACGGGCTTCCACCTCAAAATTTCTAACAATTCTAATTGTTCTTTTGTTTCGGACATGAAGTGATGGTTCCACACCTCATCCCCCATAACAAATTAATGCATAAAATCATTTTTCTAATGTTTAAACGTTGCTGATAAATTCCTTTTATTCATAGATAGTCTGCCTTTGCAAATAAATGAGAGACAGTTTGTTTATTAATTTACTTTCTATCATCATTCAATAAATGTTGCACCCATATCACACAAAGCTTCCTCTAATTAATGTTCCAAGTAAAATGTGGCACAGTCTTCACTGTGATATGCATATGGCATCAGCTATTTCACACACACTTCATTGCTTATCTTGCAACACCATATTGAGAACTTCCTCATTTTCTGCAGCACATTTTTGATGCACTTCACATGCACCATCTTCATGACAGTTACAGGCATATTTGAATTCAACTGCCTATTTCTTAACTGGTGGAAATGAAGAAGCACACTTAGGGCTTTGTCAGCTTTGGATAAATTTACACTGGTGGCAAAATGTTCAAAACACAAAATTTTATTTGAAAAAATGGACACAACATACCTAATTAAAAAAAACCATATAAGCAAAATTATTTGGCAGCTCAAGTTGACACTTGATTCACAACAGTACTTTGCACAACATGTACCCAAAAAAAAAAAAAACTTCTAAATTTCGTTGGTATTCTATGTCATCTCTGTGCCAGTCCAAAAACTTTTACCTTGTTCTCGTGTGCATGTTCTCTGAAATATGTTTCTAGCTTCTTAATCAGTGTACCTTTCATGTAATAAGACTTTTGTCTTCAAAGTTAACAATAGCTGACACTATGTCAAATTACGACCCAAAACATTAAAATACCTTTGTGCGCATATACATTTTGTACTTTCCACAGCCTTAAGAAAGTTAAAAAAAAGTCCTTATCCAAAAACTACCTTGAGCAGTTAATAGTGATCTGACTCATGAAGGTAACATCTTAGATCTGCTGGCAACAAACATACCCAAACTACTCTACTCATGAGAACACAGCAAGTACCACAGCCCGATTTCCCAGAAACTTCGCTAAGTGGAAAAGGAGTCAAAATAAGTGAACACATGTCTTAGCTTATCCGTAGATCTTCAACCGTTTCAGAAAAATTGACAGTCAAAGTTTTCAAGCTCCTGTGCATGCCTTTCACCGGGTGATATCCTCAGACAAAATGGTGGCCCAATAGTTAGGGTCACGACTTCTTAATTTATGCGTCCCACGTTCGAAATGCGGTTATCCTCTTTATTTTTATTTTTGTTGTTCATTTATACACCTGTGTCTGTAGAAAGTTACTACAAAACATTTTCCAGTGTATACTGATGAAACATTGTCCCTATTCGTCTACAAATTGCTTATCAGATGAATAAAAAGAAAATTATTTGAAATTGTTTTCAGAGAAATTCCAGCAGCTTATCTTGATTCATAATGAACTGCAAGCGCCATTTTGCAGAAAAGTGATCAGTTCTGCATGGTCTGCTACAAAATTATTGCCAACATGTGGAATATTCACCAGTGTTAATGATGTTTCTTTCTTCAGTGTGAATTATACGAAAACTGTCACTGTGGCAAACCTGCCTTTGTGCAGTATTCATGGTGTTATGAATGTCTGTGTTTCAAATGTTTCCATGATTGGTATTGTCCAAGGGAACACATAAATTTTCCTGAAGAATAAATATATGAATAAAATGTAAGAATTAATATGAAAATGAAATATCAGAATATGAGATTTAAAAAGCACCATATACATATACATTCTATAACAAATATGTGGCACTTACTGTGAAGCCCAGTTGTAATTTCACATTTAATATAACACCCTTGTACCCACTAATTTGACAAGAAACATTCATGTAGTAATCTTCTACGGACATAGAAAATAAGTGAAAACAATAAAAATAAAATAAATAAAAACAATAATCAGGCTTCAAACAAAGGGCGCAAAATTAATAGGCCACAATGCTAATCATTGGGCCACCACTGCATCTGACGATATCGCGCCACAAAAGACACATGCAGTACCTCGAAATCTTGGAATCTTTGACCGTCATGTTTTCAGAAATGGTCAAGTACATACAGATAAGTGAGACATGTGTTCACTAATTTTCACTCCTCTTACGCTGAAAGAAGTCTGTGGAAATCGGGGTACGGCACTTGCCACATCCTCCTCATCAGTAAGTGTAGAACAGGCATTCAGTGATCATAAAACCATTACAGCATCCCTGAATACAGATGTAAATAAGAATACAAAGACAGGTAGGAAGATCTTTCTGCTTAAGAGTGAAAAGAAACAGATTTCAGATTACCTGAGCAGTCAGCATGAAAGTTTCATCTTCAGCACTAACAAGGTTGAGTATCAATGGACACAGTTCAAAATCCATTGTACAATACACTTTAGATATGTACATCCGAAGCACAGTTGTGAGGATGGAAAAGACCCACTGAAGTTCAACAGCCATGTTAGAAAGATGCTATGAAAGCAAAGAGAGGTTCATCAATGAGAGGAAGCCTAACAGACAAACAAACAAATGAATGTAGTCAAAATTAGCTAAGCAGGGTCATGAATGAGGTGTTCAATGAACTCAAAAGTAAAAATCTGTCTACTGACTTGACAGAAAATCCTGAGAAGTTTTGGTCTCATGTTATATCATTACACGGATGGAAGCCATCTTTACAGACACTCTGGGACAACAATCCCCCTGAACAGACAATGACACCGAAAAGTCCAAAATACTAAACATCTTTTTCTACAACTGTTTCAGAGTGGAAGATCACACTGTAGTACCTCTTCAGAGGCAGTGGTGGCCCAATGCATCTGAAGAGATGGTTAGCATTGTGGCTTATTAAATCATTGCACGAATGACGAAATGGCTGATACCAAAGTGACCATAGTATAGAAAAGCAAATGAAATCACCCAACAGAAGGAATGCCACTGGACATGACAGGATACCAATAAAATTCTACAGATAGTATGCAAAAGAACTTGACCCTCTTCTAGCAGCAGTATACTGTAGGTCTCTGGAGAAGAGTAGTGTTCCTGATGGAAAAGGGCACAGGTCGTTTGCATTTTCAAGAAAGGTCGTCAAATAGTTGCAAAACCTATAGTCTGTATGTCTGACATTGGTTAGTTGTAGAATTTTGGAACACATTTTATGTTCACATATTGACATTTCTGGAGACCAAAACTCTCCTCTTTAGAAATCAACATGGGTTCTAAAAACAATGATCATGTGAAACCCAGCTTGATCTGTTTGTCCATGATACCCAGAAGGTGGTACATACTGGTGTCCAGGTAGATGCTGTGTTCCTTGACTTCTGTAAGGCATTCGATAAAATTTCACACTTCCACCTAACTAACAAAATGTGAGCATACAGAACATCAGGCAAACTGTGTGATTGGCTTGAAGAGCTTCTAGCAAACAGAACACATCATGTTATTCTCAATAGAGAGAAGCCTTCAGATGTAAAACTGACTTCAGGCAGGGAGTGTTATAGATCCATTACCTTTTTAAACCTGCAGAGGATCGGCCCTTGGTCAGGGAGTGGCAATTAACCCTCAAGAGCAAGAAATGTAATGTATTGCATGTACTCAAATGGAAAGACCCATTACTATATGATTACACAATTGTAGAAAAATCACTGGGTGCAGTTACTTGCACAAAATATCTAGGAGTATGCATATGGAATGATTTAAAGTGGAATGGCCTCATAAAACTAACTGCAGCAAAGGAAGATTCCAGACAGATTCATTGGAAGGATCCTCAGGAAATATAGTCCGTTAACAAGGAGGTAGCTAACAAAACCCTTGTTTGACTACTAGAAATGAAATGAGCATACGGCATAGCTGGCCGGGAGGCCCCATTCGGGAAAGTTTGGCCGCCAAGTGCAAGTCTTATTTCAGTTGACACCACATCGGACGACCTGCACGCCGGTGATGAGGATGGAATGATGATGAGGACAACGCAACACCCAGTCCTCGGGTGGAGAAAATCTCCAAACTGGCCAGGAATCAATACTGGTCCCACTTGCATGGGAGGCGAGCACGTTACCATCCAGCTAAGCAGACAGACTGTTTGACTAGTATTTGAATACTGCTCATCAGTGTGGGATCCATACCAGACAGGATAGATAGAGGAAATGCAAAAGATCCAACGAAGAGCAGCACATTTCATTACAGGTTCATTTAGTAAGCACAAAAGCATCATGGAGATGATCAACCAATCCCAGCGGCAGATACTACAAGAGAGGCGTCCTGCATCATTGTGTGATTTACTGTTAAAGTTCGGACCCCGTACATTCCTGGAAGAATCAACAAATAGATTTCTTCCTCCTGCATAAATACAACAAGACCGTGAAGATAAATTTAAAAGAGATCTGATTCCACACTGAGGCTTACCAGCAATTGTTCTTCCCATGAACCATTCGTGATGAACAGGAAAGGGGGGGAAATGACAGTGGTACACGAAGTACCCTCTGCCACACACTGCAAGGTGGCTTGTGGAATGTAGATGTAGATAAAGTAGTGTTATTAATATGAAGCTACACTTATATTATGAAAAATAAGTACAATTTTCAACATTACAGTAAAAAATACATTATTGTGTTCTGTTTAACCTCATGTTTTCTAAAATCTATTTTGTTTTGAAGTAAAGGAAACAGTAAATCAATCATTAAGTGATATAATTAGCAACTAAGAACTTTTCATCTCATTTCACTCCCAATCTCTTCTTTTCATGTAGCCTTAACCAATAAAAAACTTACCTTGTTCTGTACTGGCTCAGGGACACATGTCACTTGTCTTGGTTCATATTCTTGAAATATACGTAAGCATTCCTTAGTTACATCATCTTCATCTGTGCTTGAACTGTCTTCATCACTAGCAGCAGAATCTACACCAGTTTCAAAATTTTGTTCTTCAGATATTCTCCCTAAAACAAAAACAATAATTTTATTATAGAATAAATTTACTGTACAGCAATAGCACAGGATCCCAATAAGTCATAGAATATCATTTTCTGGATGAAAATGATGAGAAATGCAGAGAGAGAGAGAGAGAGAGAGAGAGAGAGAGAGAAACATATTAGTCACAGTCTTACAATGAAGCAATGCATCACAAACCTCCATGAATTCTCTGTCAGTGTCTCCTGAGCCCATCAAATAATCTCAATTATATACACCTTTTCTGTATCTGCAGCAGCACTTTCGAATTTAAACAAATCTATGCTACAACTGGTTCAATACTGTGCGCCATAAATTTATGACTTAAACAAATGTATCCAAATGAAGGGACTACAACATAAGTTGTAAGCCAACAACTCATGTTCAGTTAGAAGCAATCTCAAAATACAGCCGTAAAACACACACACACACACACACACACACACACACACACACACACACACACACACACACACAGAGAGAGAGAGAGAGAGAGAGAGAGAGAGAGAGAGAGAGAGAGAGAGAGAGGGAGAGAGGGAGAGAGGGAGGGGGAGGTGGGGGGGAGAGAGAGAGAGAGAGAGAGAGAGAGAGAGAGAGAGAGAGAGAGAGAGAGAGAGAGAGATGAGGAAAAATATTCCAAGGACCGCAATCTGCTACACACAATGGCCTTTTATAACTTGAAGTTAGAGCTGTTAGCAAGATAAGCAGCCAACATAGACCATGACAACATGTCCAAGCAGATGTGCCCCTCTTTCCTCGTGTGTTATGCAGGCCCACTAGAACATTCACAAGCTGTCTTTAGATTTCTCTATTTTATGTAATTCAGTTGCATTGCCATTTTTTGACATATGAGCATGGGAAAAACCATTTTCTGTTTTTAGCTCAATGTGTGAGAAAACTTTTTCTTTGTTCTTGAGTCCCCTTTGTATATCTATATTTTACATTCAAAGTACATGTTCTTTCTCACATTCCACATTTATGGTAGTGTGTCCCTTTTCCTCTTTCAGTCAGAAAATAGTCATTCTGATGACCCTAGTTTACTTTCATGACACACTATCCAGCAATTGTTTTCTACACAACAAAAGCTTCTGTTTTAGGTTCTTATGACTCCATACTATGTATATATTTGTCAGTTATGATGACAAAGTACCTTTTTCTTTATTTATTTAAAGGCTTATCAGTGCTGCTTTGTGTTTCAATTGCTCTAGTTGGGCCAGCTTTTAAAGAAAACTTTTATATTTGCCTTTTCAGAATAGTTCAACATGTATGCATGCCAACTATCCTTTACTCCATTCCTTAGAGTGCTGCACAAACACGTTTCTCTATTCTACATGACACTATTGTTTGCGTTCATAATTCAATAGCATTCTGTCATTAACCACACCATACAGTAGTAATGTATGCAACATTTGTCAACATATAAGTTAACTAACCAAGAAACGAAACTGGTGTAAAATAAAGCAGACAGTACCAAAAGTTGTGAAACTTGTGAGAAGTACAAGCCATTTTCAAAACAACAAAGTACCTAAGTCTGGATCCCACTGATATTAATGTATTAAATTAGTGTTCTTTTCTTAGATTCTTTTAATGGTCAGACCTCTTAATTAATTTCACATTATTCCACTTAATGGGGTAAGAGTTAAAAAATTTTAGGGCTGCAAATCTCACCCATTTCTGTGTCATATTAAGACTGAGTGATCAATAATGTAAGTCATTTCTCCTCCTAGTATTATATACATGAATGTTGTTCTTATTCTTAAACTGTGATTAATTATCAGTAACTTCCTAAGGGAGCAAATAAACTGAGAGGCAGATGCTGGTGTACCAAATTGCATAACAAGGATCTACATTGGACATCATTACACATTTCTGTGCAGCAACACTTTCTTCTTCAATGAAGACAACAGTGAATGAGAATATAAAAAGTAAACCACAAATTTTGAGATTTTCGTTTCCCAGATATACTTCTGTTATACAAAAGTTGCAAAGCTCTGATGTTTAAGACGACAATCTATAACATGTTATATCCAGTTCAGATTCTTATCAATGTAAACATGTGGGAAATTACAATATTTTGCTATAGTGATTAGTTTCCAATGTTGCGCGATCAGGTCTTGAGCAGTACAGAATTGCATGTATTGTGTCTTATGTAAGTTAAAAACTACACCTTTAAAAATTTCCACACCACATCTGGTGAACAAACATAAAAGAAATGTAAATTTCTTTGTTGTAATAATGTATATTAATACTCAAGCAGGCACACCACATTTTCATTAGTCGAGTAGGCGTATGAGATTTTTCATACCCCACAAATTAATTAACATAACACGGTCTCAAACTCTGCAAAAATGGTGTTTATTTTGCGAATACTGTTACTGAGCATTTTAATTTTTTTTTTTTTTTGTGAACCTGTTTGATTATTTGAAATTATTTAGATAACAATTTAAATATATAATAAAAAGTTAATACAAAATGTTTCACTTGAGGTTTACTTTATTTTTCAGTTTAGTGCGTGGCCCCTACATTTTAGGCCTCATGAACATAAGTCACAGTCAAACTAAGGACTTAGTCATTACAGTTATTGCAACTGTAAGCAATTGTCAAATGTTTCTTACAAACTTTTTGCATATATTACATATAATGGTTGTTGATACATCTTTTTCTCGGCCACAAATTACATACCTCCCACATTTCTTGCTTGTTGATCCTTGAAAAGTAGATGGACATATGTCATTCTTTTCCAAGAGTTTTTGATATTTAATCAAGAATGAAAAAATGCCATCAGGAAGACACATTAGTTTGTATCTTTCAGTTAGATGAGGCTTCATCAACACCATTACTAAATTCTTTGAAAAATTCTTCTTGCATAATAAGGGTTTTGTTAATTTCAGGTACACAAAACTTACACACTGATTCCTGCGACATTCATGAAAGAGTGAAAGATGCACATTGGACATATGCTTGTTATGCACAAGGCATTGTATGCATTACATGATTGATCCACGGTGTCAAAGTCTCCTTTTCTCATGTCATAGTCCATTATTATTTCAAGCTTTTTTTATTTTATCATCCAGTATTGGTAGTTCATGCATCATGGATAGCAATATCATCGATCTGTTTCTCTCATGTATTTATGAAGTGAGAGTGACATCTTTTTGAAATTCTAAAATTGAAGACCCAACTTATCAATTTTTGCTTCCCTCAAATTCAACAAGAGTTTCTCTTTTTGTTCTCCTTCAGTGTCCCCATAAAAATGAGCTGCTTCTTTAGGGGATATGTCACCAAAGGATGACAGTTATCAAATCTGATGTCAATGTTAGGAACCAGGTGCATTACTATATCACTCGGCTTGTTTTAGGTCTGATACTGGCCATCCTCTTGCTTTCCACAGTATAGTTCTAAATTACTTGTAAAAAATGCTTTTGAGTCACACATAGCAAAGACCTTATTCCATATTTTGCAGGCTTATTGCGAATATACTGCGTAAAACTGCTGCACCCTTGGAAAGCCTCCAATTTTCTATCAATAGTCACATAGGACCCCAGTTTGTGCAAATTCCTGTATCTGAAACTGCAAGAAAGGATGAATGACAGCTAGTTTGTCTATTTTTCTTCTTTCAGCTTATGTGTTCTTGTCATCAAATTGCATACATTGGACTAAAAACAAAAATCTCTTGTAACTTAGAACTTGCATTCCTGTTCTGTCAGAGTTCCATACTTGAGTGCGTTAGTGTGATGTCCTTTCTTTGTTCCAACCAGATATAAACACCCTAGCACAGGAAGTATTTCAGTTTTGATGTCTCCTTTACACCTCTATCGCAAAAGCACTCTGATGATTCACTTTTCTTCTGTATACACAGATTTCTATGAGTGACAATTATCTATTATACTGTTATTTCTTATTTAATGAAAAGCAGAAAATTCATTACTTAGGTCATCTGCACTGCTTCTAGGACCAGGAAACACTTCTACTACATTCTTATTTCTAACTTTACTCTGGTAGAAATCTTCACAGTTACTAAAACAGGATCTCAATTAATATTTCTTTACATCCTTTTTTCAAGTGCATCAGTTAACAAGGACAAACCATGTAACTGCAAAATAAACTTAAAGGAAATTGGTAGGAATTATGATGATGTAACTCATTAACGAACTTGTTAGTATCAAATGGCCAAAAATTGTGAACTGTGATTGTGCTCATCATTTTTTAATTAATTCTATAGTTATTTTTCACGTTAACATTGCCATGATCAAAATGAACATACTGCTCCCAGATGCCACGTTCAGTGGCTCATACAGTTTGATTCATTATCTTACTTGTAGTCCAACTGTATCATCAAAAGCAGTGGCTTATTTGCAATTTGAATGACAAAAGGAAAGTTTTTACAATTTCTAACAAGCTCCATGCTTAAACTTTTGAAGTTGCTAAATGAAATGGCAATACTTCTTTGAAACCTTGTATAGTCAGAAACCACAATAATGTCACATCAGACACTGATTAATACGGTCATATGCTCCTCTATTACTAAGTTCTGCAAAAGATTAATTTTACATTCAAGCTCTTCACCTGTCAGAGGAAAAAGATATTCAAGTATTTAAAGTGTATAATATGCCAGTCACCCAGATGAAACCACAAACAAAAGGCATCTTACATTATTTACGGACATACCCTCCACTGATAAGAAAGCATGACAAATAAAGCTGTGCAGAGCAGTGCCATACTGAAGGGGGGGGGGGGGGGGGGGGGGGGTTTAAGATCGGCCCCCACAAAGCTCAGTGACACAAAAGGGGTGCAAAAACTGGCCAGAAAAGAAAATAAGAAGAAAGACAGTTTAAGAATTAATAGGGAGATGTATGTGACTTCTTCTCCCCTTATGTTCCTGTCCTTTGCCTACAAGAAGAAACCTTTCTTTCCATCTGCAACTGTAAACTCGCACTTTTGTAACAGTGTCATTTCTACGGTATCATTTTATCCAATTATCATCATAAAGTGAGAGAGTACTGAAGCAAATATGCTATTTACCCAGAGACTTCCAATTTTTGCAGACAGACTGGATAAGATGCAGTGGTGGAGAATGTGAGCAAAAAAAGTGGAGGGAATATGTAATTTACTTGCACCCCCCCCCCCCCCTCCCCCAAAGCCAGTTTTTCTGCTTCTAAGCTTTGGCTGCTACGATCTGCTGTGTAAATCTAAAAAGAATTAAATAATAAGTCCCCTGCGTCAGATGAATAATGTTACAGAATTTGTTTGTTATTCATTATGCTTAGAGACAGATATATTCTGTTAATCTCAAGTTGAACCCTAGTTTAAACAAATGTTTATTACACCATTTGTCGTCAGCTGCACTGCTCAAGCAGTTAAACTTGACTTGATGACATTCAATGAATTTGCTAGGCTCAAAGCAAGGAAAGGCAAAGTAAAATTGCAACAACTACACAATTCCTGGAAAGAAATAATTTCTCAACTCATTATTACAGCTCTGTCTTTTAATTCTAATTAATAATTTATGAATAGTAATTTATGAGGAGCAAACAATTTCTTATTCAATGTATACCATACTTGTATTATCAATTACAGCAGCAGCCATAAACAATAATATAATTTTTTTTTTAATACTTTCAGTATTTTAAAGTGTACATAATTTGTAATTTATTTGTTACAGTGGTATCTTTAACGTGTTATGTGCAATATTTTTCATCAATATAGTTCATGTAAGTAATATTTTTAAATAATTCTATGTTATTATTGAACTAATTAAGAACTTCTAAAATTTTCTAAATCTGCATGGAAAAAAAATTGCAGAAAGGTATGTTTACACGCTAAAGGGCTCGAGGCGGGGGTGGTGTGGTGTGAGCTTTGACAGTTCTGCCAGGGGTGTGGCATCACCTCAGTATACATATGGTGCAGAGTGAGAACTAGACAGAAAAAACATCATGAATTACAATGGCTCGGTTTCTCAAGATGAGCTACCTCTTTGTATAAAATAATGCTTCCAGACTTATCACCAATAAAAATAATTTTTACTGCCTTTTATAATACAATGTACACATTTTACACCTAAAACTATATTATTCACATGAGCCTCTGTAAGCACTTTGAAGTTACTGTTTCCCAGTGTAAAAATAAAGGGTCTGCCCCACCACACCCAGTCAACTTTTAATACACATATATTATGCCTGAAACCTGCTAACTTGAATTTTTATGACACTTTTTGTGGTGTCATCCAAAGAGTGAGGTCCCAATTTACATGTGGTACCTCACAACAACACCACAAGCTAATAACAGCCACTGTCAGGTGCAGCAATGAATGAGAGATGTCGGCACAGACATGCCCTCAAGAGTTTCCATATGCAGCCACTGCTGGAAGCTTGCTTACATCAGAGCCCAGCACTGCTCAGCCCACTCTGTAATCATTGCCCATGATATCATCATTTTAGCCCAGATCTGGCTGTGACCTATCATACCTGTAAGTCAGAATAGTGTATCAAGTTTATAAGGCAATTGTACACTGAGATGCAACTATCATTCTGTATTGTATCAAGTGGTAACAGTTACAGCATTCAATGATAGTAACAAATACATAAAGACATTCATGTGGCCATGGACTGTTTCCAAGCTAAGTTTTTAGATTTTTCAAATTTTAATAAATATAATTTGTATGTACTGTAGTATCTTCTCGACTTCCTCCAGACGTAAATCTAGGCTTGCTAAATCACACTACAATTGCAACAATGATGGTGGCTTTTGTACTCCAGCATATTGTCCTGTTCGCCATATACAATAAGCTCCCGTACTTCTCACGAGTGCTTGGTGTATCCCTAGGAACGGTGACAACAATACTTGCATATTTTTGTGTATCCTATAAAGTGTTTAACCATGTCCGAGTCCCCATGAGAAATGTCTCTAAATGAAGTTGTTCAGTTTCAGATGCGGCAGACTCGAATGACTGCTGCTCAGTGTATAGCAGGTGACAACCTCACTTTCGCAACAAGCAGCTCCACAACCGGTTACTGATCCCAAGTTTTGTCAGTTTAACAGTAAAGAAAAGGAATGGTTGGAATAATGCACCAAACTCAAAGCACACTTAACGGCATACAACATTGCAGGTATGGTGCATATTGCTTTCTTTCTGTCCACTGTCAAAACTGATGTGTACTGTCCATGCATAAAGTTATTCCCCGACTCTCATCCAGTAGATAATTTTTATGAAAAACTCGTTCGTAGAACTGATGAGCATTACAAAGCACATTGCTGTGGCGAGATTCAATTTTTTTTGTCTAAAGAAGTAGCCTGAACAGTCGTTCATACAGTGTAATGCTGACAAAGGGCTAACCAGTTACTGTAGGTTCAACTGGTCTTGTTATAGTGATGTCATTTTACATGATGCAATCATGGAAAATGTGTCAGGTGCATGCATATGCTTTACTATCCTACACAGTTTTGTCTATTGTAGAGTCTTAAAGTACTGTAGACACACACTGAAGTTTATTTTGCTGCTCCATCTATTTCTCTTGTTCATAATGCACACGGCACTCACTCTCAGTCTAAGATTATTGTTAAAGTGAATAAAAGCAAGGCTCAGATTAACAGTAAATGTAAAGAAAAAAACCTTTTAGTCATGTGGTACATGAGGCATATTTTAGAATTACATGTCGAATTTTTGTCCACAGCATTCTTCAGATGATGATAGAAATGCTTGTCCTTGTCACGACGTAAAGTGTTTCACGTGTGGTAAATACCGTTATGTCCACATACTCTGTGCACAACACAGCCGGGGCAGGCACCAGTCTACTGCATGGCTTCAGCGTAGCTTCTAGAAAGCGAATTTCTGGTCAGCACAAGCATTACAGCTGGTGCCAATGGAGACTTGCTTTTCTGCTTTGCAGAATTCTTCCGCTATAGTCCACAGACAGAGGAACAAACTTTTAGTCCAATTAAGAATGTCTCAAAAGACAAATTCCAATTAGACAAAGGAGCATCTCTGTCCTTCATCAGTAAATATACCTATGAAATGACAGGTGGCCCACGGCTACGGAAGGCTACTTCTGTTCATCTGCATGTAATAGGTACGAAATACCAATACTTGGCATTTGCAGCTTGCCAGAAACTTTTCACGATGTTACAAAGTGAATTTCATTTCATATACTGTGTTCTAGAAACAGTACAAACCTTTTTGCTTTAGACTTGTTTGATTTGCTCAACCTGTGTCTTACAACGCGTTACAAATCAGTGTTTCAGTGCCTAATACCAATGTTTCTCACTTGTGCGATAAGTACAGTCAACTATTGGAACCAGGATTAGGAAAGGCTAAAGATTTTGAGGTGCACATTACTGTTAAAGACAATGTGCAACCACGATTTTATCAGAATAGACCTGTCCCCTAGGCTAAACATGAGCAGCTTGCTGAGGAACTGCAACAACACATTTATGCAAGGCAGTGGGCATCCCTCTCGGTCATAATTAAGAAGCCACCAGGAAGTTTACATTCGTGTGTGAATTCAAAGTCATGGTAAACCCACAATCTGTCGTGAATTCACTTCCTCTCTCATGACAGGCGGAACTATTGGACAGACTGGGACAGGGCAGATTCTGTTCCAAGACTGATTTATGTAAGACATACTTACAGTTGTCACTGGATGAGCAGTCCAAGCAATATTTTGTGATCAACACTCACCTGGTATTGTTCTAGTTTTGAGGACTACCATTTCGAAATGCTTCTGCTCCTGCCATTTTTCAACATTTCCTGGAACATTAACAGTCAAGGTCCCTTCATCTACAAACTATTCTGATGATTTTGTTGTCATGGGTTGTATGCCCACTGGACATGTAGCAAATTTGGAATGTTTGTTGAATGTGTTCATCGTGGTTCACTTAAAGTTTAACAAGGAAAAGTGTTCTTTCTTCCATGAAGAATTTGAATATTTAGGACATGTTATAAATCCACAAGCTCTTCACCCTGCTCGTTCACATTTGTACAAATTGAAGATCTGTCAGCACCCCATAACATCAAGGAGTTAAGGGCCATACTGGGCAAATTAACAAATTACATTAAGTTTATTGCAAGTGCTGCACAAATTGCTGCTCCACTGAAACAACTGTGCCAGAAACGCATTCCTTTTGTGTGGTCCCAAGAATGTCGGAATGCATTTCGGCACTTAAAGGACACATTGTTGTCATTGTCTGATTCATTTTGATCCAGCTAACCCAGTTGTGTTATCTGTGGATGTATCTTCTTACAGAATTTGAGATGTGCTCTCCCATAAATTGATTCATCTGGTAGACCCATTGCTTTCGCCCTGAAAACTCTGAACAAAGTGCTATGCAATTACAGTCAACTTGAAAAAGAGGTGGTCACCATTGTCTATGGTGTTACTGAGTTTCACCAATATTTGTACAGTCAGAAGTTCTACTTGATTACATATCATTGGCCTTAAAGAGCTTCGATCAATCCTTCCAAACCTGTCCTACCGCGGACAGCACAAAAATTACAATGTTGGGCTCTTTTACTGTCTAATTATCTACTACACGCAAAACGAGGATAATGGAATGTAGCTGAATTAAATCAGGTGATGCTAAGGGACAGGGAAATTTGTTAATACCGAATATAGAGTTAAGTGCCAGGAAGTCTTTTCTGAAAGTATTTGTATGGAGTGTAGCCATGTATGGAAGTGAAACATAGCCAATAAACAGTTTAGACAAGAAAAGAATAGAAGCTTTTGAAATGTGGTGCTACAGAAGAATGCTGAAGATTAGATGGTTAAATCACATGACTGATGAGGAGGTACTGAATAGAATTGGGGAGAAGAGGAATTTGTGGCACAACTTGACTAGAGGAAGGGTTCGGTGGGTAGGACACATTCTGAGGCATCAAGAGATCACCAATTTAGTACTGGAGGGAAGCATGGAGGGCAAAAATCGTACAGGGAGACCAAGAGATGAATACACTAAGCAGATTCAGGAAGATGTCGGTTGCAGTAATTACTCAGAGATGAAGAGGCTTGCATGGGATAGAGTAGCACAGATAGCTGCATCAAACCAGTCTTTGGACTGAAGACTACAGCAGCAACAAGCACTAGACACAGTTTGAGTCATCTGAGAAACCATATTATCAAATTGGTACTAAAGACTTTCAGATTCCTCAAAACTTTCCTCTTGATTTGCGGCATATGGTTGGAGCAATTGCTTCTGACCTACCTTTTCAGGTAGTTTTGCAATATGTACCCTGCTGGTGGCCATGTAGTTTGAAAGAGCACGAGTCTGCTCCACTGTAACAGTTTTTTCAGTGGTCATGTCCTTCCAGACCGTCACAAAACACACACACACACACACACACACACACACACACACACACACACACAGATTTTGCAGGTCCATTCTGGAACACACAATGGCTGCTGGTCATAGGCGTGGACAGTTAATTTCCTTTTGTAGCCCCCATGACATCCACCACAACAACTCATACTATATCAGCTTTGTCTTCTATTTTCTGCCTTGAGGGTCTTCCTGTTGTCCTTGTCTTGAACAACAGCCAATTTTCAAGTTTTGTGCCAACAACTGCATAAACCACGTAACTACTGCTCCTTTCCACCTTTATCTTAAAAGTGAAGCTGCATAGTTTGTTCAAATGTTCAAAAGTCACATGGAGAAAGTCCATTCCCCCCACACACAGGAGCAAGTCTTAAAGACTTTTCTTTTCTCCCACTGCTCCTTTCCAAGTGATGAGAAGCTGCCAGGAGAATTATTTCATCGTTGTCATCACTGTACCTTGTTGAATCTTCTGCAGCCACCATGGAAACAGATTGTTCCACCTGGTCAGACATAGTTCCAGTAGCAAGACAGTGTTTTCTTTAAAGTTTTCGGCAAGAACCAGTGTTGGGAGCACAGTGCCATCACCAAAGTTTTGAGTTCTTCATTTTAAATTGTTCAAGGTTCCTCTGAGCTGCATCAGAATCAGAAGGACCTGCTGCAGAACTTTTAAATCAGTGACCATGATGCAGAATTTTAGCCCATAAATCCAGCACATCACTGGGGTCCGAAACAGCAATCAGCTCCGACTCTCCACCCATTGTGGTTGGTACTGTCCAGAGTGGTGCCAATGGTGTCTACACCACCATCAATGTTGCTGACATCCATGGAAGTGCTGACGTCCACAGAAGTCTACCCTCAGATGGCCAGCATGAGGCTCCCACAGTCATCAGGTGTCTCCTGGCATGAGGCTCCCATCGTCGTCAGGTGTCTCAGCACTACACGATGACGATGCAGATGTTTGGGTGGGTGGTGGAAACGGAGGGGGGAAGGGGGGAGGGCGAATATGGTGTTATCCACAGCATGTCGTCTCAGGTGACAGTTTTTACCTCACAATGGCACCACAAGCTATAAAGACAGTAAAAAATACATAGTGACATTCCTGTTGACATGGATTGTTTCCAAGTTAAGTATTTGAGAATGTTCAACTCTTATAAAGTGATCTAATACTTTGTGTGTGTTGCTGTATCCACTCGACCTGCTCCAGAATAAATCTAGGCTTGGTACTATACTTTTCATAGGTGACTAATATATACAGTGATAACCACAACTCTATGACTACTGTCCATTGTGATGTTGGATGCTACCTGGTAGCATTGCGGGCACATGACATGATAACAAAAGTCTGTAAGCAGAACATACATGGATGGTGGACCACCTTAGTGAAGATAGGGGCTGCAAATGGGGAAATCCATTGAGATAAGCAATTTTGACAAAGGGCAGATTATTATTACACAGAGCCTGTGAAACAATATCTCTAAAACTGCAAAACTGGTCGAATGTTCATGTGCTACTGTCGTAAGCATCTACGGAAAGAGGCAGGAGAACAGTGAAACAACCACTAGGTGCTAAATGGTTGGATGTCCGTGCCTCTTCACAGAATGTGGGCTTGATAGGTTTATGCTCTGTAAAGTACAATAGGTGGTGATCTGTGGCATCTCAGCCAAAAGAGCACAATTCTGGCACACGTCCAAGTGTTTCAGAGCTCACCATTCATCGTACATTGTGGAGCTCTGCAGCAGACCACCCTTACATCATCACATGTTGACCCAGCGACACTATCAATTATCATTGCAATGAGCATGGGACCATTGGGATTCGACCACTGATTAATGGAAACATGTTAGCTCTTTGAATTAATCACATTTTTGCTGCACTAGGTCGATGATTGTCTCCAAAAATGCTGGCTTGAAATGCGTAATGCACCATGGATGCAGGCTGTTGGAAGCAGTATTATGCTATGGGAGACATTCTTCCGACAGCCTCGAACCACCTGAACCCCATCATACTTGATGTCTTCCCTGACAGCAATGTCATCTTTCAGCAGTATAATTGTCCGTGTCTCACAGTCAGAACCATGCTACAATGGTTTTAGAAGCATTAAAGTGAACTCACATTGATGTTCCGGTGACCAAATTCACCTGTTGCAAATCCTATGGCACCCATCTGTGTCACTTTTGGGTACCATTGCCATGTACACAAATCAGCAGACAGTTATTTATGTGAATTGCATGAACTGTGTGTAGATATCTACCTGCCACGTACTTCTACAAAACTACCAACAAACTGTTGGCTCCCTGACAACCAGAATCAGTGATGTACTTTGTTCCAAAGACAGATAAACAAGCTATTAAGCAGTTGATCATAACATTTTGGCTCATCAGTGTAAACTTCTTTTGTAAGACTTAATTTGTAATTGGCAACAGTAGCCAGACTGTCAGGGTCAAGGTAACTTATGGTTTGCAGTCACTGTGTTAATTATTCCAGAAAACACTTTCCCACACAAGGTCATGACAAATCGCCATTACTTCTAATATTTCCCTCAGTAAAGCAGAATGACCACTAAATACAGTAGTCCAAAACATCACAATATTTTCTTCCTTGAACTGTTGTTTTACAACTTAGCCTGTAAATATGCTATGAAACTCTCCTGTTCAGTGCAAGTCTATACTTGCAATTCACTTACATTATTGGTGATGGTGGGAAGTGACCAAGAAGGTCTTTCCTTCTAAATAGCATTACTGTGGTGAGCTGCCAAGGAAATAAGTAGGCCTATTTTTTTGACAATTTGTGATAATGTCAATTTAGGAAAGAGTGAAACACTGTTCCCCTGCCCCCCATGGCCAAGACCTGTGGAAAGACTAGACACCAACCAACGCCAACAAACCCCACTCAACACTTTCAGGCTAAAAATTATATTCAATGAATGCATGAAAGGTTAATTTTTAGATAACTAAAATTATTTATAATTTAAGGCAGTAAGTGTAGTGTCATCTGTAATGCGGATTGTGGTTCCAAGATTGGCACCACCAGAGGATGTATTAGATGTCAGCCGGAGTGGCCAACCACAGCAAGTCCTCAACACCCGCAGGAATCTTCACAGATCCACTGCCACTGGCTGCTATTTATGTACACTTGGCAGTTCCGGAGTTGTTGTGGCAGTTTATGTTCAGTGGTGTGAGTTGCAATCCACATAACCTTCATGTTAAGTGTGTCACAATATGTACCGGACAAGGACTGTTACCACCTTGGACTCAATGTACTGTGTTTGGTGTTCTGTTATCTTCAATTACTGTACCATCCACACACTGGTTACCTTCTCCACTTCAAGTTATGTGTTTATTAATGAAGTATTAACCAAAAGTTGTGTCATGGCTCTTTCTTGTTTACCTATTCCAGAAGACGTGACACAACCGTTAAGTACAGGATGATTCAAAAAGAAAGAATATATTTCAGTTGTTTATTCCAGACAAACTTTGAAGGATAGAAACACACATGTCACTGGACTGAGGAAGGGTCAAAGTTTTCGCTTGTACAGACTCTGTACTATACCCTCAATATGAACACCAAGTATTGCACGACAAAATACGAAATGGTAGTTCATTTCATTCCACATGGTATTTCATTTCATTACAAACACAAATCAACAGGTCCCTGTTAACTGAACTGACAAGTACAACAATTCGATTTCTCAGCTCTTGAAGAGTAGTTAACTTACGTGGGGCAAAGACTCTTTCTTTATGTACCCCCACAGAAAAAAATCACTAAGTGTGAGATCTGGTGACATGGGAGGCCAAGAGCAATGAACTAGAGCTTGTCGTCCACCTGTTCCAGTCCAACATTGTGGGATGGGTTGTGTTAAAATAACGCGCACCTCACTGTGAAAGTGAGCCGGGGCATCATCATGTATAAAAATGAAATCATTGGAATCTGTGAAGTTGAGGAAACAACCAATGTCGCAGCATGTCGAGGTATATTACTGTCACAGTTCCCTTTGCAAGAAAGAAAGGTCCATACACTTTATGAACAGAAACACTTCCAGTTTCACTGACACTCTTTCCTGTTCAACAACAATTCCAGAATTTTGTGACCCCCAAATTCTTGCATTATGGTGATCTACTTTTCCTGATAGATGAAACATCCAACAGTCTGAAAAGATGATACATTTGGAAAAAATCATGGAGAGCTGAAACGCAAAATTTGTACCTTCTGTTAAGATCACAGGGATGCAATTGCTGCAGTAACTGCAACTTTTAAGGCTTCACATGGAGGCATTGTTTCAGAGCACACCACATTGTTGTTTGAAGAAGTTGAAGTTCCTGGTCTGACCACTTTGTGAACTTCCAAGTGCTCCATGTGAATGCATTTCACATATGCTCAACATTTTTATCAGACGTGTGTGGCCAACAAGTGCTCTTCCCTTTGCATATGCAATCAATCTCCAAGAATTTTGTATGCGAGTCATAAATCTGCTTGTGCAAAGACGGCTTGTTGTTGAATCGACAGTGAAATGCACATCGAACATGAACAATGGATTGACTTTGCACACATTACAACACACAAAATGATTTTTCTTGTGATGCCGTCGCCATGTTGCTACAAACAAACAACAGTGCAGCTCTATCAAAATGTTGAACCTTATAACCACTCTTTTAATTGAGAACAAGATTATCAGGCTTACTCTCATACAGGAGAGAGGTTATTGATAATATCAGAAATAATCACTGAAAATGTTTTAATTAAAATTATCAATACACAATTCCTCATCAGAATAATGTCCACAGCAAAGTAGCACCTCAGGGAAATTATTTGGAAAAATTGTCCCCTGCTATATCCTGGAGAGCTGAAATGCAAAATTTGTACCTTCTGTTAAGGTCACAGGGACGCAATCTGTTTCTAAATTCTACTATATAAACCACCCACAGGTATTGTTAGTTCTCGTCTTGTTTTCTCAGCTCTGAATAAGTCCACATAGCTGCGGCGTGCAATGCATTTCCATGTGACATGCTACAGAAGGTATCAGGACACTTCTCTTAAACTGCAAGGAAAGTGACTATAGTTAATTTATACAGGACAGACTTACATTTAAACTTATACTGCAGTCTAAGTAGATCTTTGCTGTAAGGTCATGGACTAAGAATATCTGAGGAATTGTGTGCGCAAGAGAAAGTTGTGCTCAGTATTTAACTATTACATGCCGAATAACCAATAATAGGATCAGTAGACTACATGAAGGAACGTTACATTGAATATAAGAATGGAATTGGAAATTTAGCTTTGAGAAAGTTAAAGCATACGAAGTTTGAATAACTGTATCGAAGTATAGTAATGGACCATAGTCCTTGCTATAATATCTTTGAGTGACGAACATAAAAATTACGGACATTTTAGTTTCCGTAATTGTTGAGAGTAGTTGTAGGATCAACTCTCCTATTCTCTATACACAAAACACAATCATTTATGATAATTTAATTATTATTAAATGTCGTTAACAAAAATCTTAAGTGATTTCCACAATAGTGTGTGAATTAGTCAATGATAATCATAGGCAAGCTGCAAACTGTATGTCTGGGTGACGGAAGGTTCGATTATGAAATATTACAAAGCATATATTGTGACTTAAAAGTTATTTACCATTTCATTTCCAACTGGACAGAAATAATGCAAAATCAGAAACAGTGCAGATAAGTAGTAACACCGAAAATAGAAAGCTGAAGTAAAAAGTCAAGACTATTCATTAGCATGAAAACCCTGAAATTTAGTCACCATTACAGTGAAGATGGTTGTGGCTGCTCCTTCTGATGCGTAGATATAACAAAAAGTCGGGCACATACAGTAGGTAACAAAATCAATATCTTACAAAAAAGTAGTATGAAAACAATTATTGCATAATCAACACTGGTGAAATATAATTGTTGAGATTGTGTAATGAACAGTGACTGAAAACTTCCAATTATATGTTTTATATTCTCCACTACAACAACCCACGATGCACGCGCAACAACACGAGCTGAATGCAGACAAGAAGATCGCATCTGCGAGTGCAGCCGGCAACGGGGCACCTCCCTCCGGGAACTACAAGACATCAGAAGCTGTACAGAAGGTAGCAAATAACTGACTTGTGTTAGTGCGACGCAGACTTGTATGTGTAAAGACATTTTATTACTGGCTGAACAGTACCTCATTGTGCTTCCTTTTAAATTTCAATTGTGTGGGTAAATGAGGCAAGTCCGTGACGCAAAAACTGTGTAAGTAGTTAGAGTTATATTTTATTTATTGTGTCTTATTAATTTGGTGTTGTTATGAGGGTGTATATTGATAACAATGAAACAGGGATACCATTTAAGATCAAACCTAGATACAAGTCTAGGGACCTTGGGGAGAGAAGATACGACCGAGGATGAAAACCGTGTGGAAAATTTAGATGTTAAAAGGACAGAGAATTTGTTGGAACCTGAAATGTCAAATACGAGTAGAACTATAGCCCGCGTCACCTAGCATGGCACTTCTGCACGTAGAGACAGAGCGGAAAGGAAGCGTGGGGAGATGAGAACTGTGCATGCGCGGCAGCAGAGAGTGGGCAAACGAAGTCTATGTTGCCGAACTGCATTTGCTGCAGACAACAGACAGGCCCATTTGCCTATGGTACATTGTATTATACATTCAAATCTATGAGGGAAATAATAAGTATTAAAACCAATTTCTATCACTCGTCATGAGAGAAATATTAATTCACATCTTGACGACGTTGCATCCACTGCTCCACAGACGTGGTATCGGGAGACGAGAACAGCTGACACAGCTTTGTGAAGACGTGAAGTCCAATTTTTCTCAAAACGACAATTGTCTAACGACAAGGTAATTGAAACTGCTTGCAACAATTACCATTTATTGTGATTTGAACTGCATTATAAGCAAAAACTTAATGCTCAACTAAATTAACTTCAAGCACAAACCAAAATCATTATATTTGCTTGACAACTGCTTCTGCTCAATAGAATTTTTAAAAATGTGTAAGAGGTGTGTGTGTGTGTGTGTGTGTGTGTGTGTGTGGGTGGGTGTGGGTGTGTGTGTGGGTGTGGGTGTGTGTGTGGGTGTGGGTGTGTGTGTGGGTGTGGGTGTGGGTGTGTGGGTGTGGGTGTGTGGGTGGGTGTGGGTGTGTGGGTGTGGGTGTGGGTGTGTGGGTGTGGGCACGGGCGCGCGGGCGCGCGCGCGCGTTCTGTAGTCCAATAGTTAAGTGTATAGTTAAGTGCAATCACTGCACGTAAAAAGGAATTTTGGTAGAAAAGATTAATGTAAAAGACTATCATAAAAATAGTCAGTAAGTTGTCATATTTTTCGTTGTTAACAGGCATTATGAGTGCAAACTAACACATTTGATATTACAGTGAGCGACCACATTCATAATCCACTGAGCGACAAACCAATTAACTATCATCTGCAAATAACTCCAGGGAATCTGTCTGATAACATCAAAAACCACCAATAACTTGACAAGTAGCAGTTACTGTCATTTTAGGGCCTTATGCAGTTCGTGCCTTGAAAATGACAGAGGTTTACAACATGGTGGGAGAAGCTTAACTTCTCCTTGGGCAATATGTTGAACATTATCGTAGGCATAATTAAAAGGATACGAAGGCCTAATCAAAAAGGATAGGAAGTTCTCATTATTATGTATGCAACCAATATGCTGACAAAGACATTTTTTAAACCATGAGTCTTTAACTCTAAGAAATATTATTACTTTTTTTGAAAGTCTACATCATAATGCCATCATCACTTCTATTTGAGTCTGTTTCCGAACAATCTGATTGTAAATTTATGATGATAGGTTCAAGGCTTTTATCCATAATCACTTCCCTGTCAAATTCTTCTTTCTGAAGCTTTTCAGCATGCCACACAGACTGTGCCCACACTACAGGTGGGATGTTGTCTGTTACCTCATTGTGTATCGCCTCATGCACAAGCGATTCACTGTATGTTATCTTGAATGTTTTGCTTTTTTCTCCCACATTGCCTTAAAACAATTTGCCCAAATTAATTCCATGGGGCTACAATGACAGTGAAACAAGGGTAAACGCAAAACTGTGTCATTCCACTCACGTGCAAGGAAGTAAAGTTTGTACATTCTGTCACGTGACTTGCATAAATTAACAAGCTGCAGGAGATTGGCACGAGTCTGGTTTATACAGTGCTTAATATTTTTATTTTTAAGCCGGGGAAAAATATCTGCATTTCTGGTGTTTGTACTTGACGTTTTCTCCATAACAGTTGATTATAACTGGCAATAACCAACTTCAAAGCAACGTATGATAAGAATTGTGAATCATGTCATGAAACTGACCGTGTTCATTTACATGTAATCACTGCTGTTTTTCTTACATGTAAATACAAGTTTATTCTCAGAAATAAAACCAGAAGAAGAGTCAGCATGCAGAATAATTATCCGAGAACCTATTCCTATGAGAACTTTAAAACTGCCAGTACCATCACTCATTTTCCAGCAGATCATCTTGGAATGATTCTAATTGACCCATATTTCATCAATGTAATACACTGTTGAACTACCTCCTCCTCTTGTATCATGAATCTTCATATGGGATATAGTTCGTGCTGCATCTATGTAACTTCTGTGAACTAAAAACTCTCTTCTTCACATGTCTGGAACCAACGTCTTTTAAAATTCTTTACCTTGACAAAGCGCTTACCATTCAAGCCTGCATAACTGTAAAATGTTTTTGTTATGTCGGGAATTCATCATTCAATGGAGCACTTTAAAACATCGTCATTAAAACCATCCATTTGTGTTACAGGTTCCTTGCGATTTCAATTCTTTCCAGGCGATACGAAACCAACTGTTTCTACGCTTCCTACAACTCTGACACTTCCATTTACAATTCTCTTTACAGTTCTCTTGCTGACACCGCACAGTTCTGGAGTCCATTCTTGTGTTTTCCAATGTCAACAGTAGGAGACCTGCTTTTAAATTCACGTTTGAAACAGTTATAAATGTGGTAAATAATCCGCCTCGCCTGCTTGTGAAGCAATTCACATTTATTGCCATCACCTGACACTTCTTTTAATCACCCTTAAACATTTACAAGAGACACATCCACAGCTATACTGCTGCAAGAAAAAAAGGAAACAAAAAAACTGACAGCTGAATGAATAATTCGGTTGTCGCAAATTACGGCAACAGTGCAGCATGTAGGAGCGAGATTCTCACTCTCTAGCTGTAACTCTCTGCTAACTGTTCGGACAGAGAATGAGTATTATTGGCCACCAGTGGCTAGTGGAGGGGGATGCACAGAACGGCTGAAAATTGGGCCATCTTCTTACATGAGACAAACTTTAGTTTGGTAAGGAGTAATGACCTTATCAAAAGTGGCAAGTTTGAAACTGTAGGTACTTGTGAGGAAAGTAATCCTACCAGTGTGGTCAATATGCCATCTGGAGATAACAGTATCAATAAGCTGTTTGAATTTCTAGTGAAATCAAATCAGGAACTATTAGAGCAAAACAAACCACGTGAACTCAGAGAAACAGAGCTAAATAAACAACATGATCTAAGAGATAAAGCCTTTAGAGAGGAATTTTTAGAGCAAAACAAACAACAAGAGCTTAGAGAAAGGGAACAAGAGAAACAATGCAATCTTAGCAAACTTAGAGAAAGGCAACAAGAGAAACGACACAAACCTGCGGAAAAAGCTTTTCGGGAGAAGATGTTAGAATTACAGAAACAATGAGATCATCAAGATCATGAATTTAAGAAAGAGGTATTGAAGATTGTTAATGATCTAGAATCACGTACTAAGAAAAGGGATGAATACTTATCTGCAGAGATAGATAAAATAACATTAAGTGTAAAATCTTCTAATGAAATGAATGAAACATTGCAAACCTCGTCTCCAAATCATAGGAAAATGTGGATTCAATAAATAAAGAACAGATTAAAGTAGCTGAACAGATCGATAAAGTAACTAAACAAGTAGAAGATTTAAAAATCACAGGGCAGCAGTTTATTGACGACTATCTTAGTAAACAGACGACTAAGATAGAGGAGGATTTGTCAGAATTGTTAAAAGCAAAGGTGGGAGAAATTCACACACAAGTTCAGATTGCTATCAGGAACGAAACACAACCGGATATACCAAATGCACCATGATGCGAGGAGGTAGACAGCGTGGAACAAATGAAAGCAGAATTCAGTCTTGTTAAGGAGAAAGTTTTATTCGAGATGCCTATGTGGCAGGATTATGTAGCTAACCATTTGTCAAAAGGTGAAAGTAGTCCTAAACGACAAAACAAATTTGAAAGATATCCAGCATCATATTCTAGAAATCAATCGCCCGTTAGAAAGAGAAAGTGGCAAGAGAGCGATCATAGTAACGGTAGAAGTAGCAATGAGTCAGATCTTGAAGATCAATATTATGATCACAAGGGGACTGTTTCATCCTCTAAGGTTGGATACAGTATTTTCAAAGCTAGGGAATACCAAATTTTTTCAATGACAAAAATTCTATACACCCCATAGTGTTTATAAAAAGTTTCAGAAAGGTATTTCCCTGATCTTGGGAGGAACAAGATAAAGTACAGTTTATAGTGTCAAAGACCAGTGGAGAAGTCTCATTGTAGGCACCAGAAGCAGCTGATAGTTGCAGAACACAGAGATTTTGAAAAATTATTCATCACAAAATATTGGTTGTAAAGCAAACAAAATCGACTAAGGAACAACATTTGTAGTCCGGAATTTTACAATCCTAAAAAAGGGAATTTACAAAAATACTTTCAAAAGTACATCAATAAAACTCAATACTGGGATAATTCCATTAGTCACAGAAAGGTTATTAGAATTCTCAAGGGAAAATCATTTATCTGTTTATGCGATAAATTAATGAACATACTGGATGACAATGTTGACCAATTTTTGTCAGTTATTGATTTCCTGGAAGTAATTCAGGAAGATGCTAACAGCATGAGGAATCAATTTCACAGTACTTATTGTAATAACTCTCACCAAATAACGGTTGTAGTGGCAATAACAGTAATAGTAAAACCAAAGACAAAGGAAAGGGTCACTATGTTAATCAAAATCAGAACGTTATGTATAACAATCACAATAATGGTAATCAGTCTGGAGATAAAAATTATAAATAGAATAATTCTAATAACAATTACAGAAGTAATGGACAAAATCGTAGTAATAACGCCGAATATACCAATAGAAATCAGGATAATCAGAATGGACACAATTCAAACAGTTTTAATAAAAAAAAGAAAGTACAAAGAGCAGTCGGGACAGCAAGGACAAGCACGGGACAGGCATTTTCAGTGGGGTACTGGACCGAATATTCAGTGGGGGCCTCCCACTAATGTTATTACCGCTCAGACAATTTGTACCAACACCCTTATGTCTATGCCTGAGAATCTTTCTACTAACAGTAACAATGAATGGAATGATCAAAATTCTGCAATTTGAGTGGTGGTACTCGATGAAATGGGTAACCACCAAAACAGATGTGACAAACTAAAACCAGCTGCCCTGAAGCCTTTCCAGTGTAGGTGGCGAAGAGACGGGAGGCTATTAAATCTTAAAGGCGGGTGTACTGAGATAGAATGATGTTATGGATATTAGATAACTCTTAAATAATCCAGGAAAATTAGATAATAATACTATTGAAGTGGTGCAAGCTGTCGTTAACGTTAAAATCCTAGATGAAGATATTAGCATCCCTCTGGACACTGACACAACTTTTAGCGTGATGAATATGGAAGTTTACAAATATTTGAATAGCAAAGAGAAGTTGCCAGTATTACCAATAGCCAACTGTACTTTGTCTGGAGCATTAGGAACCCATTCTGTACCCATAAAGGCCCAAGTACAGGCAGAAATAGTAGTGCAAGGGGAATTAGTTATTAAAATCTTCTTGTTAGCTCCTACTTTAACTTACCCATGTATTTGGGGATGGGATTTTATGCATGAATGAGATTTAATGCTCGACACGAAATGTACCAGTAATGGTTGGTTGGTTGGTTTGGGGTAGGAGACCAGACAGCGTGGTCATCGTCTCATCGGATTAGGGAAGGATTGGGAAGGAACTCGGCCGTGCCCTTTCAGAGGAACCATCCCGGCATTTGCCTGGAGTGATTTAGGGAAATCACGGAAAACCTAAATCAGGATGGCCGGACGCGGGATTGAACCGTCATCCTCCTGAATGCGAGTCCAGTGTCTAACCACTGCGCCACCCCGCTCGGTGTACCAGTAATGCTCAACAGTGTTAAGTGTGTGTGTTCCTTAAACAATCAGGTATAAGTTGTTGAGTTACCATTAGTACGGAAACTGGAATTTCAAAACAAAATATGTAATCAAATTAAAATAAGAAGCAATGAAGCTAAAATACTCTACTTCAAAAATAAGTTTGCAATATATTCCTTAACTGATTCAAGGAGCATCAGACATCACTGACCTTTTAAAAGTTAAAATGCTAGAATTCGAATATAACGGGTGTTATAAAGGATTATGAGTATGAGATAGGTATATAACCTCATCAGACATTCTGTATACCATCATACTCAATACCTTGGGCAAAAAAGGAAAAGGTGGTGAAGGAAATTTGAAGTATGTTGGAATGGGGCTTTATTCAGCCTTCCACTTCTCTGTACAGCAATCTCTTAGTAGCTGTGGGTAAATCGGATGGTAGTTTGCATTTGGTTTTGGACACCCAAGATATTAATAAAATCATCAAACCTGTACGTACCAGACTGGAAAATTTAGAGGAATTAGTGCAGAGTTGTCATGGGGCAAACTATTTAATTTTTCTGGACTTATAATAATCTTATTGGCAAACTAAACGAGCTAAAAATTCTAGAAAAAACACCGCTTTTATATTTGCCGGAAGGAGCTATCAATTTAGAGTGATGCCCTTCGGGTTATTAAGTGGAGGTGTTCTTATCATTGCGCTCGACACATTGTTGGGTTACAATTTACGAGAGAAAGTAACCACTTATGTTGATGTTATTCCAAGTCAAACAGCCTGACAATTTGGAGGATATTAAGGTCATCTCATTTGCAAGCCACACACTTTCCAACTGCGCGAGAGCATACACTATGACCAAGTGGGAGAAATTAGCCGTGGTGTGGGCTCTCAAGAAGTTTAGCTATTTTGTATATGCAAAGTGACTCACACTGGAATAAGGTAATCTATAATCTATGGAATAAAATTAGTAATCCACATATGTTAAATAAACTATTTCGTAAGATTATGGATGGGGAAGGAAGATGGAGAGTGTGTATTCCAACAGTAATGTTTCCACAGCATGTACGGTATACCCATTATTCATTATGACACTCTAATGCTAATAAGTGTTCAGAGAAACTGAAACAGTACTGTTTTGTTCTCAACATGAATAGGAAAGTATTTTAAGTCTTACGTAAATTCCTACATTTGTGTGATTTCGTGTAAATATAAAAAAACTGTCTTAGTGTATATTTTATGTATGGTTATTTGCAATGTTAGTGAATTTATGTTCTAGTATTAAGTTGAATAAATGCCTCAGATGTAAAGTCAGTTTCATCAGGCCAGTATATGAAAAAACGCGATGAGTATTGAAGCAGTAATGCAGTACGTAGTGTGAGGACAATTGTCTTAAAAGTTATCAATCACTTATTTCTTATTTAATGGGGGTTGATCCTAATTCAATAGAACAACCTGTGTGAGTTTTTGCAATATATGATCACCGACTGTGACTGACCTGTTATCAAGAACTGGAAAGAAGACAGAATCTTGGTACTATACTTAGTGATTTGATGACATGTGACCGCATGTTTAAAGATAAACGTAACTGAATTATAACGCATGAGGCAGAAGCTCAGTCAGTAGCGTCACGCATGTCACATGTTCAGAACTGAATAAAACATATAATCTGGGCTCATGACACGCAGGAAGTGGTTAATTAAGCATCATGTCATTACGTGTTTGGAACTGAATAGACAGAATCTGAGCTTGTGATGGGGGACATTGATTGATCATGTGTTGTGACTGTACATGGATAGAACTGAAAGGACAGAATCTGTTCATGTAACTAGTTGCACAATTATTAAATTAGTTAATGTGAGTGTTAGTATAGACTGAACCTGATGAGATTATGTATTTAACAGATGATGACCTCGAATCTGTGTTAAAGACAGTGTCGAGTGATTTGGTGAAAAATAACTCTGATTAAGTTAATTTTTTGAATCTCATGAGCACTTAAGGAGACCACTATTTTAAATGTGATTAATTATCATTATTTTGTCTCTAAGCAATGAAGTTGTTGCTACTGTATATATGCACAAATTTTATGTTCCATATGCACACTATCTATGAGACTGAGTTGTCCATAACCACTACCTTTGAGAGTCAGCTCGGTGGATTGTGCTGACGCTGCACAACCTACCTGATGGGGCGAGAATACACACTGATGCTGCCTGCGACATCTTATGGGGCGAGATAACATGCTGAGACTGCCACAACTATCTGATGGTCGAGATGACGTGTTGTCGCTAAACGAATTCTCTAATGAGACAAGAGCACGTTAAGCTGCGGCACAGTATTTCTAGACAAAACGAGATTCGAGATGCTGTACCATATCCTGTTGGGCGAAACTGCACACAGCTAGGGACCAAGAAGTTACGAAGACTGCAACAACAACATCCTAATAATCAGATGGTTGTCTAAAGCTTCTTATGTCAAGATTGACAACGATGCAAGAAAGAAACCATAGCAGGGGGCAACATCTGCAAAATAAAACCCCACGCAAGAAAGCCATGATGCATTAAAATGCAATAGAAGATAAGAAGATATCAATAAGTACTTCGCCAATAAGCAACAAGAAATCAGCTGTACCAATTATCAAGATATAACGTCTACTGCTGATTAATAATTATAAGAACAGACATATCAGTAAACAGTCAGTTGAACTAACATATTCTGCAAGTCGTAAGAAGAGGCGGGTACATGAGTTGGCAAAAATCTTGCAGACGCACTGACATAACAAACAAATAATTGAATTCGGCATTCAGACAACGCTAATAACCACCTGTCGAGTCACTAGCATATTCAAGAGACAGTTCGAAAAGATGTGTTCCATCTCAAATATGTGCTGCATTTCCTGTGCAATCGCATAGAGAACCTCAAGTAAACTGGTTCTACTCTCCCCTGTGCAACCGCATGGAGGTTCTCAAGAGAAGGGCGACACAGAGTTGATAAGCTGACGTCCCCTGAAATCTCCATCAAGCTCAAGACCAAAGATTGTTCTTTTAGACAACCTTTAAACAACTCTCAAATACTTGAACTTACTTATTTATGATAGGTAGACTTATTCTGCATAATTTAGTGATAAAGTTTTCAAATGAACTGTATCTAAAATGCAGACACTTATTTATGGTATACAGACTTATTCTGCACAATATAGTCATGAAGTATTTAAATGACTTATATGTACAAATCTATGATGATGATATGTAAACATGTTATTTCTAAGAACCATTGTACAAACTGATGTAAACAGAACAATATAACATAACCATCAACCTTCCCCCTTTCCCCATCACCAGCACTTCGATGCTGCAAAACCTCACACTCCACATTAAAATCCCCAAATTTATCAGCAAATATAAGTTCATTCCCCCTTTTAGGAGAAGTAAAGACTGTTTACTAACTTAGTGGAAATACAAAGATCGTGGTTAAGGGTGAGAATGACAACATTGTGCAGCAGAGTGCAAACTTTTGTCATTCTGGGGAGCTTTTATAACCACTCTTTTAATTGAGAACAATATTATCAGGCTTATTCTCATATAGTGGAGAGGTGATCAAAAATATTGGAAATAATTAATAGCACTGAAAATATTTTAAATAAAATTATCGATATATAACCCCTCATCATAATGAGGCCAGCAGCAAAGTAGTGCCTCAGGGAAATCAAGGAGAGTTCAACGTGGATACTTTTGTTTCTAAATTCTACTGTATAAACCATGCGGGGGTACTGTTAGTTCTCGTCTTGTTTTCTGAGCTCTGAATAAGAAAGACTGGTTTAAAAGAGGGGGGGACCAAACTGCATGGTCATCGATCCCTTGTTCCAAATAAAACAATGCCTCAAGCAGGAGAATCAAACATACGATATGTATAACACAGAACAGAAAGAAAGGAAAAATCACAAGAAAGGAGGAAAGGCAATGAACACCAGGAGGAACAAAAGAGGACACGAAAACAACAGAGACACGCAAGAAACAGTTAGAAGAGAGTAAAACAAGAAAGCAGATTACAGTGGCTGGCCGACCATGAAAATAAAAAGGAGAAGCCAGCCACTTTGCAACACATTAAATCTCCACCCTAAAAGCACTAGGGTGGAGGACACAAAGGGACAAAGTACATGCGCTAAAACTCAGATCGAATGATAAAACCCACTCTCACAGACAAAATGTTTAACCAAATCAGCTGAAGAGGCGTTGTCTGCTAAAATCAATGATAACGAGTCCGGCAACCAAAGATGAGGTCACAGGGCAGCCAAAGGAGGACAGAGCAGAAGAGTATGGGCCACTGTCAACCAGGCACTGCTCCAACACTGTGGCGGATCTTCACGGCGCAGGAGGTAGCCGTGCGTTGCCCAGGCATGGCCAATGGGGAGCCAGCAGAGAACCATGGAGTCCCTATGAGAGGCCCTCATGGAGAACTTCCACACATTCGTGGTCCCCTTAATGCCTCGCAGTTTGTTGTGCGTAGTGAAATTTTGCCATTCCATCTGCCAAAGCTGAATAACCTTGTGGCATAATAACAAATGCAGGTCAGTTGTTGGGAGGCCGATCTCCAGAAGTGGTTTCCGTGTACCTGTTTGGCCACTCTGTCAGCAAGTTCATTTCCAGGAATTCCAACATGACCAGGGGTCCAGACGAACACCACTGAACGACTGGACCGTTCCAGGGCACAGATGGACTCCTGGATGAATGCTACCAAAGGATGAAGAGAGTTGCACTGGTTGATAGCTTTCAGTCTGCTCAAGGAGTCAATACATAAAAGAAAGGACTCCCCAGGGCATGAACGGATATACTGAAGTGCACGAGATATGGCCACCAGCTCTGCAGTGAATACACTGCAGCCACCAGGTAAGGAATGCTGTTCAATATGGCCGCTGTGAATGTAGGCGAAGCCAATGCGAGCATCAGCCATCGATCCATCAGTGTAAACCACTTCAGAGCCTCAGAACACATCGAGAATTGAGCGGAAGTGACAGAGGAGAGCCGCAGAGTTAATGGAGTCCTTAGGGCCATGTGAAAGGTCCAGGCGAAGCTTCAGCGTAGGGCTACACCATGGAGATGTACATGAATCGACCTCGAGGAGAAGTGGTAAAGGCTAGGACTCCAGTTCAGACAGAAGCAATTTCACGTGAACCGCAATCGTTAGCCCTGACCTGAGCCGCCTATGCGGGAGGTGAACCGCAGTGGTTGGGAAAAGAAGACGGTAATTAGGATGTTCAGGAGAGCTATGAATGTGTGCAATGTAACTGGTGAGCAGATGTGCACATCTGATCTTCAATGGAGGGACTCAAGCCTCCACCAGTATGCTGGTCACCGGTCTCATCCTAAAAGCTCCTGTTGCTAGTCAAACTCTGCAACGCTGAGGGTGCCGCCGAACCATAAATCACACTCCCATAGTCAAGGCGGGATTGAACAAGGGCTCTGTAAAGCTGCAGCAGCATGGAGCGATCTGCACCCCAGATGGCGTTGCTCAGGCAGCGAAGGGCACCGAGATATTGCCAACAGTTACGTTTAAGCTGACAAAGATGAGGAAGCCAAGTCAAACAAGGATGAGGACGCCAAGTCAAACAAGCATCAAAAACCAGACCTAAGAATCGATGTGTCTCCACGACAGTGAGTGGATTGTCATTAAAGTAAAGTGCTGGTTCTGGATGAACGGTACGACGCAGACAGAAATGCATGAGACACATCTTCACAGCTGAAAACTGGAAGCCATGGGCAGCTGTTTAAAGGCTATGAGGTGCTGAGGCGTAGTGCCGTATACCGATCCTGCCTTGGAGGCGGTTAAGTGGGAGATGTGTCTCAGAGCTGGATAGTGACGATGGTGACGAGGGACTGGACACGCACGTAGTTTGTGTGTCAGCCGATAGAGGACAATATTGAATAGGGGACTGATTTAGTTTCGATTGTGCCCACTAGAGTGCACTAAAGTAATAGAATGTTTTTCATAAACTGTTCTAGTATTTTCATAAAGTGTTGTTATGTCTTTTTGTGTATGTAAAATGTAATAAATGTGTTTTAACAGTATGAATGATGTGCGAATGTGGTTTAAGGTTAATATGAAGATAATTGTTTAACGAGTTATGTAGTGGGATTTAGTGTGGGATCATTTCGAAGAAGTATGGATGTGGAAAAAGGGGATTTTTGTAGAATAGATCTGTAAAGTAAGTTTATGGTAAAAGGAAGTTAATTCAGGTATAAATAACAATAGTAAATAACTTTATGCATAGACAGCATATTAGATAATTACATCGGTAAAAAGTGCAGTCGTTAGGTTTACTATTTTGCGATTGGTTATTGATGAAAAGTGCAGACTGATGCGGGAGAGAGTTATTTTGCTATTGGCTGTTGAGTAAACTGACCAGTGGTAAAGCAGTATTCTTCGCGTGCCTTTCTCTGCTGGTAGAGAAGACTTAGAGTATTCTAGAAGAGAGTCAGAGCCTAGCCATGAAACAGTTCGGACGTGTATAGTAGTAGCTCTGATGGAAATCATAAGTTGCCAGATCTAGCAGTGTTTCATACATCAAAAGTGTTGTAAAGTGACGGCATAATTACTCTGATGGGTGTGTAGAAATTTCGGAATTTTTTAGTGAATTTTGTGACAAGAAAAGACATAAATTCTTCGTGGCAGATTGAGCAGGTCAGTGGCTAAAAACTGTGACTGCATTAGGTACCGACAGACTTAATATTTGGCGAGCATTCTCAACCAAAAACAATATGTATTTTTGTAGCTATTACGTTTTCGGTAAATGCAACACCATAAACTTACTAACGTGAGTGAAAGGGACAGTGAGTGACTGCGTTAAGACTAGTACGGGCTTAGCAGTGATACTTGTTCACCTAAGTTTCAGAATATATTAATCACGGAAAAAATTTCCAACCTTTCATTTCATGTGAAAATTTTCTCCCGAAACGTAGATTTAGTGTCTTTAATTGCAGCCTGGTTCACATCGAAGTACAGTAGGTTCCGCTCGGCTTCCCTAGTGATGATCTGCCCGAGACAATGTTCACAGGTTGGTGAAGGTTCATTGTAAAGGGACGGAAAGAACCGCGCTGCTGCAGTGCTCCAGGGAAGAGTGAGGCTGTAGAGCCCACCGATGCTCCTTAATTGCCACAGCGACTTCCGATGACCACCAAAGGACCGCGCTTTCCGCCGCAGTAACGATTGTTGTGATCACCCGCTCAACCAACACATTGATGTTACTGTGTGGGGGAGAATCAACGGTGACTGCAGAGGTGAAAGCTTCCCAGTCTGCCTTGGTTAAAGCCCACCTGGGCAGGCATCCATGGGCCTGACGCCGGGGCAGTGACAGGAAGATGGGGAAGTGGTCACTACCACACAGGTCATCATGCACTCTCCAATGGATAGATGGGAAAAGTCCTGGGCAGCAAACGGATAAATCAATGGCCAAGGAACTACCACGAGCCACACTGAAATGTGTCATGGCCCCAGTATTTAAGAGGCAGAGGTCAAACTGAGACAGTAAAGTTTTGACATCTCTGCCACGGCCAGTAAGCACAGTGCCACCCCACAAGAGGTTATGGACGTTAAAATCTCCCAAAAGGAGGAAAGGTTTAGGGAGTTGATCAATCAGTGCAGCTAATACATGCAGGGGTACTGCACCATCTGGAGGAAGATATACATTGCAGACAGCTATTTCCTACGCCATCCTTATTCTGACAACCACAGTTTCCAGAGGAGTTTGAAGGGGCACAGGTTCACTACAGACTGAGCTTAGGACATAAATGCAAACTCCACCTGACACCTTATTATAGTCACTACAGTTCCTGTAATATCCCTTATAGCCGCGGAGTGCAGGGGTCTGCATTGTCGGGAACCAGGTCTCCTGGAGGGCAATGCAGAAAGAAGGTGTAAAGCTTAACAGTTGCCACAGCTTAGCCAGGCGGTGGAAAAAAAAAACTGCAGTTCCACTGGATGATGACATCATTGTGAGACTGGGAGGGCATGGAACATTCAGTGAGGCAGTTTATGCCTCAGGGTCACCTGGTGCCACCGACTTATTGCCTAAGCAGTCAATATTCATTCTGTCTGAGGGTCCGGTAAGATCTATGTCCTCAGCAGATGCCAGAATCTCCACCTCATCCTCAGATGCAGAGCTTGTAGGTAGCAGTGGTGTTGGTGACTTGGCTCTTGGAGGTCTTTTGCTTTTTTGGTTTCTCTCGCAGCCCCTTAGGTTTGTCTCGCTGGGAGGGCTTCACTGATTCAGTCTCAGGGTCAGAGGAGGACCGTGAAGCCCTGTGGTTACTTCAGTCACTGGCGGGTGTCAACTATGCCACTGATAAGAACCTGCGAAGAGAGTGACACAAGGGACCCCTTCCCAGTGAGAAGAGCTGAAGAAGTTGTACACTTCTCTGGCTTAGAAGAGGGGACAGACATCCCAGATGTTTAAGGGGGTGTTGCTCCCGAAGTAGGTGATGCAGGAGCAACAGGGATGGTAGTGCCCCCCATGGCCAAGAGGGGCAGGTGTAGTCTTACGGCTCTGAGAGCTGACTGGAATTCATTGCATTGATGGGGCTATCACTGTTGTCGTAGCAGCGGCTTAAGAGGAAGTCATTTCCTCTTAGCCTCAGTGTAGGTCAGTTGGTCCAGGGTCTTGCACTCCATGATTTTTCTGTCTTTCTGTAAGATCCTGCAGTCTGGCGAGCAAGGGGAATGATGCTCTCTGCAGTTAACGCAGATAGGAGGTGGGGAACATGGAGTATTGCGATATGCGAAGGACGTCCACAATCTCGACACGTAACGCTGGAAGTATACCAGGAAGATGTATGGCCACACTTCCAGCATTCAAAAAAACCCCATCAGGAGAGGGATATACAGCTTGACATCACAGCGGTAGACCATCATCTTGACGTTTTCTGGTAACGTGTAACCCTCGAAGGCCAAGATGAAGGCGCCAGTGGCAACCCGATTATCCCTTAGACCCCGCCAGATGCGCCAGATGAAGTGAACACCTCGTCGTTCTAAATTGGCACGCAGCTCATCGTCAGTCTGCAAAAGGTCCCTGTGGAATATGAGACCCTGATCCATATTCAGGCTCTTATGGGGCATGATGGAAACATAAACATCCCCAAGCTTGTCGCAGGCGAGTAATGCCCGTGACTGGGCAGAGGATGCTGTTTTGATCAAGATTGACCCAGAGCGCATTTTGGACAAGCCCTCCACCTCCCCAAACTTGTCCTCTAAATGCTCAACAAAAAACTGAGGCTTCATCAACATGAAGGATTCCCCATCAGCTCTCGAATAGACAAGGTACCAGGGCTAATATGCTTCACTGCCATCCTTAGCCTGGTGTTCCTCCCACGGTGTGGCCAGGAAGGGGAACGATTCAGGGTCATACTCCTGCGCATTGAATTGAGCCCTGGAACGTTTAGAGACTACTGGTGGTTGGCCACCAGTAAGAGATGATATATCACGCTTCATTGCATGACATCCGCCCTGATGCCACCCACTCCGACCAAGGGCCCTCCCCACGGGCGCCACCCAGCCTCAGCAAGGGCCACCTGGCAGGGTAGCCATTGCCAGGAATCCCAATGCCCCAGGGTGACGGGCATCTACTCCTTGAGGAGTTAATGGCAAAGGCATCAGGAGAGTGATCCCGGTGTTGTCAGGGGGCTAGAACCAACAGGGTACGTGGCGGCCCCACCACAACGGACTGGCTACAGTGCTGGATATCAGGTGCAAAGAAGTCCATGACAACATCGGCACAGACGGCGACACTGCATAGTGCATGGTAGAAAATGCACCTAGGAATGTACCCTCACCAAAGAGATGGAGAATGAGTGGGACTGCAATGTGATGACAAAAAAGTGGGCTAAGATCTCAATGCACGATGGACCATGTAAGGCGCCCTTCCACAATTGGTTCGCTCTCCGGAAAAATTTTGAAATATGGAGGTCAAACCCTACAGGGGGCCATCATATAAATGCCGAAACTTGTGAGACTCCTTTTAGTTGCCTCTTACGACAGGCAGGAATACCTTGGGCCTATTCTAACCCTCAGCCCCGCAGAAGCGTTCTGAGTAAGTCTAGGTAGCTGCAGTGTGCAATATAGCTAGCATTTCCGTGTGATATGCTATGGAACGAATCAAGGCACTTCTCTTAAACTGCAATAAAAGTGACTATAGTTAATTTATACAGGACAGACTTACGTTTAAACTTATACTGCAGTCTAGGTAGATCTTTGCTGTAAGGTCATGGACTAAGAATATCTGAGCAATTGTGTGCGCAAGAGAAAGTAGTGCTTAGTATTTAACTATTACATACTGAATAACCAATAATAGGATCTGTGGACTACATGAAGGGACATTAAATTGAATGTAAGAACGGAATTGGGCATTTAGCTTTGTGAAAGTAGAAGCATACGAAGTTTGAATGACTGTATCGAAGTATAGTAATGGACCATAGTCCTTGCTATAATATCTCTGAGTGACGAACTATAAATAATTGTTGAGAGTAATTGTAGGATCAACCCTCCTATTCTCTATATACAAAATGCAATCATTTATGATCATTTAATTATCATTAAATGTTGTTAATAAAAAGCTAAAGTGATTTCCACAATAGTGTGTGTATTAATCAATGATAATCATAGGCAAGCTGCAAACTGTATCTCTGGATGACGGACGGTTCGATTATGAAATATTACAAAGCATAAATTGTGACTTAAAAGCTATTTCCAATTTCATTCCCAATTGGACAGAAATAACACAAAATCAGAAACAGTTCCGATAAGTAGTTACGTCAGAAATAGAAAGTTGAAATACTAACATACAAAGATGTTATTAACTATCTTGTCTTCGGTAACGCAGCAACAAATGAAGGGTGATCAACTGTGCAAAAAGTCGACATCTATTATTATTATCTTCTTTCCTTTCTCAGACCTTAGGTCTGGTTAAAAATAGAAAGTGACGCAGACCTTGATCAAGTGTGACTTCCTTTTAACAGTACGGTATATGTTACATTGCATTTAGGAACTTTCAGGTAATTGAACATGTATCAATAATTACAGATTTTTGTAGTTGTATATATAAGTTTGGATGTATCTGTATTGCGTTGATGTACTGGTGGATATTGTGTGGCATGACTCCTGTAGTTGATAGTATAATTGGTATAATGTCAACTTTATCCTGATGCCACATGTCCTTGACTTCCTCAGCCAGTTGGATGTATTTTTCAATTTTTTCTCCTGTTTTCTTTTGTATATTTGTTGTATTGGGTATGGATATTTCGATTAGTTGTGTTAATTTCTTCTTTTTATTGGTGAGTATGATGTCAGGTTTGTTATGTGGTGTTGTTTTATCTGTTATAATCTGTATCCAGTTGCGGTGGTTCCTAAGTTAGTTGCCTGGTAATAACAGAACATGAGGTGTCGGTTAACTTCATCAGACCATCTCATCCTCTGTCTTTGTTTTCCTTCTAGGGTGGTTGCAGAAAGCATGTCCTGCAAAACACTTCTATTTGGATTTAAATCGTTTTCCATGTGGCTAGCAGTACCGTTACCATTGTGGACGGGCATAGGGTTCAAGCGTTGTCCTCAACCATGACAGCACTTGTCCGAGGCTTCATTAGTTCTGTCCTGAACCAACTAATCACACTAAAAGGGGGGTTAGCCCTATTAGTGGTTTGTTCTTTTCGTCGCCTTTTACGACTGGCAGAACATACCGGAGGCCTACTCTTTTCCCGGGCATATTATTATTATTATTATTATTATTATTATTATTATTATTATTATTTCTTTCCTTTCTCAGATGTTACGTCTGGTTAAAAATGGAAAGTTACGCGCACCTTGATCAAGTGTGACTTCCTTTTAACTGTATGGTATATGTTACATTGCATTTAGAAACTTTCAGGTAATTGAACATGTATCGATAATTACAGATATCTGTAGTTGTATATATACGTTTGGATGTAGCTGTATTGCGTTGATGTACTGGTGGATATTGTGTGGTATGACTCCTGTAGTTGATAGTATAATTGGTATAATGTCAACTTTATCCTGATGCCACATGTCCTTGACTTGCTCAGCCAGTTGGATATATTTTTCAATTTTTTTCTCCTGTTTTCTTCTGTATATTTGTTGTATTGAGTATGGATATTTCGATTAGTTGTGTTAATTTCTTCTTTTTAGAGGTGAGTATGATGTCAGGTTGGTTATGTGGTGTGGTTCTGTTCCAGTATAATTTGTATTCATCATTCTCCAGTACATTTTGTGGTGCATACTTGTATGTGGGAACGTGTTGTTTTATTAGTTTACGTTGTATGGCAAGTTGTTGATGTATTATTTTTGCTACATTGTCATGTCTTCTGGGGTATTCTGTATTTGCTAGTATTGTACATCCGCTTGTTATGTGATCTACTGTTTCTGTTTGTTGTTTGCAAAGTCTGCATTTATCTGTTGTGGTATTGGGATCTTTAATAATATGCTTGCTGTAATATCTGGTGTTTATTGTTTGATACTGTATTGCAATCACGAATCCTTCCATCTCACTGTATATATTGCCTTTTCTTAGCCATGTGTTGGATGCGTCTTGATCGATGTGTGGCTGTGTTAGATGATGCGGGTGCTTGCCATGTAATGTTTTCTTTTTTCAATTTACTTTTTTTCGTATCTGTTGATCTTATGTGATCTAAAGGGTTGTAGAAGTGGTTATGAAATTGCAGTGGTGTAGCCGATGTATTTATATGAGTGATTGCTTTGCGTATTTTGCTAGTTTCTGCTCGTTCTAGAAAGAATTTTCTTAAATTGTCTACCTGTCCATAATGTAGGTTTTTTATGTCGATAAATCCCCTTCCTCCTTCCTTTCTGCTTAATGTGAATCTCTCTGTTGCTGAATGTATGTGATGTATTCTATATTTGTGGCATTGTGATCGTGTAAGTGTATTGAGTGCTTCTAGGTCTGTGTTACTCCATTTCACTACTCCAAATGAGTAGGTCAATATTGGTATAGCATAAGTATTTATGGCTTTTGTCTTGTTTCTTGCTGTCAATTCTGTTTTCAGTATTTTTGTTAGTCTTTGTCTATATTTTTCTATTAGTTCTTCTTTAATATTTGTATTATCTATTCATATTTTTTGTCTGTATCCTAGATATTTATAGGCATCTGTTTTTTCCATCGCTTCTATGCAGTCGCTGTGGTTATCCAATATGTAATCTTCTTGTTTAGTGTGTTTTCCCTTGACTATGCTATTTTTCTTACATTTGTCTGTTCCAAAAGCCATATTTATATCATTCCTGAATACTTTTGTTATCTTTAGTAAATGGTTGAGTTGTTGATTTGTTGCTGCCAGTAGTTTTAGATCATCCATGTATAGCAAATGTGTGATTTTGTGTTGGTATGTTCCAGTAATATTATATCCATAATTTGTATTATTTAGCATGTTGGATAGTGGGTTCAAAGCAAGGCAGAACCAGAAAGGACTTAATGAGTCTCCTTGGTATATTCCACGCTTAATCTGTATTGGCTGTGATGTGATATTATTTGAATTTTTTTGGATATTAAGTGTGGTTTTCCAATTTTTCATTACTATGTTTAGGAACTGTATCAATTTAGGATCTACTTTGTACATTTCCAATATTTGTAGTAACCATGAGTGGGGTACACTATTAAAAGCTTTTTGGTAATTAATGTATGCATAGTGTAGCGACCTTTGTTTAGTTTTAGCTTGATAAGTCACCTCTGCATCTATTATTAGTTGCTCTTTACATCCTCATGCTCCTTTGCAGCAGCCTTTTTGTTCTTCATTTATAATTTTGTTTCGTGTTGTATGTGTCATTAATGTCTGTGTAATGACTGAAGTTAATATTTTGTATATTGCTGGTACGCATCTTATGGGGTGATATTTTGCTGGGTTTGCTGTGTCTGCTTGATCTTTAGGTTTCAGATAAGTTATTCCTTGTGTAAGTGTATCAGGGAATGTGTATGGGTCTGCAATGTAACTGTTAAATAATTTAGTTAGATATGTTGCTCCAGAAGTGTTCCATGTCTGTTATGTTTGGTGGATTGTCTATTTTAATGTGTGTGTTATCTATTGTCTGGTAAAATTTCTTTTGGTTTGTGTTGAATGTTTGGTTTTGTTTCCTTCTATTTTCACTTTTTTTGTATCTTCTAAGTCATTTGGCCAATGCTTGTAATTTCTGCTTCTTTTCATCTAATTGCTCTATCGCTTCTTGTTGTGAGATTTTACCTAACCTTTTTCGTTTTTTGTCTGATATTTCATTTCTTATAAATTGTGTTAGCTGTCCGACGTCTTTTCTCAGTTTTTCTATTCTGATCTGTAGCCTGTATTGCCATGCTGGTTTTGTGGGTTTATTCTGTGTGCTGGTTGGTTTTGATCTCTGCATAGTGTGTATATTTAGTGTAGTGAGTGCTCCTATATAAACCAGTAGTTGTAACTCTTCCATAGTTGTATTTTCATTTATTTTGTTGTGTATGATTGTGTTGATAGTTGTTGTTGTTGTTGTTTCGACTTGTGGGTTATTTCGTGGTCTATGCAAGAATGGTCTAATGTCTGTATTTGTGTCTTTGTATTCTATATATGTCAGCTGACATTTTTCTTCTATATCTAACATGTGTGTCACTTCGTGTTCTATTTGTGCTTGTTCTGGTGGCTGTCTTAAGATTTCGTTTTCCTCTGATTGTTTAATTGATGCGTGTTGTTCTTTGTTTGTTTGCTCTGGGATGTTTGAGTCCATTACTGTATTTTCTTCTTCTTCTGATAGCACATTATTTTGTTCCAGTATTTGTTGTACTTGTTGTTTGATGTTTTCTAGTTCTGACTGGAGTATCCTGTCATTTTTTATTATTACACAGATCTGATCAGCTAGTCATTGTTCTGTTAAAAATTCTAATTCTGGGTATCTGGTAATAAATGTTGTGTGTACTTGTGATCTGTATCCAGTTGTGTTGGTTCCAAAGTTTGTTGCTTGGTAATAACAGAACATGAGGTGTCGGTTAACTTCATCTGACCATCTCATCCTCTGTCTTTGTTTTCCTTCTAGAGTGGTTGCAGGAAGCATATCCTGCAAAACACCTCTATTTGGATTTAAATCATTTCCCGTGTGGCTAGCAGTGTCGTTACCATTGTGGACGGGCATAGGGTTCAAGCGTCGTCCCCGACCATGACAGCGCTTGTCCGAGGCTTCATTAGTTCTGTCCTGAACCAACTAATCACACTAAAAGGGGGGTTAGCCCTATTAGTGGTTTGTTCTTGCCGTCGCCTTTTATGACTGGCAGAACATACCGGAGGCCTATTCTTTTCCCGGGCCTCCACGGCAATTATTATTATTATTATTATGAAAACCAGAAATTTAGTCACCATTACAGTGAAGATGTTTGTGGCTGCTCCATCTGATGTGTAGATATAACGGAAAGTCGGGCATGTACAGTAAATAACAACATCAATATCTTACATCAGAGAAGTTGACGACAGCAGATCGATGGAGCACGGCTACAACCTTCTTCAATCCAATGACATGCACTGTGTGTTTCCATCTTTTATAGGTAGTCTGTAATAGACAACTGAAATCTGTTCTTTCTATCTGAATCACTGCACTGGTCACTGGTATGTAAGATGGATATCAAACAGGCATAGAATTTATATATAATGCACATGTCCTGACACTTGAAGAAAAGTTGTGCCACTCAAAATCATTAAAATCAGCTCCCCTTGAGATTAATCTAGATCTACATCAATACCCCCACAAGCCATTTTACGGTGTGGTGATTTTATGACTGTCACTTCCCCCATTCCATCTCCAGGCACAAATGATCAGCGGGAATTACAACCATTGGTACGCCTCTGTGTGAGCTTGAATCGCTCCAATTCTTGTTAATTTTTCATAAAACTCAAAAACCAATCCACATTTTTCCAATTGTCACTTAAAAGTATCTGCACATACTGAACCCTCTGATCAGCATACATGCAACATTCAGTTAAATTATGGTATACTGCTATTGTGACCGAGTTTGTGCTCCAACGTGTGTTCAGAGCCACTTTGCCCTCCATTGAAAACTTGCAGCAATCTTTCAGTGAGGTTTTTCTTTCCCCATTTCTCTCTGACATGGTGACATGCAGATGTAAAGGAAAAAAATTTAGGCCATTTTATTCCTGTATGGGGACATCAGTGTCTGCAACTCTGCATTTGCCATTGGAAAATGACAGTGCTTGGTGATCTGATGATTTTAATATGATTTTCTTGGACTTTGGCCAGTTTTTTGCTGAACATTTTTCTTTACTTGAAAGTGTTGACATTTTCAAGGACAAGGATGTTGGTGTTTTATCTTCTAGATGGTGAATACTATTGCTTGTAAGACCCACTAGTTACAGTGCATTTGAGAGTTCAGAGGAGGTGTATTTCTCTAACTCAGATGTTTGTGTTTGTGTTGAGATGTCACACTTACTTACTGGTTTTAATGCTGGCAGTTGCTTTCCTAGGCTCACCATATACATGGTGTATACGGGGATAAGGAAAAAAAATTCCCGGATTATTCCCGGATTTCTCCCGGATTTCTCCCGGATATCCCGTTTAAAAATTATGCTTTTTCCTGGGCAAAAATACACTTTTTCTGTGCTAAGTGACAGTAGATTTTCCCTCAGAACTGTAAAACTTATCAATTCTTTGAATGGGTACCGTTTTATACAATCGCGTAGAACTTCCCGGGGGAAAAAAAAAAAAGACGGGCAGAGAAGTTTTGGAGAGACTTTTAATAAAAAAAATAAAAATAAAAGGAGAGAAGTGTTGGAAAGACCTTTGATTTGCAGCAACATATACGTTGCATATTTTCGTATTACGAAAGTATAAATTCGAATTGCACCAAACACAGCGCGTTAGTTTGCGGAGCGTTGAAACCGAGGTTGCGATGTCCTTTTGTAAGCGAGTCATATCTCAAGCCACGAGATCTCGTCAGCCGATAACAGCAGCTATTCAGAGCATAGGACACGTGTTATAGTCAGCCAATAGCAAGATCACTGGTTAAATAGCATGAACACGCAAGAGGAAAAGTTAATGGTTTACATTAATGTACACAGTACCGTATATCTACAATAAAAGCTAAGCTTTCACATATAATATTAGTCTCTAAGATTAACACGCTACAACAGAAGCTTAGCTTTCACATGTAATATTTATGTTTTTTGAGTATGTTATACTTTAAGATACATCACACAAATGTGCCAGTAAATTTAATATTATGACATAAATGTCTCGGCTCGAAATTCTTGTAAGTGGCTGGTCCTCAAACTGTTCAGTTTCGAACGCTCTGTGATTTAGACATCCATCCCACTTTCTCACACGTAACATAATTCATCTTGCGTAAAAAGAAATTTACTTTGAAAGTAACGCTTTTCTAACCACCGTTCACAATACTATCCGCAGACTGTTAGAAATAGGTTCGATTTACCAGTTTCCAGAGAGCGCCAGAAAACAGGCATTATTGTGCGTGTGCAACTGCAGTGGTGTAGGAAGCCCGTATGTTCATGTGTATAAAGCACTAAACGAGCTTACATTACACCATAAAAGAAACAGGGCATCAGAGCAAAGAGCATCGGAATTTCGTAAACCATACTAAAATGCATAATTCAGCTTGAAGTGCGAATTGGCTTTTTCCAGATTCACAATGAAGTATGTCCCATCTGATATTAAGCTTTTCAGTGTGGTTTTTGGGATGTAAATTTTCTTGGAGTACCAGTACTCTACGATCTCATTTTTGGTTCTTTATTATGGCATAGTGCCATATATGGCAGAAGATGATAACGTGCACTTGAAATTCAGCGAAAAGTTGGAACTAGCCAATACTGTAGAATGAAACACTTCGTTTCAAATAAAATGATTGCCTCAGCGGAAAGATTTATAAAGCCAAATTTCTTTAGCAAACTTGTAAAAATAACTTAACTGTTCTGCAAGGCGATTAATGCTTGACTGCTACTAACTTGGAAATAAAATAAAATCAGAAAACTGAAATTAATAACATATTTTTGCCCTCCATAATTATGTGAATGTATTTTAATTCACTTGATAGCTCCCCGGCCACAGAAATCCATTTTGTTTTCATTTGACTTGGGAGCTGTACACGAAGAGAAGCAGCGAAATCACTTAACGTAAACACGCATCACGTGGAGGTTAACCCCCTCCCCACTACAACTCAGGCAACTCTGTGCAAGCGTGAATCTGGCAGCTTGGGCGAACGAGAAAAATTTTTCTCGTTTGCATCTGGCTGCTTGCTACTGCTACCGACACAGCTAACAGCCAAACTTCAAGTAGCGGGAGAAGGTACTGCTTATACGCGAGTCAAATGCGCATGCGCAACAGAGCGCTGGCAATTGGTCAAACGAACCTAATGTGAACAGTTGTGACGTCATGCTCATAGCAAGCAGTTTATTGTTACGAAGAATTACAGTCTGCGCCCTACGGCCTTTGACATATTTTTGCTATTTGCAAACGCTTGTGCGTGCAAGGTTTTTTGTTGTTGTAAATTGCACATTTCCTTTGTCACTAAAGTTTTATTTTTTTCCCTCTCGTTTATATTTTATTGCTGCAGTTTCATTCTCCAGTAGCAGGATACAATAACATTCTTTGCTAGAGAATCAATTCTGCAGCCAAAATTTAAAAAAAAATTAACTGAAAGCTAAAACAATGAAAAATTCCCGGAATTCCAAAAAATTCCCGGGTTTTTCCCGGATGAAAAAATTCCCGGGTTTTTCCCGGATTTCCCGGTTGTCCCAGGTCGCATACACCCTGATATAGGATTCTCCTTGTCACATTTTATTTAAGGAAGTTCATTATTTCATCTTTCAGTCACAAGAGACCTCTTAACACTTACGTAAGAAAATGAAACACTCACAACCTTCCTTACGATGTCATTTATTGTATAGCTACCAGCTTCGGTGCTTCAGTGCACAATCTTCAGGCCTTAGTTGATGCTGAGGGGGCTAACACCATCTGTATACATGATGTATCAGTAGCCAACTGGTTTTCACAGACTTCCTGTAACTGTGATGTTGTCTCTCTGACCATCAACTATTAACTATATGCTCAGGCCTGAAGATGCTGCACAGAAGCACTGAAACTGGTAGCCATACAATAAATGACATCGTAAGGATGGCTGCAGGTGTTTCATTTTCTTACATAAGTGAACAGCCAAAGTCCCCCAGACCTCCAAGCACAAACATAGACATACAACAACTCTTAGCACTTGGTTTTTTGATAACTAATGACCTTTAGAATGTAAAAATAAATGTCTGTGTGCACACACTGCCCATACACAGCTGTTCAAATGATTAAAAGACTTAATAAAATTTACCATTGTAATAATTTCTTTTATTGTTTTTCTTAATTTTTCTGGTATACCTGTAGCTGTGAGAGCTAATCTCTGTATAAAACGGGGATGACAAAACAATAAAGGCACTTCCCAAACATCTGTTTGACGAGACCTGTTCACAGAACTGGCAATACGTACACCACCTTGAGGAATGGCGAAGGCAGACAAGAAATATTTCCTCTGCAAATTATTAGGAGTTACACAGAGCATTAGCTAGCATAAATATGAACAAAACATTTTAAAATACTTTCTCAGAAACTTGATGTAAACTTCACTTAAGAGGAACACACAACTATTTCTAGATGCACATGCAAACCCTTTACAAAACTCTCATAGGCCCTTGAGAGTCCCTCAAGTTAAGTGTCACTGCTTTAACTTAATATAAATAAACCACAATATACAAAAATCTACACTTTAATTTTTTTTTCAGAACTGAAAGCACTACTGGTACACTAAATGAGAAGTAAGCAACACTGTATAACTGATATGGCAGAATTTAATAATAAATTTTACAGACTGAACTTAATTACCACACTAATGTGAACTATTGATGTACAAATAACTAACTTACCAAGAGGTATGCTGGATTCCGTACCAGGGCTGATCCTTTTCTCAGCAGTTTCTTGCTTCAGCCCACTACTTTCACAGCTAGACTTGTGATGCAAGTTTGACTTGCCACTTTTACTATCGAAATGAGTTTTAGGGTGCTTTGCTTTGGATGTTTCTCTAGGTCTATGATTACTAGAAGAACTGCTCCTTGTAGAAGAATCCTGTTTTTTCTTTTTGTTCTCACTGGTATCTTTGTCGTATGTTTCATTGGATTTAGGTTTATGTTTAGAACTCTTTTTTGAGTCTGCATATTTAGAGCGACTGTCCTCAGGAGCACTACTACCTCTGCTATTACTACTATGTTTTTTATTATTGCTTGTTGCACTCTTTTGGTTTTTATGTTCTTCATTCTCATGTTTTGTCACAGATTTTTCTACATGAATTTTCTTCTCTGGATGAGAATCTGTATCAGTTTTCTTACCTGATGATTTTTCCTTTGTATGTTCATGTCTTCTTTCGGTTTTCTTCTCTCTACTTGTTTCTTTTGTATGTTTAATATCATTTACTTTCTTTTCAGGTTCAGCCTTGTTTCTAATTTCGTGAGAACTTTTTGAGTTCCCACTATGTTTCCTGTCACCTTCAACAGCCTTTTTATGTTTATCCTTATTTCTTTCAGAACTGAACTCATTTTTCTCACTCTTCTTGCTTTTCTTTGGCCTGGTTTCTGTTTTTTCACTTTTACTATCCACTTTTTCACTTTTGGTGCTTAAGTTATTTGTACTAGATGTGGCCTCATTCAACTTAACTTTCTGTTGATGTGTATCTTCTTGCTTGTGAGGTTCGGCTGTATCTGTCTCTTCACGAATTACACATGGTTCTTTGTCTCCACAGGTTTTTGCTAGTTCACTCTCAAGATTTTCATTTTCACATAATAGCTGATCCTTAAGATCATTTTCTAGTATTTCTCCTAATAAATTGATTTCATTAGTTATATCTATATCTTCACATATTCTACTGCTAAGTTCTGACTTAGATGTTGGATGATACTCATCTATTGCTTCAGGAATGCATTGTGGTCGGTACTCGGGCTCTATATTGCTCACTGTACTTGGCTCATATATAGAACTTTCTGTGCTATTACTCCTATGAGGTACATACATAGGTTCAAAGTGTGATCCACTTTTATTAGTAGGTTTGTAGTCTATGCTACACATTGCACTGTCATTACTAGGTGCTTCATAATCACTGCTGTCTAATGATTTAAGTGTGGTGGGAACATAAAGATCAGTCTGTTTTTCGTGGCTTGTACTTAAGAATGGCCTATGAACACTTAATTCTGAATCATCATCTTTTTCTACACCTCCAGTATCTGACTCATCACTACTGAATTTTGCATCCAATTCTTCACCTGATGATCCCTGTGAGGGCGACTTCATTGGAGTTGGAATGTATGTATGACTCCATGGTGGAGGTTCAATAGCTGAACTGAACCCAGCACTTCTGTCAGGTTCTATTTTGAGTTTCTTGGCAGGGAAAATCTCTGTTGATGGGCGTTTTGCTAGGACTTTTGTTGATTTCATTAATGATGGTGAGTACGGGATTGGTATATGCCTCTTCTTAAGTTCAGATATTGGGGTTGGTTTATATGACACTTGTGTTGTTGGAACATAACGATTGACAGGAACTGGAACAGTTTCCAGTGGTGGAACAAATTCTTCAATAACATGACTTACTGCTGATTGTGATAAATTACATGATTCAATATCATTAACATTTAAGGCACTTGGGTTAATATCTGAATGCTGTAAAACTTTCTTCACAGCATCGGAGATCAGTTTTTGTAACATGTTTCCTGTCTCTGCTGGTGCTTCAGAAGTGCTTTTTGAGGAAGGTGGCTCGGCTGAATCTGTAACATGATTTGAAACAACTGTTGCAGGATAGTTTGCAAAATACCTTCATACAAAACAAATTTATTTTGGAAAAACCTATCCAAAAATAACACAAATAAATGCTGTTGTCCCACATAGTTATCAATGCCACCTATTATCCAAGAGAGCCAATCTAAATAACAAGCATGACACTTCAACATATGTTATAATTTGACAATTTATTCTCCCTTCAAATGACTATGAAACTGATGTTTATAGATGTGACCAGTAATTCTGGCAAGCACAATACCACTACCAAATATTTCAGCATTACAGTAACATGCACTAACAATTATAATTTTTCCATAACACGAATTTCAGATACAGCTCACAATTTGAGCAGCAAACTGCTAAAAGCATTTTTAAACTATTCTATGTTAAAACATTTGATACTATGAACATGGGCATTATTGTAATCTGTTGTGTTGTATTTTATTCCTCTCATAATGAACATTTTATACATCATCTGCTCGAATTTTTGTCCTTTTTTTTAATTCTCATGTCAGAAACATACATGTACATACATTTTACACAGTTAATTTTTGTCTTGTGATGTACATAGTTACTTAATTCTCGATCACTATTTTTCTGAGTAAAGTTTTATGTTGAACACAATAATATTATTAAATTCAATGGTTGGGAATGGAAACCTCATAACTCCATCTGTCTCCGAAAGCTCCTAATTCCAGTAACTCCATAATCAAAGAGATATCTGAAAGTGCATGGGTTTCTCTAATCCATCAATAACTAGGCTCCAACTGTACAGTTACACATGTAGCAACTTTATTTATTACTTTATATTATTTTTTAAGAAACTGATTTTGAGTCACCTGTAAAATTTAACAAAAGGAATTATGAGGTTTTCATTGCCTGCCATCAAATTGGTTTTCTTTTGAGTGTGCAAATTCCCCAAACTTTATTTTATAAATACAATATGATACACAACATGATGATGATAAATAATCACACAATTCAGATGATCATTTCATCTTTCATAAATTCCTCCACTGAGTAGTAGCATTTTTTCACAAGCAGACCATGTGGTTTTCTCTATGGTAAACCTACCTCTATGCTCAGTAAATCACTACCCATGAGTTTATTGCCAACTTTCATTCCAATGTACTAAGGTGTCTGCTGGCAGGGTTTTGAGCAGTGTTTTGGAATCATGATATTTTTTTGTGTCTAGTGTTGTGCATATGTCTGAAACAGTTTTCTTCAGTTACCTCAGGATTAATGGGTAAAAAAATGATAATGTAAAATTTGTACAATACAGGGGCAGGTAATATTTTGAGGTTCTTGGGTAAAAGGCAATAGGATGTTCTTGGAGGTTCACCACACATTTTTCTAATGATTCTTATTTGGAGTAGCAGGATTTGTGACTTGTGGTTTGAATTCTGCCAGAAAATTAAACTACACAGCATCCATAATTAAAGTTCCAGTTTAAAAATGCTGTAGAACAAGAAACACTTATCAAAATGATGTAAAATTTGAACAGCACATTATTGATGCAGGGGGAAACTTCCTGCAACAAAATAAAATTTATCATCAGATGGGAAAAACTGGTTTGTAATTGACATCTGTTTCTAATTCTTGGGACACTGGTACAAGACATTTTCAATATGCTGTCCACCATTTTCTACCACATCGTGAAATCAAGAAACACCATGTTCCACAACACATTGGAGTGTCTCGAAAGTCATGTTCAGAATGCACAGCACAATGTATGCCTTAAATTCAGCTATGTTTATAATTGAAGCACTGAACAAATCTTTCAGATAATCCCACAGCCAGAAGTCACAAGGATTAAAAATCAGGCTGTTGGTAAATGACGGATGATAATTCTAGCATTTCCAAAATGCCTCTGCAGAAGTCACTTCACTGGTTGTGCAATGTGCAGAACACGAAGGGTTGAAATGATGATGGTGCGCATAAGATTCTCATAGTGTTTACCAGTGATGGTACAGGTAACTGGATCCGCAGGACTCATCTCCTTACTGATGACCTCAGCAGTTTGTTCCCGCAGGTACTTACCAGTCCATCAACCCGCACCACAAAGTCACCTTTGCAGAATGAAGTGTTACCAGCTGATGTGCATGAAGATTTTCTATTGCCCGTATTCCGCAATTCTGCATATTGACATGTCTTTGGAAATGGAAATGCACTTTGTCTGTCCACAGAACGTTCCATGGCCATTCACTGTCCACCTCCATGTGAGCAAGAAATTACAGAGCGAACGTTGTCTTGTTGGGAGATCAACAGGAAACAACTACTGAACATGGCTGGTTTTGTATGGACAACAATGCACGATATTTCATAGGATTTTATGGACCATGTGCACAGGCACGTCCAATGTTCGGACAATACCCCTTGCGCTGTATGTTTGCACACTATCGCACAATCCCCCCAACTACGCTGTGGCCACATCTTTGAAGGATGTTGCATGAACTGCTTTCCTCCCTCTGCCACACTGCACTTCACTTCAAAAGAACCTGTCTTTTCGAATTTTGTAATCATTTTCTCCAGAGCCTTAGCAGACATAGAACCAATGCCTTTTTTCGTGCCACTGAGAGTCCAGAACATCAACAGGGCTACTGGCACACAGTCACGATCACCGTTCTTGTAAAAGATCTTTACCAGCAGCATGCGATCCTTCATGGAGACAGCCATGTTTGGCATCTCAGCCACAAACCATAAAACAGCTTTTTTTTTTTTTGTTCTACAGTGTTTCCCCCTGCATCAATAATATGCTGTTCAAATTTGATGTTATTTTGCATGTGGTTCTCTTTCTATTGTGAAGCTGTAACTTTAATTATGGATACCCTGTATGTCTAATTATGGATCAAAGTAACTGCAGTACATCACTTCCCTGCTGTTTATGTCTGTTATACGAGGCAATATGTCCATTGGAAAAGAAAGGCTGTTTGATTTAGTAGCTAAATAATCTGTGTGTGCTTGCCAGCTTAGATTTTTGTCCAAGTTTAATCCCAAGAATTTGATGGTCTGAGCTTCTTCCGTAACTTTATTATTATTTATGATACCAATGTCATGGATTTTTGTTTGTTTGTTTGTTTGTTTGGTTTTGAACTGCATAACCAGTGTCTTTGAAATTTAAGTTTAAAACCATTTTATTAAAACCATGTATCTACATTGTTAAGTGTGTTCATGACACCATCCAGAATTTCTCTCGCATTTTGTTTGTCTACAGAAATTTCACAGTCCACAGCATATACCATAGGCTCCACATTAAGTGACAAATCTAAACAATGTCTGACTGCATATACAAAATGGACCTCCAGCACTTAAAAGTAACACATTAAACGTTAACTGTAGTAGCAAAACTCATGGGAATAGATGGAAGTTGAGTAAAACAGTGTGCTGTTGTGCGAAACACTAATCAAAAAGGATTTAGCAAGAGCTGCCACATTCATGAAAATCTGAAAGGAAGCAAATGTGTGTCATTCCAAAAATACAATCAAAACATTTTTAAAAAAGTAGTACCAAGTTGGCAAGAAATCTGACAAGCTTAGGAGTGCCTCTCCCCCATTTTTGTTACATAGCCACATGTTGTTTTAAATAGATTCCAGTTTTGTTGATTATTAAGGTCTTAACTACCATATTTTCATTATTCCCACAATCAGTGAAATATGTCTGCTGGTTTTAAAGAAGAAATCCTGATCACAGCTTCATGGATTTATCACCACCTCCCTCACCCATATACTAAGGTTAGACGTGGTCTGAGGCCTCGTCGTCATCCATTGCACCCATTTCCCATTACATGTAACTAATCTGTTACAAGAAGAAATTTTATATTATGGAAGAGAAGAGAAAGAAATACTTTCTAGAGCCAAATCGTGTTGGTCAATGACATCAGAGTAAACCAGTTCCTGCAATTTCTTCACTTTCTCTAAGAGCTTGTAACATACAGGAAATTAAGGGAAAAGAGCATACAATGTCACTACCATATAACTTTGCAGTGTTTACAGTTTCTCACTGCCAATGATACACACAGTGTCTCCCATTACTGCAGACCAACTGGGGTGGCAGCAATCTTGGTCATTTGACCAGGTTGGGTGGTAAGGAGATGGAAAGAGGCACTGGGTGGGAATCAGGTGGAACAGCAGAGCAGGTGGTTGGCAAAGAATGCTCCTATGTAGAAGTGTACAGGGGAGGGGTGTGGTACCGACAGAGGGAGGAGCCACACAGATAAAAACCTTTATATGTTCATCAGCTAATTATATTGCAATATAAAAATGCACTACTATTTTATGCTTTTGAGTTTCCAGGCATCATAAATTTCTTAATGACTTTGGATCATTGGAAGAGGTTGCTAGTTAACAGAAGAGTTAATGTCAATCAATTTTATTGTTGTGAAGAAGAAAACAGCATATGAAACAAAGTTACTGCACACCAGGAAGCATAATGTATATGCCACTGCAATCCAAATCCTTTGGTCTTAGAAGTGTAAAATTGATATAAATACTGAACCACACAAGGTTCTCAAATTTTTACATCACTACTCAAGTTTCATCTCAATACACACTTGGTAACACTTATCCACAAATACATGAATACATTTTGCACACAATGCCTGAAAATATTTTGTATCGATAATGGTTTCTATCATATTACTATCTACCAAACAGACAACACAAGTGCGTGCCTAAAGTATGTTCCATGATTTAAAAACAACAAAATCCACCTGATGATTGCATGATTACTAAAAAACCCAACCGACTTAAATACAAAAATTGATTTCAAAGAGAAAAACAATGAATTTTTTGTGTACTAAAATGGTTACCATACTAAAAACATTTGTCAGAGAAGCTTGAGTGTTTATATGTTCCAAGATCATACAAGACGTTTTCACACCTCACATGCAACAAGGACTAACCATACGATTACAGGATGGAACACAGAGAAGAGTTAGTCATGTTAAGACTTATTAAGCAAATTATGTATATTCAGTAGTTAGTGCACACACAACACAAGACAATTAAGAAAAATCATGGACAGATGGAACTACTCAAAAATGTACACGTCTATTTAATAAAATAGGGTCATCATACTACATCAAACCATTTAATCATTTGTAGTTGAGTACTTTAATGTATTTGAAATGAACATCGGCCCACATTCTGTGAATATACGGTTGAGGACTGGTCTTTACATTATGAGCAAATGATTAAATACTGTTATGAAATTCTCCTTTTTTTTTTTATAGGTTTCTACATGAATTTTATGTCTATTAGCAATAAAACAGAGGAGATTTCTCTTCTGTGGGCTGCACATCTACTTAATTGTGTTATGAGGATGGGAAGTCACTAAAATGAATGATGTAGTAGATCATACTGTTTGCCTATGAATACTATAGGTACACTTGATTGTGTTATGGTAAATACAAACCACTAAAAGGAATTGAAAAATACAGAAAACTGTTCAGATAAGAGTCTTCAGGCTGATCACCAAATTTAGTTTTTATAATGGGTGAATGTTGGTGACTGCGTAATATGAGGAGGGACTTCTTAAATTAATGTAGATGAGCAGCAACAAATCTATAAAATGTACAGAGCAATTACGTAGAGGAGGAGTTGGAAAAACATGGCAAATTATGGATTTTCTCCAAGATGGATCTTTCACTTGCAGTAAAGTGTTGCACTGCTCCAAAACTGCTTGGCAGACTAAAACTGTGTGCCACTTGTGGACTTTAATCTGGAATATTACGTTTTCTATATTTCCTGTCTCTGTAATACTCTGAAGAGCCAAAGAAACTGGTACAGCTGCCTAATATCGAGTATGGCCCCCGTGAGCACACAGAAGTGCTGTAACACAATGTAGCATGGATTCAACTAATGGCTGAAGTACTACTGAAGGGACTGACACCATGAATCCTGTCCATAAATCTGTAAGAGTACGAGGAGGTGGAGATCTCTTCTGAACAGCATGTCGCAAGGCATTCCAGATGTGCTCAATAACGTTCATGTCTGGGGAGTTTGGTGGCCAGCAGAAGTGTGTAAACTGAGAAGAGTGTTCCTGAAGCCCCTCTGTAGCAATTCTGGACGTGTGGGGTGTTGCATTGTCCTGCTACAATTGCCCATGTCTGTCAGAATGCACAATGGACATGAATGGATGCAGGTGATCAGACAGGATGCTTACATACGTGTCACCTGTCAGAGTTGTATCTAGACGTATCAGGGTCCCATATCACTCCAACTGCACCAGCTCCACATCATCACATAGCATCCACTAGCTTGAACAGTCCCCTGCTGACATGCTGGGTCCATGGAGTCATGAGTTTCTCTCCATACCTGTACACGTCCATCCACTTGATACAATTTGAAATGAGGCTCATCTGACCAGGCAACATGTTTCCAGTCATCAACAGTCCAATGTTGGTGTTGACGGGCCCAGGCGAGGCGTAAAGCTTTGTGTCATGCAGTCATCAAGGGTACACGAGAGGCCCTTCAGTTCCAAAAGCCCATATCAATGATATTTTGTTGAGTGGTTCACATGCTGACACTTTTTGATGGCCCAGTACTGAAATCTGCAGCAATCGGGGTTGCAGTTCTGTTACATTGAATGATTCTCTTCAGTCATCGTCGGTCCCATTCTTGCAGGATCTTTTTCTGGTTGCAGCGATGTCAGAGATTTGATGTTTTACCGGGTTCCTGATTTTCACAGTGCACTTGTGAAATGGTCATATGGGAAAACCCCTCTTCATCACTACCTTGTGTGCTGACTATAACACCACATTCAGACTTACTTAAATCTTGATAACCTGCCATTGTAGTAGCAGTAGCCGATCTGACAACTGTCCGCCCCCGATAGCTGAGTGGACAGCGCGACAGACTGTCAATCCTAAGGGCCCGGGTTCGATTCCCAGCTGGGTCGGAGATTTTCTCCGCTCAGGGACAGGGTGTTGTGTTGTCCTAATCATCATCATTTCATTTACATCGACGCGCAAGTCACTGAAGTGGCATCAAATCGAAAGACTTGCACCAGGCGTGCGGTCTACCCGACGGGAGGCTCTCGTCACATGCCATTATTATATTATCTGACAACTGTGACACTTGTTATCTTATATAGGCGTTGCCAATCACAGCACCGTATTCTGCCTGTTTACATGTCCATCTCTATTTGAATACGCATGCCAATACCAGTTTCTTTGGTGTTTCAGTGTAAATCTCCCTGTAGCCTGAAATTTTCTTTACACCCCCATGAAGTCTTGTGAGTGAGCGTGCCAAGTTTCAATCGCTTCAGACAGATAGCTTAGCTGCAGGACAGTTTCAAAATGGCATCTGTAGGTGATGTATGTTATGAATAATGTGCTGTCATTGAATTTCTCACTGCAGAGAAAGAAACTGCGGGGGATATTCATAAGCACTTGTGCAAAGTCTATGAAGCATCTGCTGTCAACAGAAGTACAGTTAGTCGCTGGGCACAAACGGTGAGGTCATAAGGAGGCAGTTCAGCGGAGATGCACGATTTGCAGCAGTTGGGGAGACTATCCATGGCTGTCACATCTGACATGTTGCAGTGAGCTGATGTCATTCTTGAGGACAGATGCATTATGACTCGGCAGTTGGCGCGCTGCATCTGTCAATCAGCAAAGGAAGCATAGATGCAATTATCAGCACGCTTGGATATTCAAAAGTGTGTGCAAGATGTGTCCCGCAGTGTCTAACAGTGGATTACAAATCGCACAGAAAAAACATTTGTCTTGATTTGATGTAACACTCTGAAGCTGAGGGGGAGGCCTTCCTGTCCCTGATTGTGACAAGTGATGAAACATGGGTTCACCATGCCCTAAACAAAATGACATTCAATGGAATGGCGCCATTCCCACTCCCCACAGAAGAAAAACTTCAAAGCAACTGCTTCCATCGATAAGGTCATGATCACCGTGTTCTGGGACTGTGAAGGTGTGATTCTCATTGATTGATGCCAAGAGGCGGTACCATTAATTCAGAAGTGTATGTCAACACATTAACAAAACTCAAGACACACTTCTGGCGACTTTGGTGTCACAGTAAACCAGGAGATATTTTGCTGCAACGCGATAACGTTCAGCCCCACACAAGTCTGAGGACTACTAAACACATCGCAAAAGAGGGTTGGACAGTGTTACCCCATCCACCCTACAGCCCTGACCTAGCCCCCTTGGACTTCCACTTGTTTGGGCCATTCGTGGAAGACATTTTGAGGATGATGAGGAGGTGATTCACACAGTGAAGCACTGGCTCTGCCACCAGGACAAGGATTGGTACTGACAGGGCATACACGCCCTTGTTTTGTGCTCGAGGTAGGCCATGGAACGGGATGGAGATTACGTGGAAAAATAGGGTGTGTAGATAAAACACCTTTCTTTCATGTGTGTAATTTTCATTATGTTCAATAAAGAATTGTTGAAGACGAAAAATGCCATGCATTACTTTCTGGGCGACACTCATACATGGTTCAATCTAAATGACAGTAATGTTGACTGTACAGTGTAACTTTAGAAATTGCTTAGTACAGCTATACTGCAGAGTTTGTCTCTCATTCAGCCTCTTCTGTGTAATGGCATATTTACTGCCATTGCTAATATCACAAACAGAAGCACATCATTTAAAGAGAAAACTTTCATCTTTCACAGGAAACAGATGAGACTACATTTCATCTGACAACATAGTGCAAAGCAGCAGAATCACGCAGAAGATTTCAAGGTACCAATTAACAGCTGCTGTGGGTGCAAGATGCTATGAGATGCAAATTATGACATGTTCTACCACTGACAACTGCTAGCTGGGTTCCGAAGACACCATAAGTTTCTTTCCGAAATTGACGGAAATGATGAAGACTTCTAATCTAACACATACATTAAAAACAAATAACTATAATTTGTAGCAGAATATTCAGAATTACTATGTGTCGTATCAGCCGTCGCACTGCAGCCGTCAACTCGGCGTGGCATGCTACAACACGCGCGGCACACAGCAAGTACCGCTGGCGCCACACACGATGTCAACAACTGGCGCAAGTAAACGCGTCGTCGCAGGGTTAGCGGCAGCCTACACACCACTATCGATACGGATTACCCTGGCGGCACTGCCCTTGCCAACAGAGTGAGCAACCGTATAAGGGCGCCATCTATCAACACTCTGATTGGCCGGACCGGTGGATTTAAGCGAGCTCCCTGAGCCCTTTTAACCAGTTCAATCTTCACCGATGACTGTGTTGCTGCCCGGCTGCTGGATTCACGACAACCGAACCGTACTGTGGCCTCCCTGGCTGGAAACTTGCAACACGTCGGTATCGACCGGTTGGCAGTGGTTTGGACTTGTATTCTCTACTAGTGACTCTGATTTCTCCTTGGCGCTACAGCCATGCGAAGTGTTGTGTAGTCGAACTTAAGTTTTGTTTTGAGTGACATGAAGGTCAAATAAATTTGGTTATCACGGAATATTTGTTGTGTTATAGTGCGAACATAACACTAAGCTGTCTCTGGATTGAATCCAGGTGCTTGAGACAAATTAAAGATCTCCAATAATGGTCTTCACTGGAGATTTCTTCATCTGCACTTTACATGAGGAGCCATAAGAAAATATACAGAAAGAATACGTATGGCATGCACATAGAAACTGTTTTTGGCGAGCTAAACATCTACGGAAATCTAATCTGCAATATGGATTAGTCAATATTCAGCAGAGAAGAAAAAGGATGCTTTGCATCATGTAAATGGATCAACATTTCTATTATTGTATTTTCATGAATAAATTGTCCACCCCCCCGGTAGCTGAATGGTCAGCGTGATGGATTGTCTATCCTCTGGGCCCAGGTTCGATTTCCAGCTGGGTTGGGGAATTCTCTCCACCCAGGGACTGGGTGTTGTGCTATCGGTATCATCATCATCATCATCATCAACATCATCATAATATCATCGACTGCAGGTCGCCAAAGTGGTGTCAAACTGAAAGACCGGCACCCTGCGAACGGTCTGCCTGACGGGGGGCCCTACCCATATGATTAAATAAATAATGAATAAATTATTACAGAGCTTTAAAACTTTGAAGTTTACTCCAATCTGACCCAATGTTAGATTCACTTCTAGTGATCTACAAATCACACAGTTATTAATGAATAACATGCTACTTTCATAATATTCTTGCTATCAAAGTTTGTAATTACTTCTATAGTGAAATTTGCTGTAACTACTACTAATCAATTTTTGTGTGCAGACCATCTTAGTTCAATTTCACATAAATACTCTGGTTCTGCCAATGAGAGTCCAGTGTCTTCTTGCAGAGGCCTTGCATTCAGGATGACAGGGATTCAAATCGCTGTTCAAACAACTAACTTTTGGCTGTTCTCATTTCCCCTAACGCATTAGTTAAACATGACTTCTGGAATGGTTCCTCTGAAAATGCTGTGACCAGTTTGCTGCCTCATCCTTGTAAAATCCAATCCAATCTTTCTCTGCTTTCATATATCTCTCTGTCACTTAACATGTCCTACTGTGTGAAACGGCCAAAGAATAAACAAAATATATAAAATCACAACAGTCACAAGTTGCTTGATACCAGTAAGTGTCATTAGAGACCACACATTAGCTCAGTTAAGGATGGGGAAGATAACTATCCAGTTATCAGTAACTCTAACTGGAAATAAACAGTGAAAAATTGTCCTTGCAATATTCAGAAGTAGCATGATGGCATACATCTGATCTGACACAAAAACTTAAAACTTAAAATGTTTTATGGGGGATTCAAACCCTACTTTTCCCAAATGTAACTTCAGTAGCTACTGTTCCACATTGTTATTTCCACTTAAAACAGGTTACTTTGTGAAATGGAAGAAGGTTGAAGTTTGGTGTACTCATTAGAAATTAAACGGAAGCTAATTTGGCAACATCAGAAATGGAAATTCAGTAGCCCCTGAACAAGATTCTAATGACAACCTGTGTGTCACTTCACCCATACTTTCAAAAATCACGGCAAGACGAAATACTGAAGGTTGCAGAGGATTAGATACGCTAAAACTAAAATTCCAGTAGAAATCTTTGGATAAGACACAAAATATTGAATTTAAGTGGTAAAAGGAGGAAATATAAAAATGTGGCAAATGAAGCAGGCAAAATTGAACACGTCAAAAAAATGAAACTGACTGGAAGTGCTAAGTGGCAACGCAGGAATGGCAGGGGTATAAATGCAAAGCTGTACAGAGAGGCCACTTACAGGGAAACTGTGACACATTTGGAGAAATGAGAAGCACCTGTATTAATATTAAGAGATCATCTGACAAGAAAGTACTAAACAAAAGAAGGGATGGCTGAGAGGTGGAAGAAATACGTAGAAGGTCTAGAGGAAATAAGTGAAGCCAAGGTGGGAGATACGATACTGCATGAATTCAACAGTGCACTTGAAGATCTAAGTAAACACACAGCTCCAGTAGTAGACACCATTTCCTCAGAATTATTGAGATCCTTGGGAGACCTATCCATGACAAAACTATTCCAGCTGGTATGCAAGATATATGAGACAAATGAAATACACTCAGACTTGAATGGTTGGCTGGTGGGTTGGGGAAAGATCAGACAGCGAGATCATTGGTTCCATGATCTAAGGTGACAAAAATTAAAGGAGGAATAGCACAGCACAGTTCAGTCCAGTCAGTGGGAAAGGAAAACAAGCAAACAATAAGGCTAAACGAATGCTGGGGCAGCAGGAAGAGGAAGGAGCAGGAGGGAGGGGGGGGGGGGGGGTGACAGCAGGGGTTGCCCCAAAGACACTATGCACGACAGGGTGTCGGCACTGCCGCTAACCCATCCCAATCCCCACACTGTTTTATGATCACAACACTACTTGGACATCATCAGAGGAATAAGATACAAGAAAAGGGGAAACAAAACAGTACAAAGGACCAGAGAAAACATACGGAAAAAAGAGGGAAAACCAGGCCAACATGGATGCAAGGCCAAAGGCCTCCCAAACTAATGCCAACATTAAGCTAGGGACACCAATTCCGGAAGGAAATTCAGATACTTAAATCTGAGAGGATAAACCACATTCATGAAGAAAACCGAGGACAGATGTAACCAAGCTAACATTTAAGACAAGAAAGCTGGTAGGGCATATTTAGCGCAAAGGGCCAAAAGATGGGAACAGTCCAGCAAAATATGGATCACCATGAGGAGGAACTCCGCAGCAATAAAGAGGGATGGGGGAAGGAGGAGGGTGCTCATTATGGAGTACAAATCCATGGGTCAACCTGATATGGCCAATACAAAGATGACAGTGCAAGGTAGATTCCCAGCAGCAGATGATACAGAGGGAAGAACACCACATGGTAGAACCCCTTGATCACACAAAGTTTATTAGAGAGGATGGTGGCTCCCCAAGCTGAGCTAAAAGGAATTTTATGTGAAGCTGCAAATCTGCCACTGGAGGGGTCTCTGAGAATGGAGGCTAGGTTGCTGCCCACCAGCCAGGCAAAGCAAGTTCATTAACCAGGATACCCATGTGGCCAGGAACCCAAAGGAAATCAACCGAATGAGCAGCATGGTCAAGATCAGCGAAAAGGTTATGGATAGCAGAGGCCAAGGGATGGCAGGAAAAACAATGGGTGATAGCCCGAAGGCCACTCATTGAGTCCTTACATAACAAAACTTGAGTGAGGGAGAACTGTTTAATACAAAAGAGGGCCTGATAGATGGCTAACACAGTTCTGCACTAGACATCCCACACGTGGCAAGCAAGAGAGACAGTGTTCCCTGCCAACGGAAGAAGTGAAGGCATATCCCTAATGATTTGTAGATTTAGAGCCATCAGTGTAAGAAGCAAAATCATCTCTAAACTCCCATAAGAGTGGACAGAACAAACAACGGAACACCATCAGAGCAATGGAGGCTTTTGCACCCCACAAGAAATCCATCCGAGTCCAGGGCTGAGGGACTAACCAAGGAGTGGGGAGCAGGGGGGGGGGGGGGGGGGGGGGGAGAGGAGGATGTGGGGAACAGGACAACCAACAAACAAAGAGGGAAGATGGAAATCATGGCATAGAGAAGTGGGGCGGAGCCGAACCAGTAAACCCACTCACGGGCAGGCAGTGGGTGGGTGATGCCATGAAGCCACAAAAAGATCAGAATGGGAGGAGTAAGCACAGAAAGAGCAGACAGCAAAGGCATAGGGAACCAGGAGCTGGGACCACTGAACTGAAAGGGGAACGGGGGTGAGGGTGGGAGCCCACCATTAGCCAGAAGACCATCAACAGAGCTAATGCAAAAGGCACCGATGGCCAAACGGATACCACAATCATGGACCGGGTCCAAGGGAGCAGTGTGGAATGGGAAGCTGAGCCATAAACTTGACAACCATAGTCCACATGGGACAGAACTAAGGCCTGATAAAGACAGGGAGGAGTCGAATGATCTGTGCCCCAGGAGGTGTAGGCAAGTAAGCAAAGGACACTGAGTTTACAGAAACAATCTCGAGAAGGCAGATTTGGGGCAACCAAGTAAGCTTGTAGTAAAAAAGATGAGCTAAGAAACTAAACTAGGGGACCACAGCCAGACTTGGGTGTCGATATAGAGCTCCAGATCAGGATGGTCTGTAGAACAGTGACAGAATTGCACCACTCATGATTTAAGGCGGTAGAACTGAAAACCATGTGAGATTGTCCACACGGAAGCACACCAGATGGCACACTGGAACTGTCCCTCCACAGTGGCCACTGAGAGGGAACTAGCTTGGATACACAAATGGTCCACACATACAGCAAGGGTGACTAACGGTCCAATGGGGACCATAAGTCCATTAATAGCAATGAGAGTAAGGACACTTAATACAGAACACTGTGGAATGCCATTCTCCTTGGCCTGTGAAGAGTTGAGAATGTTGCCACCCTGAACTCTGATTACAGATTGGACAGGGACTGGCGAATAAAAATCAGGAGGGGCCCCGAACACCCCAACTCATGGAGCGTAAGAAAGATGTCATGGCACCAAGCCTTGTCGTAGGTCTTACAAAGATCAAAGAAAACTGTGACAAGATGGTGGCCCTGAGTACAGGCCTGTCGAACTGCGGTTTCCAACTGAAGAAGATGATCAATCATGATCAATCAGAAACCATCCCTCCAGAAAGCTGCACTGGTAAAGAGACAAGAGGTCCCGAGATTCGAGGACCCTATTCAGCCAATGAGCCATTATACATTCACATCACTTGCTGGGGATATCAGTCAGACTGATTAGCCAATAACTATTGAGGGACAACGGATCTTACCGGGCTTGAGGACAGGACCCACAATACTGCAACACCACTGAGAGAGGAATCACCTTGGAGCCGCATATGGTTAAACATCTGGAGGAAATATTATCATCGTGGAGGATTGAGGTACTGAAGCAATTGGTTATGGATGGAATTGGGGCCATGGGCTGAATCACAGGAAGAGGAGAGGGCCAGATGTTCCCATTCAGTAAAAGGTTGATTGTAGGATTCAGCCTGACAAGGGATAAAATGTAAGTGGGAAGCTTCAGCCTGTTGTTTCCGGAGGAGGAAGGCAGTTGGATAAGAGGCTGACGCCAATGCCATCACAAAATGGGTTGCAAGGTGTTCCGTGAGAACTGATGAATGTGATAATTTGTGAGTCATGATGGTGAAATCTGAACTATTTTGAGCTGGTGAACCTTATGTGTACTGTGATCATGAAAAGGACTTCGTTTTTGCAAGTCTTTGATGACCATCTAGTTTAGGATATTGCTACCATTCTCATACTGTTCTCAATGTAATTTTACAAACATTTAATAAGGGCATTTTCTGTTTACATTTTAACTGAATATTGTAGGACCACTTCCTGTTTATTTGAAATGTCTTTTTTTGAATAAATATTATTGAACATAATTCTCTGTCGTCTACATCTATTACAGATGTCAGAATAAGACCCTTTTTATTAACTTATTCATTTATCTTTATTTTGTATTTCTGCGTATTTTATTTTCTGTGTATTTTATTAATTCACAATTCTAGCCAGTGCATAGACTGTTTGACTGCAGGATCACAGCTACAGGTTATTATGTGCAGCTAATTAGCTGCAGAGCACAAAAGCAGATGTGCGTGGCTTGACCCTATGACTACATCGAGCTATTCTTTTTAAACAGAGTCGTGCATAGTCCCAGTGCCTAAACTGCAAATAACCACAAGTAGGTATGCAACTGGTTTCCTCGTATGGACTGTTGTTTGGAAGAGCAACTACGCTCAGTGCAGTAATGTTAGGTGCCTTGGAGCCAAATACAATTAAACACTCAGAGGAGATATTATTGTTGTGAAGGATTGGGGTACTGAAGCAACTGCTTATGGATGAAATTGGGGGCAGGGGTTGAATTATGGGAAGAGGAGATGGCCAGAAGTTCCCATTCAGTAAAAGGTTGATTGTAGGATTCTGCCTGACATGGGGTAAAACATAAGTGGGAAGCTTCATCCCGCTGTTTCCAGAGGAGGAAGGCAGTTGGATAAGAGGCCGACGCCAATGCCATCACAAAATGGGTTGCAAGGTGTTCCGTGAGAACCGATGAATCTACACTCTGGCCACCTTTATGGCAAGGCCCAGGATGGAGCACATTGGAGGATGCGGAGCATAGCCCAAACCCATGATGAAGGGACTGAGGAACTCAGGGTGGAGGCAAAGCATTCCCAACACACCTGCTTTCTCTGTTTCATTAAGTAACGTTTAAAGGTAATAAGACAATAGGAGGAAGGGTCCTGTTTAAGGCATTGCAAGGCCAACAGCTATCACAGGTGGTGATGGAAATGGCCATGCTTCATCATGGGACCAGTCGGAAGTGAATGGGGCCCATCAAGTGTGGGTCAGCAATGCAGGCAGTGTGAATAATTGTATTTTACACGTCACAGGTACTTCATCAATACAAAGTGGCAAAGAAGGCGTAAACACTATTTGTGAGGTATATAGACGCCAATGAGCACAATGCAATGCCCAGTGGAGAGTGAGGGTCACAATTAACACATACAGGTGGCAGAATACAAGGGCTCCCCTCATGGATTGGGTGACCACATCCACCGCATAGAGGGCTCGCAGTACAGCAAGTAGACATGAGCCCAAAATGCAAAAACTGAAACACCTCAGAGGTGACAGGATGTTCAGCTTCACATCACACATAACACATAACCTTGACCACCTCCAGGAAAGTACCCCTCAAATGCCAGAATAAAGGTGCCGGAATCACTGAGATTATCCTTACGGCCTTTCTGAACACCCCACCATTCCAGACTGGCGTGAGGACGAGGCCCCTATAAAACTCCCTGAACCATATTCCAAGACTGGCGAGGAGTAAAGGACACAAGGAGGTTGCCAAGATGATCACCGACACCATGGGCAGCAGACTGAGTGGCTCAAGAGGTTTTGATTAACAGTGGACCCGACTTAAGTCAACTTAACTAAACTTGTCTTCAATAGTACCCACAAAAAATAACAGTTGTCCCCGTCAGTCCTGGTACAGATCAGGTAGCAGGAAAGGGTTTCATCCCAAGCCAGCAAGCCTGGCCCTCCTCCCAGAATGTTGCCAGGGAAGGGAAGGCCGCAGGGTTATAAGAAACAGCATTAAAAGATCCATTTCCAACTAAAGAGACTGTCGCAGAGGACTGGCCATCTTGAATCTTAATGCATTTCACATCCAAAGTGTCTGCCTTGATACTACCTACCCCCAACTGGGGCTCTCCACAGCCAGCCACAGTGAGGGCAGTGTGGCATGGCGGCCATTGCGAGGAGTCCCAATGCTCCAGAATGAAAAGCAGCCACTCCTAGGCATACTTTAGAAGGTACCAGCTTGGGTACGAGAAGTGTGATCCCTGTATTGCCAAGGAACTCAACCAAAAGGGTGGCATAATGACCCCACCACACTTCTTTCCCAGTTGGATTATGCTATGGAGAGAAAATTTAGAAAGGGAGGTCAAACCCCAAAGGGAATGTGAAAACGAAACAGCAAGAGGAACCAAAACTGCAAGGAATCCATACCAGGAGAATAGTCAGGATGACGTAAGCAAGGCCACGGAGAGAGGTTAAGGACGGGACAGTGGGGAAGGAGTGAGGAAAGTGGGGGATGGAGGGACACGGGGAAGGGAATGAAACCCTGGAAGCAAGAAAGGGCTGCAACATCTCGAGGCCCCATGTGCACCACACACAAACTCACGAAAGAGTCGTGAGACCCTCAGGGGAGATTTCACAAAGAATATAATAATTCCCACTCCACAGAAAACAAGTAATGACAACTGCGAATATTCCTTAACTATAAGTTTAAAAAGTCATGGCTGCAAAATATTAAGTTTTACAGAAGAATGGAAAAAGTACTAGAAGCCTACCTTGGGATGTGTCAGTTTGGGTTCTGGAGATGTGTAGGAACACACAAGGCAATATTTACCCTAAGACTTACCTTAAAAGGTAGGCTGAAGAAAGGCCAACCTATATTTATAGCATTTGTAGCCTCTTTTACTGCATGACACAATGTATAATACACTGACATATTTTATACCACTTCGTGATGTTCAAAGTGCATTTTCATATATCATGATGAAGCTGTTAGTGGATTAATCACATCTGAAGATATCAATAAATTTCCACCATAGGTAATGTGAACATTGTAATTATTAAGTGATCCCGATGAAACAAATTATTAGATAAAAATTTTGAGTAAATTTCAGACAGTGTAGAGTGGTACACGCTCCTTGATATTCTGAATGTAGCAGGGATAACATAGAGGGACCAAATATAATATACAACTTTTACAGAAACCAGACTGCAGTTATACAAGTCAAAGGACATGTAATGGAAGCAGTAGTTGAAAAGGGAGTCAGACAGGGTTGTAGCTTATCCTCAATGTTGTTTAAAACTGTACACTGCGCAAACTGTAAAGAAACTCAAGGAGAAAATTGGAAAGGGAATTAAAGTTCAAGGAGAAGTTAAATCTTTGATGTTTGCTGATGCATGTGCAAACATGAAGAGAACAGAACACTGAAAATATTTATTTGTGTCTATATTACTATTTAGAATGTACATCATCATGACCAAATAATCTGCAGTGCAGTCTAAGATATGTGTTAGGTTGAAAGGTGACAATTTGGAAGCCAAGAAATGTGAATCCAAAATCTCAGTTGTGGTTAAGTACTGAATTGCAACATCGTCAGAGGCCTAGTTTAAGTTGAAAGATGACATGACGAAGTGGTATTAAAGGTGCAGTTAATCCCTTGGAAGACAAGTTGAATGAAATAGAAAGTGCACTGAAAGGAGGTTATATGACAAATAATCAAAGGGACTAACATTCAAAGGTGTCCCCACTGAACCAACTCCAAATATAATGAAATTTTCTGTGAATGTTCTATATGGTATTTGATGGTTAGATACCACGTTTCAGTCCATTATCTTCAGTGGTTGAATTTTTAGGGGCTTTTAAAGACAGGCTACCCATCCTCATGCTTTTTTACAAGTTCTAGCATACATTTGGTCATTTGCTTTAATATACGCAGACAAATGTCTACGATGAATCCCACCATGGCAAAAATTAGGGATTTAGCCACACCTAAATATAGATACAAGCCTCTAAAGTGGCTAAAAAATTCGTTGCACCATTCTGAGAGCCATGGTTTGACTGAACACTATCACGTTTCATGTGCATCAATCACACCAAAACTTGAGAGGGTTATTACTACCTATGATGTCTATATAGAGATCAAATTTAATTAACATTGGATGCCTAGATGAAAAGATATGCATCTGCAAAGTTGGCCAAAATTTTCTACATGCATATTTTACGGTATTTTTGGGGGACAATACTCCAACTATGTCTTGTTCAATCCTTCTTTTCTTGCCACAGCTGGAAAGAGCAAGCTTTAAGACTTCAAATCTGCATTGTTCAATTTCTGGATTTTGTGTATTGACAATTAAGGATACTTATCAAAAGTAGGGGAAATGGGTTATCAATACACACAAAAAATTCATATAATTTGAAGTTGTAAAACAAAAAATGTGTAACTGTTGTGTCTTTTAATAATATAAAATTTGACTGTGGCTTGGGGAATGTAACTATGCTGTTAAGAAGTGTTTTTGCATTATTTTGCTGCACATAATATAAATATAATAAAACTTCAGAAAATGCTCTTAAGATCATAAAATCTAGAAGATCATACTGGAATGCTATGTTGCTTTAGAACTTTTAACCCTACAATGCATAGTGATACATATGTGAATTGTCACTCAGTTTCCAGCAACAGTTTTTTAAGGCTCTGTCTTCGCAGCAGCAATACATGGCTGATATCTGCACTTTCAATCATTGTTTTCATTATTGGCAGTGTCAGTCTTCTGTGGAGTGTAATCTTTGGTGTTGACTTTGTGCAATCTTGGTGTTAGGTAATGAGTGAGTGAATAATCAATAATCATTGTTGTAGCTGAAGGTAAGCACCAAAACAGTATGTTTTGATAGGGTAATTTGTATATTTTACATACAAATAAGTATGAATCTGCTATTCTTCAAACCAGGATATTCATGAGCTTTCAAACTTGATTTTTATATGTTAATAATCTAGTGTTTAAAAGACCCAATAGACCCTTGGACTCTGCTACTTTGGTGGATCAAATGCAGTTGATTGTCATTAGTCATCACCATTCTATTATGGCAAAAGTCAACTACAATCATTTAAGGAAATGTCACTACAGAACAAGGAGCTTTTCCAGTGGACAAGGAGCTTTTACAATGTACGTCTGGGCTGGATTTTACTGAAAATGCCCAATTTGTTAGTACCAAAATGCCTTGTTGATGACAAAATTTCAATTCCTGCAGAAGACTTGCTGCAGCCCATCTGATAAAGAAAAACACCTAATCAAGAAGGCTTTAAAATCAGTAACCATTGAAATGTCTGCCAGGTTGAAGTTACTGACTAATGAAGATTTTAAACCTGGTCAGAAAATTTGTACTGTATGTAGACATGAAGTGGCCCAAAAGAATTATCCCACCAGGGTAAGCAAGAGTCACCATCCAGAAAAGACACGGATGTTGTTGATGCTTGCTTTACTGCTAATACTTCATTATGATCACTTGGAGAGTCACCATTGAAGCTTCAACAGATCAGTAAAAGGTGTTCAATGAGATACATAAATCACAAAATTCTGAAAGCCCAAGGCAGCATTACTAAGATAATTGCCACAGCTGCTGGGTGAGTCAAGTTGATATCACTCAAATGCAAACAGATGAGTGCCAAAAATGCAAGATCTCACTTGAAGATCCTAATCTTCAGCATCAGGCTTCAAGAAACTGCAGTATAGTTCACACTGTGATCCTGGCCCAAAATAGCTCGACTATTGAAATAAAAGACTGAAGAATTTGCTGTTTCAACTAAAATGGTGAAGAAGGCTAGGAAACTAAAGATGGATGGTGGGGTTTTGGTAACACCTGCAGATCGAAAAGGTAAAAAGCTGAATGATGAAGTAAAACATAATGTCCTCACTCCTTTTTTAAGATGATGATTTTTCTCCTTTATGTCCACACAAAAATGATTGTGCTGCTGTAAATGAGGAAAAGATTCACAAGCAGAAATGCCTGCTCCTTTGTAACCTGAAAGAAATGTTAATTGCTTATGTTAAGCAATATGGAAATCAACTGAGCTGCTCAAAATTTTGTTAGCTCAGGCCGAAATGGTGTACTACAGTTGGCATTTATGGATCACATTCAGTATTCGTATGTGCAATTCATCAAAATGTCTAATTAATATTGGCTTCAGCAACATCCATCCAAGATAACTGCAAGGATTTGATGAAAAAAAAGAAACTATGCAGTTTTGAATCAAAAGATTGTATGCTGCAATGTTATGAGATACATACAGGAAAAATGCAACTAGAGGCTTTTCCTGAAGATGCTTTGAAAGACTGTGATACTGATGAAACAATGGAATAGAAGCAATGGATCTATGTGAACAGACACACATTAGAGACGCGTCAGAGAACTGTTGACGATTTCATGGAGGCACTGATTTTTAAAATTACCTGTTTAAGAAGCCATCGCTTTGTGTCAAAACACCAGAGTTTATACTCACAGCAGCTAAAAAGAAACCTTGCAGAAAACGAATTAATTATGTTGATCGATTTTGCTGAGAATTATTCATTTTTGTTCAAGATGCTGTGCAAGGATTTCATTGGGAGAACAGCCAGGTCACAATACATCCACCTGTGGCAAAAATGTCAGAGTATTAGCATTTGTATGATTAGTGACGCTGTCCATCATTATACCACTGGTGTCCATGCCTTTCATATAAAGTGAAAATCATATTTAAAGACAAAATTGAAAACATTAAGAACATTTATTACTTTAGTGATGGTTCAGATGCTCAATAGAAAAATTTCAAAAAATTCATCAATTTATGTCTGCACAAAAAGAATTTTGGCATCACTGCCAAATGGAGTTTTTTTGGAACAAGCTACAGTAAATCGCCTTGTGACAGCATTGAGGAAACTGCAAAAAGACTAGCAGCCCTTATTCATCTGCACAGGCCCTTGGATAATCAAATATTGACTCCATATGATTTGTTCAAATTCTGTGATGAGAGTATTCCAGGCATAAGGTTTTTTTTAATGTACCACAAGATAAAGTTGAAAAAATGCAGCCTGGTCAAGAAGCGAGGTTTGCCATGGGACATACAATATCTGGAACAAGAGAAAATAAGCAATTTAAGTCAATTAATTGTTAACAGCTGACAGTAAGCAGAGTTTCCAATGATGCTACAGCAATCACAGTTAATGCCTTCAGAGCAGATGAAGAAATTCCAACAATCTCAATTGCAAGTTTACAATCAGGAAAGTATGTTGCATGTACGTATGACAGTTTTTGGTGGGTTAGAAACGTGTGTAAAGTATCACATGAACAACAAGATGTCCTCATCAGTTATATCCACCCACACAGTTCTGCTCATTCCTTCCACTGGACAACTGCTAGACACCTGCTGAGTTCCTAAGTAACATATTTTCATGACTTTAGAAGACCATCAGCAGCAGCATCAGGAAGACAATGCAGTTATCCACAACCTGTCCTTGACAGAATTATAGAACTGTTTAACCAAAAATGGAACCAACTTGAATTTTTGTTTTGCAAATTTGTTGTCCTGAGTATTATACTTGTTTTTATGGCATGTATTAAATCAATGTTTTAATCTGATTTATATACTAAAAAAAATTAATTATGGGATTTAATGAGCAAAATATTTCACTTTTCAATCATCTCAAAATGCTAAAATAATAACTTTTGAAACATATCCTTACTCATCAAAATGCAAGATCCAGAAATTAAACAGTGTAGTTATGAAACCTTAAAGCATGATCTTTCCAGCTGTGGCAAGAAAAAAAAGGATTGAACAAGACATAGTTAGGATATAGTCCCCCCAAAAATACCATAAAATTTGCATGTAGAATATTTTGGCCAACTTCGCAGATGCGTATCTTTTCATCTAGACATCCAATGATAATTAAATTTGATCCATATACAGACATCATAGATAGGAATAGCCCTCTGAAGTTTTGGTGTGATTTATGCACATAAAAGTAGCAGTGGTCAGTCAAACCATGGCTCTCAGAATGGTGCAACGGATTTTTTAGCCACTTCAGAGGCTTGTATCTATATTTAGGCGTGGCTAAATCCCTAATTTTTGCCATGGTGTGAATGTGAACAATAAACAGCTCAGACAAGAAGATGGTGGGACCTTTCCAAATGTCGTGCTCCATCAGAATGCTGAAGATTACATGGGTACATCAGATAACTAATGACAAAATACTGAATCAAACTGGGAGGAAAAAAGAAATTTATGGCAGAACTTACCTAAAAGAATGGATCTGTGGACAGGACACATCCTGAGGAATCAAGGAATCATCAATTTAGTGATGGAGATAAATGTGAGAATCAAAAAGGCTTCACTACAACAATCAGGTTCAAATGGATATATGCTGCAATAGTTATGCAGAGATGAAGAGGATGTACCAGACAGACTCGCACAGAGAGCTGTACCAAATCAGACTTCAGACCAACAATGACAACAACCACCACCACCACCACCACCACCACCACCACCACTACTAATAACAACAACAATTTCCATCTGTCAAAGGAAACAAAGCAAATTTTGAATCCATACATAATAGAAAGAAGTGGAAGTACGTACGTTCATTCCATATCTCCTCCTAGACCACTTGATATCAATCAACCTTAGTATAAAAATCACTTACTGTCTGGAAAGAACCACTGCGGGAGTAAGGACTCTCTCAAAGGGATGGAGGGGAGGGGTGAAAAAGACGTGTAACTCACAATGCACAAATAGACAGACTATATTCATCCATTGAGAATGAGAGCATGTAGTGACTTGCAACAAACTTTAAACATAATTTCAAATCTTTAAGAGACTTTTTATCATTCGCCTCCCTCCCCTCCCACAAAATTATGAAAGGAAAAAACTTTACTGTTTACTACTTTTCCACTGTTCACATAGTAAAACAGTTAAATTGAGCATTATTAATTTTAAACTCATTACCTCTTTACTACCAACTTTATTTGCAACACATTTTGCAGACAGTATCCACATATACAACTAGATTTTATCGCAAAATTATATTATTTTACAGCACATAGCTGAAGAGATGAGCATCATAAACACTGAGCTGTGTGAATACAAAACTGCACAGCAAAATTCACTATGGATACAGGTGAAATATGTTCAATATATGAGATATTTGCGTATGTGGGCAAAGCTATGGGTAAAAAGCGCCTCCTAAATCCCTGGATCAGTTTCAACCAAACTTGGTACGTACACACACACACGTTATATATATGGAAAGAAAGTGTGTGGATATAAGAACCAGCAACCCCTAATTTGGTGGGAGTAATAACATTGACAGAGAAAGAGGCAGGAGGAGATGGAAAGACAGAGAGGGGGAAAGATTGGAATTAATACATACCTAGCTAACACGGGTACTCAGCTAGTATGTATTATTGGAATGTATGTTGGATTCAACAAACACAAAGGTAAAGAATATTTAACATACACATAACTGACAGTAACATAACTGCTTAAATCCAGCAGTTTGTGTCACAATCTCAAGTCTCCCCAAACTCTCAATGTTTTTGTCATAGAAACACTGACAAAATGCATCACTTACATAAACTAGTTTATACATTATGAATATAACATTTCTATATGTACGACGAAAGGAACATACAACTACCTATAACCAAGTACCATTGCCGACTGAATCACTACTTATGCCTATGAATTAAAGCAGCAGGGTTGGAGAAATGATTTGTTTTTCACAAAACAGGCAGGCAACAAGGGGAGGAGAGTAAATGAATCAAGATATAATTTCAGACTAATTAAATATATTTTACGATGATGCAGAGTAAACACTTTTTCTGCACAAGTTATGCAAGACTTACATTGCTAAAACAGCAATTATCTATTTTGGATCAACTGAAACTGCCAATACCGAATTTCATCTTTCTTCCACAACACAGTAATAATGTGGGACCATATGTGCCCAAACAGAAAGAGAACGAAACACTGACAATATTTCTTTTGTGTCTAGGTAAGTTTTTGTGATGTAGATATTGGTGATAGACTCATCTGCAGCACAGTCCAAGTCTAAGGTAGGTTGAATATGACAGTTTGGTCTGCACTGGCAATACAGTATGTACGGTTGATCCTGTATTTTGTTTCAAATCCTCAAGATCACCTTCACTATTTTTCAGGGTAAAATATAAATGGATATGATGGACACTAGGCTTTTCTGAGTGTCAGTTGCATGAGAAACAGGAAGTTTTATGTGCAATTATCCGCAGTACAAATCCTTGTGGAGTTGATGCCTACATTAACATGGCTTATAAATACCATTACCCACATAGATTTTAACTCCATAACAAAATGCCTTGGTCTTGGAGCTATCAAGTTACAGGGACTTGAGGTTAAGAGTGTTGCCCCTGAAACCTTTAGTGTCATGACAGACTAGTCTGCACCTTCCCTAACATCTAGTTTAGACTGTGTCAATGTACTTGTGAATTAGTAAAGTCAATGAAAGCTCCATATTTAACACTTTTTATTATAAATAACTAGATGTTTATCATAAATTCAGAAAAGTTTTAATACATAATAGACAAATCGATGAATATTTTGATCGTATTGTGTAAATATGTAATACATCAATTATGAGGTGTAGGATGGGGGCAGCAAAGAGCACTAAGTAACTGTCATTTCTTAGTAGATCTAAACTAACAAATAATGAATGTCAATAACATTAAAAATCCTTGATGGAGTACAAACACTTATCAATTAACAGTTGCTTTAATTTTGTCTTAGTATGTTTCCTTTAAACAATTTTATATTATTTGGTAATCTGTTATAAAAATGTCTTCCAGCAGGAAATGGACTATGATATGTTACTCTTTCATTGCTAAATTTTGTGTGTTTATGCTCTCTTTTTTTCTTGTATTATAATTACAGATTTCACTATGCTCCATATTTTCTTTTGGAAACAGTACAGTACTGAGAACATACAATGAATACACTGTTAGTATGTTATACTTAACAAAATATTCTCTACAGGACTGATGCTTACTAATATTACCTATTATCCTAATGGCTCTTTTCTGAGCTCTGAAAGCCCTATCGATATATACCGTTAGTGCCCCATCCCAAATCTCGATACCATATAGCAGGTGAGTGTATAATTCCAAAATAGATTTGTCTTAAAACAGGTTGCACTACTGTGGTAGAAAGGCGTTTTAGCCGGTACGTGTCACAGGAGATTTTTTTTACACACACAGCTGATGTGCTCCTTCCATGTAAGATGTTCATCTACTATAATACCAAGGAATTTATATTTATCAATTATTTCAACTAATAGCTCTGGTTCTGTATCCACTTGTGTTGATTTATAATTTAGCAGAAACTCCATCAGAATTGTCTTGTCCTTATTTAGTGCCAGTTTGTTTTTGGCGAGATTCTGTTTGGGGCTAATGGTCTCTGCATTATTTTGCGCTGCTAACTGTTTTGTAGAGCCCCAACTTATGAAGGAGGCCTCATCAGCATAGTTTACTAGGTTCGAATTTTGTGGAATTATTATATTATTGATGTACACAATAAATGAAAAAGGTCGGATGATGCTTCCCTGAGGGACTCCACAGTTAAGAATTTTGTAAGACAATTTTATTGTTTGTGTATGTCTCCCAGGTGTATAATACAGCTTTGCACATTGTCTCCTGTCAGTAAGGTAGCATCTTAACAAATCTAATGCTGCTACTCTGACTCCAGAAGTTTCTAATTTATGTAGAAGAACAGAATGATTTACAGAGTCAAAAGCCTTGGATAGGTCTTAAATGGTGCCAATAACTTTGTTTCCATCATTAAGTATATTCAATATCACTTTCAAAAATGTAGCTACAGCTGTTATTGTAGACTGGCCCTTTCTGAAATCATGCTGACAGTTTCTTAATACACAGTACTTACAAAAAAATGATTCAAGTTGATCAAGAAGTAGCTTTTCCAACAGCTTACTAAGTACTGATGTCAATGAAATAGGCCTATAATTTTGTATATCTGTAGTTACTCCCTTTTTATGCACTGGTCTTATTTCAGTGACTTTTAACAAGTAAAGAAATGACCCCTGACTGAAAGAGCTGTTTATTAAATGTTGTAGTGGCTTCATTAATTCATTCCTGCATTCCTTCAGGAATTTTGCTGCGATGTCAAATACAGCCACTGGCTGTATTTGCTTTTAAGTTGGAAATAAAGACAGTTTTGTTTAGTTTAATATTTGTACATTCTGTGGATCATAATTGCGCCCTATCACTATGGTGTGGAACAAGTCAGTTTTATACTGGTAACTCTGGCAGCATCCTACAAACCAATGTAAAATTTAGAAAAGTATGATTACACAGCAGATACGTAAGTACATGAGGCATGGAAGGGGGGCCAGTGTGTACAGAAAGATCTGGAATTATTTCTGATTGTAAAAGAACTAATGCTGAGTGAAATAAAAGGCTACAGAATGCAGAGAAGTGTAGCCACACGTGAGTTGTTATAAATAAGTGACATCTTCGCCCTACAACAACTAAATATACGAATAATTACTCGGATATTTTATTCCAAAATAAAATTAATAAAAAGAAGGGAGGGGCAAATAGAAAAATAAAATAACTAACTTCTGAAGCTGTATAAATAGTGAAATGCAACCTTAAGTAAAAGAACAAAAACATACCACTTAAGAATAATTATGCCGGTAAGATACCCGTACAACAGTGGCTTCCTAACCACGGTTCTGAGCAGACTGAATGAAAGATTTAAGCTGCAGACGGGAGTGCACAAGTTGTCGCAACAGAACGCAACAGCCGCGAGACGAAGTAAAAAGCTCGTACATACTATGACAACATTCCTGGAGTGTAATTGTCTCGGTCGGATGCATGAGATGCAAATGACAACATAAAAGTGAGTTTTAATGCACGTGCAACCTCTGTCATCTTTGAAATGGGATCAAACTTTATCAACAATTGTTAGAACAAGCCGCGGTACCGACAACAAATCAGACAGTGGAACAAAGCGCACAGATAGTCATCTTTATTGGCAGAATGAAAGAAGGAAGGAATAAGTTACGTTTTACACGCGCCACATTCGATATTACAGTAGAGGGATTCGATATACAGAGTGTGAAATGGTGACTAGCTATTGCTATCATTTTTTTCCCTCCCCATACAACAGTAGCATTGTGAGTCATGGATTCTAAGAGTTTGCAAGAACTTTGTTAAAATGCATGTAACCCGGGCTTACCTTTCTTTACATGCTTGAAATGACAGTACGGCCTCTCGCAAAGACCGCTATCGTAAAAGGGACAACTAATCCCTTTAAAACAACCAGTGCATGGTAACATTATGAGTGTAAGGAATTTAACGTGACATGTCACGAAAATAAACTTAAAATCAACATCCTATTACACCACCACTCTTCTCCGTCAACAACAACACATGATACCAAACAAACCTAACTTCTGTGACATCCTGTGTAAAGATGCTACGTTCTTACGATATTGTCAAACGACCTTAACCACAGCGTATATTATTCTATGACTTTAACCATGGTGGTATGATAAGATACCTCCATGACTTTAACCATAGAGTGGGAATATAGGCATTTCTACTTTATGACTTTAACCGAAGATCTTCCTCGAAAATGGAAACATTCTGTGCATTCTATGAATACCATATCTTTAGTCAGCTGACTAAATGGAAACGTTTCTACAACGTTCACTTCTACATCATTATTCTCGATGGATTATCTGCCTTTTACGGAAATAGTTAAACGATTTAACGGATTAAACTCCTAAAATTAATGTATCGCCTTTTTCGTCAACAGAACGAGTGTCCAAAGGGACAAGGTCCCACTTTCGTTAAGAAAATGACACTGTAAATATGCAGTGAACTTTACTGCAAGCTTTACTGAAGCATTTGATCGGGATTTCTACGATCGATTCCTATTGAAATTTTATTTCTGTGGTGTTTAAGGCCGATGAATCAAGATGGAGTCTTGTTCAGTTGTGTATAGTGATCAAACGAGCATAAGTTTTAAGTTCTGTCAAAAAAATTATTTTTCGGAATTGTAATAGTGAAATAGTGGAACTGAAAGAACGCTACAAGTTTACATTTCATTTAGTTACTCATTTATTCATCCATCACCAACCATTCGCATCCAATCGATGTCATCATGAGTAATGCGATAGAGTTTTTATTGAGTACGATTGACATGTTTAGAAATGTAACTATGTTGTCACACATAACTTAAGTAAACATTGTAAAGAACATACCTAATAAAACAATACAGTTCATACATAAAGATTTATTCACATGATTAGCAGTTAAATATGGAGCTAAATATTGTTAAGTCGCTTACTAAGTTTTACATAATTAAATAACAGAGACCATACACAAAAAAATTCTCTGTGCAGTTAATAATAAAATATGATCTGAATATTATTTAGTACATGCATATTAGTCACATATGTAGAACAAGATACCAGAAGAGACATAAATTGACGAAATATTTGAAATTCCTCCATTGAGCATCTGAACCATCACTAAAGTAATAAATGTTCTTAATGTTTTCAGTCTTTGTTTTTAAACATGCTATTAAATTTATATGAAAGGCATGGACACCAATGGTATAATGATCTAGACCGTCACTGATCATACAAATGCTAATACTCTGACATTCCTTCCCACAAAAATAGACAGCATATGGATATAATGTGGCCTGACTATCCTCCTAATGAAACAACAAGTGAATAATTTTCAGCAAAATCCATTAATATAATTAATTCGTTTTCTGCAATATTTCTTTTTTATCTGTTTAAGGTAAAACTTGTGTTTTGTCACAAAGTGATCTCTTCTAAAATGGCTAATTTTCAAAGTCAGTGCCTTCATGAAATCTTCAACAGTTTTCTGATATGTCTCCAATGTATTTCTGTCGGTATGGACCCACTGCTTGTATTACATTGTTTCTTCAGGGTCGTAGTCTTTAAAAGCATCTTCAAGAAATGCCTCTAGTTTATTTTTCCTGGACATTCCCACATTGTTGCAGAATACAATCTCTTAATTCCCTACTGCACACGGATTTTGACTCAAAACCTTATAGTCATCTTGGATGGATGTTTCTGAAGCCAACATTAATTAGACATTTTGATGAATTGACATACACATACTGAATGTGATACAGAAGGACCATCTGTATTACACCATTCAGGCCTGAGCTCACAAAAGTTTGAGAATCTCAGTTGATTTCCATGTCGCTTACAATCAGCAATGAACATATCTTTCAAGTTACAAAGGTGCAGATGTTTTTGCTTGTGAACCTTTTTCCCATTTACTCTTACTGTAACACAATGCTTTTAGCCTGGGCATAAATGAGAAAACTCATCACCGTCAAGATAAAAAGAGGAATTTTTTTACTTCATCATTAAGCTTTTTCCATTTTTGGTTTGCAGGTGTTGCCTAAAACCCATCTTCCATGTTTAGTTTTCTTCACTTCTTCACGATTTTTGTTGAAACAGCAATTTTTTTTTTTTAGTCCAGCTATTAGGGGACAGGGTTAAAATGTGAACTTTACTGCAAATTCCTGAAGCTTGAAGCTTAAGTTCTTCAAGTAAGATATCTTTACATTTTTGGCACTCTTCCGTTCGTATTTGAGCAATACCTACTTGGCTCACACCAGCAGATGTGGCAATTATCTTAGTAATGCTGCCTTGGGCGTTCAGAACTTTGTGTTTTATGTATCTCTTTGAATCCCTTTTGCTGATCCGTTGAAGCTTCAATGGTGACTCTCCAAGTGATCATAATTAAGTATTAGCAGTAAAACAAGCATCAACAACATCCATGCCTTTTCTGGATGGTGACTCTTGCTTATCCTGGTGGGATGATTCTTTTGGGCCACTTCATGTCTACATTCAGTTCAAATTTTCTGACCAGGTTTAAAATCATCATTAATCAGTAACTTCAACCTGGCAGACATTTCAATGGTTACTGATTTTAAAGCCTTCTTGATTAGGTGTTTTTCTTTACCAGATGGGCTGCAGCAAGTGTTCTGCGGGAATTGAAATTTTGTCATCAACAAGGCATTTTGGTACCAACAAATTTGGGCATCTTCAGTAAAATCTAGCCCAGACCTACATTGTAAAAGTTCCTTGTCCACTGGTGACATTTTTTAAATGATTGTAGTTGACTTTTGCCATAATAGAATGGTGATGACTTATGACAATCAGCTGCATTTGATCCACCAAAGAGCAGGGTGCAAGGGTCTATTTTGTTCATTTAAACACTAGATTACTAACGGATAACAAGCAAGGCTGAAGGCTCATCAATGTCCTGGTTTGAAGCATAGGTAGATTCACACTTATTTGTATATAAAACATACAAATTACTCTATCAAAACATATTGTTTTGGTGCTTACCTTCAGCTGATTATTGATTATTCACTCACTCATTACCCATCCACAAAAATTGTACAATGTCAACACCAGAGATTACACTACTCAGAAATCTGACACTGCACAAATGAAAGCAACAACTGAATGTGCAAATTCAGCAATGTATCACTGCTGCAAGGATAGAGCCTTAAAAAACTATTGCTGCTTTATAATGCCGAAGCAAACCGAGTGGCAATTCATATATGTATCACTATGCATTGTAGGATTAAAAGTTCTAAGGCAACATAGCATTTCAGTATGATCTTCTAGATTTTATAATCTTAAAAGCATTTTCTGAGGTTTTTTTATATTTATATTCTGTACAGCAAAATAATGTGATAACATTTCTTAACAGCATAGTTACATCCCCTAAACCACAGGAAAATCTTATATTAATAAAAGACACTACAGTTACACATTTTTTGTTTTACAACTTCAAATTATATTAATTTTTTGTGTGTATCGATAATCCATTTTCCCTACTTTTGATAGGTATTCTTATTCATCAATATGCAAGATCCAAAAATTAAACAATATAATTTTGAAAGCTTAAAGCATGCTCTTTCCAGCTGTGCCAAGAAAAAAAAGGGTGAACAAGATACAATTGAGCTACTGTCCTCAAAAATACCCTAAAATTTACACATACAAAGTTTTGGCCAACTTCGCACATGCATGTTTTTTCATCTAGGCATCCAATTTTAATTCAATTTGATACATATATAGACATCATAGGTAGGATTAACCCTCTGAAGTTTTGGTGTGATTGGTTTGTATGAAAAGTGGGCGTGGTCGGTCAAACCTTGGCTCTCGGCATAATGCAACCAATTTTTTAGCCATTTTAGAGGGTTGTATATATATTTATTTGTGGCTAAATCCCAAATTTTTGTCATGGAGTGGTTCAGCATAAAACTTCGTCTTTGTATATTAAAGGAAATGACCAATTGTCTGCTGTAACTCTTAAAAAAAGCCGAACAAACTTGGCTCATTTGCACCTTCGTACGTGATGCGAATGTGAGTAGCCTCTCTTTAAAAGCCCTTAAGAATTCAACCACTGAAGATAGGGGATTGAAATTTAGTATATAACCATCAAAGACCATATGGAACCCTCACACCAAATTTCATTAGATTTGGAGATGGTTGAGTGGGGACGGTTTCTAATATTGTTCCCTATGACATGGAATGACCCAATATCATAAGTTATGTGGAAACGAAAGGAGACAAAACAGGAAATAATGAGCAGTTTTTCAGTAACAGAGGTGCATATTTTTTTTCAGTAGATAGATAACTCATGAAAACTTTCGTTGTATATAGTTTATGTGACTTTCCCAGGTTAATTTTGTATCTAGATATATACCAAGAAGTTTAGTAGAAGTGGACTCAGCACCAACATTTGATAATCTAAAAGAAAAATTTGCAGTCTTTTCATAGTTAACAGCTAACTCATTAGCTTCAGACTACATACTGGACAATCTGACGAAATCTTTACTTCGCTCCTTCAGTTGATTTATGTCCTCTCCTGAATTGATGAAAGTTTTATCATGTGTTTAAAGCTCAGATTTGCATGGCATATTGCTGGGCAGATCATTTATAAATCTTATAAACACTAGTGGCCCAAGCTCTGATGCTTGGGGAGCATCTCTAGTGACATTGAGTAACTACCACTTTTGACCATTGTAGCTTGCAATTTGTTTTCTGTTACTGAGATATGATTTAATGACAGAGAGTTCCAAATCCATAATGCTATAACACCACAGTTTTTCCAGCAATAATGTGGGGTTTACCTAATACTCAAGTCTACTAGCGTGGCTTCAGCAGATAATTTGGATTCAAAGAGGACTGCGCAATGGAAATAACATTTTCAACAGCTTTAATTGTTGGCAATTGGAAAGTAATGCTGTGTTGAGATTTAGGCAGTATATTGTTTCTTGACAAATCCATGCAAATTTAGTATTGTATAGAATATTCTATTACTTTTGAGAGAAGAAGTATCAGAGAAATTAGACAATAATTATTAGAGCAGGATTTATCACTCATTTTGTGCAATGGAATGACTACTGTCCATTTTTAGATATTTGGGAAAAATACCACTGACAGACATCCAGTTTACGAGGGTACAGAGAGGGAATGATACCAAGTCGATTATTTATTTTAATCACAAAATCTAAAAGGCTATAAATATCCTTTGATCTGGACGCAATTAATTTTGCTACTGATTTAATGACATCATATGATTCCACTTTTCCCCACTTACAAGCTGGCACAGTATCAGCAAAGTTTTATAAAAACTGGTTTATATAAACAAGTTGTGAATTAGATTTCTAACTCTTCTTACGAACAGATAAGGAATTCGGATTAGCAGCACTGATAAAAAAGAGGTTAATTTCATCTGGAGTGACATTAACATCATTGGCAACTTTTCTACACAATGACTATCTGTACCTAATTCTGGATTAGTGATCCCCCATGTAGCCTTACATTTACCAGTGTCATTTGCCCTACATTTGGCTAAAATGATTTGTGATCTGTAGTGTCTCTTGTGGCTAATGTACGCTGGTTTGTCAACATTACAGTTGTTTACCTTATCATGGCAGATCAAAACCATCAACCATAGCTTCTTTAAATGTGGTGTGAACTAATTATGTAGAGTTGTTTTCCCATGCTTGCTTGCTTTAGTTTTTTTTTTTTTTGTTTCATAACCATTGAACAGGAGGTTTCCAAAATTTCAGACGGTGGTGGTGGTGGTTAGTGTTTAACGTCCCATCGACAACAAGGTCATTAGAGATGCAGCGCAAGCTCGGGTTAGGGAAGGACTGGGAAGGAAATCGGCCGTGCCCTTTCAAAGGAACCATCTCGGCATTTGCCTGAAACGATTTAGGGAAATCACGGAAAATCTAAATCAGGATGGCCAGAGACGGGATTGAACCGTCGTCCTCCCGAATGCGAGTTCAGTGTGCTAACCACTGCGCCACCTCGCTCGGTAAAATTTCAGATAGAGTACTAACAAATCTGATACAAGCCTCCTCAACATCAGTGGAAGCATATTTTACAATATTCCAGTTTATTACCTTCAGCTTATCCCCAAAGCTATCTATAATTTTATAATTTAATAGCCTGCCATACTGAGATGGTTCACAGTCCCACTTTCGATCATTAATTGCAAGTTTTACCCATATACCTTTGTGAACTGTCAGATAGTCGACATTAATTAGTCCCAATTAAGAATCATTTTATGTACTTTTGTAATAAAATTGTCGAGATGAGAAAATTGTTATGTGGAGCTGCAATTTGCACAGACGAGATTATGAGACCTTAGCACGTTTAGCAAATTAGTATTTCTGGGTGTCTTTTCCTTACATCTAAATTTAAATCTCCTATAATTACTGTCTTGTGTTTGGTATATTTTTCTGTACAGAGAAGAAGTTTATCGAAGCACTCTGCAAATTCTTCAGCATCACAATCAGAAAAATGTTATATAGAAATAACTGTGAGTTTTAATGTTGGTAGTAGCATGACAGCTGCTTCAAGAACACCTTTAACAAATAAGTCCCTAACATCAAGCAGGGTCTGCAGTACCTTTAATTAAATTACAACATGGTAGTACATACACTTTTATCCCTTCTTCTCATTACGAGTGTCCATTAATATATAATACCATTCTTTTGTTCCCATTCAATATAACACCAAGTTCATCAGCTTTACATTTCAGAGACCTGATATTTATATGCACAAATAAAATTGATTTTTCACTGCAAGAGGAAAGATGTATAGTGTCCTGGGCCCAACTGGATGCATACATGGTGGCTTATCCTTCTCTGGTCCTCATGTTTGGTGTGGTGGTGTCGTTATGTTTCTGTATCAGATGGAATTTCTTGAGGCAGGCCATAAAAAAATCATCAGTTAGCTGTGGCATTTTTTGTCTTGTTTGAGGCTCGAATGGAAGCCTTTTTTCATTTCCTCCAAAATTTATCTAGCAGGCGTGATTTCACATACTTGATAACACATTATAAAAAATAGTGTGGGATGGCTGATTTTTATGCGGTACACTATACTTCACAATGGGATGGAGATGATATAGTACTTACTGAGGTTGCTGTCTTCTTATCTGCTAATAGAAGTGACATTTTTGTTGTCTGTTTCTCAAGGTTCTTGTCTGTTTCAAATGCTACATAATTTATGAGGGCATGCTGATTGGAGGCACTTGATAACACTTTGACATAGGATGGAGGTGATGATTCAGTACTGACTGTGGTTTCCCTCCTGTTTCTGTTGTTGTTGATACCATTTCTGCTTCTGTTGCTTGTGCTGCAACGGTTTTTGGTATTGTTGTTTGAGTTGGTTCAGATGCTACTGCTGGTGGCGCACTTATTGTTGAATTTGATCTTGATGCTGTAGCTATTTGTGGTTCTGCAGCTGCTGTAGTTGTTGCCGCTAAGACAGATTCACTTCTTGTGTGATTGCTTTCATTACAATGGCTGGTACTGACCCAAAGATACTCTGTTTTTCGTATGTTTCTAACGTTTCATAAATTGCTTTGCAAGGCAATGACTTGCCTTTTCTATTCAAGTTCATGCCATATTTTGTAAAGCTGTGTCTCTCCAGGAAATCGACACAAAGAAATGTTATATTTGGGTACGCTTTGAATATTGTTTATATCTGCTTATTTGCTTCCATAATTTCGGCGTTCCCACGTGGAGCACATATAAAGTCATACCTATGTTGTATACCAACAGGAATTACTTTCTGGTTCTCTACCAAACCCAGGGCACATTTTAGGTTGAGAATGATGTTCGCTAACTCGTTACAGTACACGTCGTTCGTTCCTCCCGTTAATACAACATGATGATTTTTGTTTTTTGGTTTGCCACATTAGTGCCCCTGGTTTCACATGACTGTATACTTACAGATCGTAATCGTTTCGTAGTACATCCACAAGTCAGTTTCCATGGCTCTCTGAGTAGATATTTAGCTCAGTGTAATTTCCTGAACTTTTCTTATTTTTTCTTGGAAACAAATAATTCAATTGGGTGAAGATTTTCGCTTTCTTAGATTCGTCGCTATGTATTTTCTGTTGTAACTCTTCAATTTCGGTGTGTTTTCTGTTTGTGTCCTGTTAAAGTAAATTCTTTTTATTGACGTATTTAAAAAGAAGTTTTGTGTTAAATTATTAATCAATATCATATATGAGCATAATGTTTCATTTATCTCTGTTTTTTATTTTGAGTCACAACACTCGCACTTTTATTCATAGGTGCTTGTAGAAGCTCTTTGGTCAAGTGACTTCTTGTGTAAACAGTGCCTCCAGACACAGAAATAAATCTAAGTATTTGAAAACCAAATTCACCGCTTTTTGTTAGCACCTGATCTTTTTGAGAATAAAAAAGTTTTTTTTCCTCAACAAATATACGATAAGTTATGTGTCCCAGTTACGTGTGTAAAAACGTGTGCTAAAAGTGACAGATACAGTTTTCTTTTAACTCGTATTTGAGAGTGTGTTTTTGGTTTTAGAGTTAAAATGAATTTGGTAAAACATATCAAACCGTTGAATAGTGATACTGATTGGCCAACGTGGAAGAGAAAAATACGAGATATAATTGATTACCATGAAGGAGCTTTAGACATAATTGATGGCAAGTCAGTAAAACCTGAGTCACTGTCAGAAGATGCTAATGATGCAACAATAAAGGATCATAAAGTCAAGTCAGATTTTTATCGTAAAGCGAACAGTTACGCCAAGTCTATGATTACAAGTGCAGTTACAGACACTGTATATCAGAAGATCATGGACAAAGAAACGGCTCAGGAAGCATGGGAGGCATTGAAGCAGAATTTCGAAGCATTATAAAAGGACCAGCTGTTCAAGATTTGTTCACATTTCTTCGCATTTAATTGGACTCAGTTAAAAGATACCTCCAAACGCATAGCGAAGTTAACACGTCTGTGGAAAAAAACTGAACAACGAGCGTAAAGCAAAGGGAGAAACTGTTCTACCTGATCTGATATTGGTATGTAAAGTTTTACATATTCTACCTGCAAGCTTTGGTTCCTTTAAGTCGAGTTGGATGTTGTTAACGAAAGATGATAAGAAAACGTTTGATGAATTAAAGGAACAATTGTGCATGTTTGAGAGAAATTTCACAAAGAGTAGTGACAAAATCGAACAAGAGGCATTAGTACATTAGGTGTAGAAAACAGAGTAAAAACTAACAAATTCAAAGTTAAAGGAAAATGTAACTATTGGAAAGAACTGGGCCACTGGATCAAATATTGCAAGAAGTGGATTGCTGATGGAAGACCAGCTAAAAATACAACTGTGGAGAAAAACATGGACAAAACTATAGTAACAAATGTATCATTGTTTACTGTTTGTGGCGAGGCTTGTTCATTAGAAGTGGTTGTATACAACTAGTGGATTGACAATGGTATAACGAAACATATGACAAATAGTCCTGATTACTTTGTCAGCTTTGAAGCATTCAACAGTCCCTGGTGTATAAAGGCCACTGGACAGGAGTCTCTAGAAGCAACAGAAAGAGGATCAATTCGGATTCTGTCAACAGTTGTCAGCAGATGTGAAGAGCTGACCCTGACTGATGTCTGGTATGTACCAAAAATTTCCTAAAAGCTTATTTCTGTTTCAGTTGCCCAAGATCGTAAAAGAAATAGTATATTTCAGTCAAGTACTACATATTGCTCTTTGACAATTGATGGTAGAGTGAGACTGTGTGGAAATCGTAAAGTTGGTATCACTTTATACAAAGCAGAAATTAAGCCCTTAGTGCCAGAGAAGGGTGCAACTGTGAATCTTTCAGTGGAAGATAGATTTGATGTACTTCAACTGTATCATGAGAGATGGGGTCATCAAGGCAAGCATCATGTTAAAACAAAACTCAAAAAGGAATTAACATTGATGTTAAGGAAGGGGCAGAGATTTGTAAACCATGCAAATTTGGGAAAGTGCATCGTCTACCATTGGGAACTAGAGAAAAGTCGACAAGACCTGCTAAGTTGATATCAGCTGATCTGTGTGGACCTTTTCATGAGTCATTCTAGATGAAACGTCACCTCGTTTTGTTCAATGACAATTACACCAAGTTTCGCTATGGTTATTTTTCTGCAGAAAAATCAGAGTTGTGTAAAATTCTCAAAGATTTTCTCTCATGTACAAAGGCATTGGATTACTCTGTTAAAGAGATGCTAAGTGACAATGGCAAAGACTTTGATAACAAAGAGGTTAGATCCACCTTAAGTTCAAATGGTATAACAGCAATTGACTGCTCCCTATACTCCTGAGCAAAACGGTATTTGTGAGTGGGATAACAGGACAGTTGTTGAGATGGCCAGGACACTTAAGTATTCAAATCCAGATGTCACTTATCCAGAACAGATATAGGCTGAACTGGTTAACACAGCAATTTACATCTTGAATAGGACAGAGAAGTCATCTGTAGAAGGTGTCAGTCCTTATGAGTTGTGGGAACGCAAAAAGCCTCAAACAAAACATTTTAGCATTATACACACAACTCACCGCTTTTTGTCAGCACCTGATCTTTATTGAGAATAAATAAGTTTTTTTTTCTCAACAAAAATACAATATGTCCTGTCTTTGTAGTTCATTAGTTAACCTACTTATTACTGTTTTTGCATCCTGCATTTCTTTTTTATATTTCACGACAGGCTGCAGGTTTTCTTGTGTTAAGGCGACATATTTACGTTTTAAAATACGGACATCATTTAGATACATTCACTACGTTTACGTGCGACAGATCTTCCGAAAGACGAAAACCGAATTTCCGAAACCTGTTTTCGCTGTCGTGTTTACATGTTAAAGTCTGAAGTGGATTTGCTAGTCTATTTAAATTTGGCGCTTGGAAAACAGATGTTACGGTTTATGATTTAGTCAGCACAGTCACAATTTCTCATCAAGTAGACGAGATGTAAACAGCTTCAATCTAATATTTCTACTTATCTTTCACTATACAAAAAGCCACTCCATCCACATTAGCCGATAACTTTTGATAACAAGACGAAACCCCAACGGGCCAAGCGCGTTTCAAAACCGGTTGCGTTTACATGGCAGCGAAAATCGATTGTGGGATTGGAAAACTGGCAACCACAAGCGGATTTCCAAAATCGATTTTGGAGTATTTACATGACCACACAGAACCGGTATTGGGAAATCGGTTTACGATATTCGGTTTTCGGAGCCCCATGTAAATCGAAACTTTTTGTTCCGGATTAGCACTTACACAACTGTAATGGTGCGAGTTTTGCATTTAATTTACAAAATACCTTTCGCTGGTCACTTGTTGCAGTATCAATTGTGTGAGTACATATGATAATGTTCAGCACGAGGTTGATCAGAAGACGATGTGGACACTGTACTAGCAATTGTGTTAACGAAATTTGTCGAGATTCCCGTTCTTTCCTCTGATATTTTTACTGTCACATGACATGTAACACATTTCATTTCACTACAGATATTCAGTTTTTCACATTATGTGTACTTTTTAGCACTGTGTTTATTAATATTTGTGGAGCTACGACACTCTAGATCTACACATTCCGCCGTGCACTCACGAAAAATTTGGGCGTTCTAAGACATTACTTTTCGCATTTAAGAAATAAAAATTCTGAGCTGCAGAAAGTCCCTCTCAGCTTGAAGTAAAGCGCAAATGAACAATCAGTCGAATTGCTGGACAGACAAAAGTAAAGTATGCATAATGCATGTTGCATGTGCGAACAATTCAACATATTTATGACAGAATGTGTTTAGCTTGCACTATAATATCAAAAGTTACGAAAAAGAGAAATTTAGAATCGAAGAAGTCCGGTAGTGTACGAAACGACATCTTACGAACATAATGTATCGTTAAGCCGAAAAGTTTCCGGTTTTTGCTACAGTGGCAATCGTATCTTCAATGGAATTGTGTGCATCAGACATTAAACACTGTTTCATTTCTCTTGTGCAAATATGAAGTCGAAACGGAAGTTATGATTGGACATGGACGACGAGCTAGGACTGAATTTGAAAAGAAAGAGGGTACTTACGGTGTAATCAATAATGTAATCAAACGAAGAAATTAAGGACTTAAAGAGTAAATTCGATGAACTCTCACGACAGAGGTTACAAAATGATGGTGAAATAGACAGACAAAAAATTTGGTGCTAAATCATGTCAAAGCCAATTCTATGCAAATAAAACCCTTGCGGGGGCTAAACAGTAAAATAAGCCTAAAAAAGAATTTAAAGCTGTAAAAAGAATTGTGAACAGTTTTTTGTTAATTATTACGACAAGCAACAGGTTTGAAGCGCTTCAAAAAAGAGAAATTCACGAACAACAAAGTACTGGGGAAAGTCGTCTCACAAGTGAAGCAAATAAAATAAATAGCAAAAAATATTGCCACAATAGAAACGGCAATGGCGTAAGCAGCTTATTTCAACACAGGAAAAGAATAATAGTGTTTTCAGACAACCATGGTTGCTCAGTAACAGCTAATTCAATGCATCAAAGTCATAATATTATGTAATTCAAGGAAATGTTATTTCAGGTGCACCATTAAGTGCAGTACTAGAATGCTGCAACAACTTACACAACCTCTCACTGAATTATACAGCTGTCATCAGGGATGCCACAAATGATGTAGCCAAACAGGAAGCTGATAAACGTTTAAAAGGTATAACATCAACATTAGTGAGCCTTCAACACACAAATGTAGTCATAGTTGTAATGCCTACAGATATGATCTTGAAAACTGGTCTTGTGTGAATGATGAAACCAGATGAACAAATAGGAAAATTGCTTAAACAGTAAATCATTCCAAAACACTCAGTTTGTTAGAGTAGCTGAGAATAGAAACGGGTGTACTTCTCATGGACTGCACCTCAGTGCTAAAGGAAAAGAAGAAATGGCTAGAAATTTACTTGCAGCCACCTCTGCAAAGACCTGAATAGAGCCTGCAATATCACTCAAATGGAAGCATCCAGATGAAACTGGCCAAGTGGTACCACAAGAACAGCAACAACCAACAACAGTACCTGTAATTAACCACAAGGATGTAAAGGGCAGTAATGAGCAATGGAGTGGGAAGATCAGTTTGTGGCAACAGCAGGCCTATACGCAAAAGGCAGACAAAAGTAGTGCCCTTAGAAAATTCCTCAAGACCAATGAAATTCAGAACTCAAAATGACTTTTGTTATGGCAATGTCAAGCAATTCACAAATTCCAAGTGGACAGCTTGCCAAGTCAGTCAGTGGGAACAACAGACATTGTGGCATGAACAAGTGCAGACTCTTCAGCATTACTTACTCAGTCAAATGTTGTAGGATTCACAGCTCCAATTGCTGCAATACCAAGCACTTCTGCAACTTTTCGGCCTATATAGAGAAGACAAGTGCTAAAGCTACAGAGCAAGAATTAACTCGTTTGCCAACTTTGTTTTTATTATGGAACTACAATAAACCACCAAAAGTAACACACTCTTCAAAAGCAAAGAAACAGTAAGGATCGCTTCTGCAGGTCAAGCAAATAACAACTAATGCCTATAATCAGAATTTCCTTCGAGTCTCTACCCATAGAACTGTTCCACATCGAAGTTTTTTGTTAGCTGCTGGTAGATAGCCCAACACGATGGAAGCGATGCCACACGGGGATAGCCACTCGGTCTGAGGCGTCATGTCACAGTCCGTGTGGCTTCCCCTGCCTGAGATTCGAGTCCTCCCTTGGGCATGGGTGTGTGTGTTGCCCATAGGGTAAGTTGGATTAAGTAGTGTTAGGCTTATGGACCAATGACCTCAGCAGTTTCGTCCCATAAGACCTTACCACAAATTTCCAATTTCCAGAATGACGTATCACAATTGTTGCAGAAGAGAGGATGGCCAAGGTGGCACACTGCTGGACTGGCTGATCTTCTCCACACTTGGAGAGTCATGAACTGTCCCCTAAACGGTCGGGTGCTGATTTATCTGGGCCAGGCTATAGGATATTTCGGGGCTGTTTGCACACATGTAATCCGAAGGAAATAGTTTGTTGACCATCGCGCCCCCTTCCTCTGCTGCTGGTTGATGCCCTCTGATGGGTATTGGCCACACATATGTGTTTGTTGTCCATTGCAGTACTTGCTTGTAAACACTCCTGAATCGACCAGACTTCGCGGCGGAATCGGCAACATTCATCACTGGTCTGTCTGTGGTGTTGCTGCTGCAGTAGGTGTCTGTGGTGACTGCAACAGTCCTACCCCCACCCCCCACCCCTCCCCAGAGTGGGGCGAAGGCACATGTCATCAGTCCCTGGGTCTGCTGGTGGAATGTGACCACAAGGGCCGGCGGAGGTGCTGGTAGAGCCTCATCAACATCCATAGGCGAGGGACCTACCCGCAGGGACTCTGCGAAAGCCGGTGTCGCCAGCGTCGGCGATGGCTGCAACGCCGGCAGCTGCAACGGTGGAAGCTGCAATGGTTGTGGCTGTGGCAGCGGCAGCTGCAACAGTTGCAGCTGTGACAGCGGCAGCTGCAACAGTTGCAGCTGTGACAGCGGTGACTACAAAGAGTAGTCCAATGAGCCCCTGGTCTCCTAGAAGGCCTCAGACCAAAGGCGCGGTACCAGAGACAATAACAGTGCTGGGCCCGCCCCACGACATTGCCATAGCTCATCAAAGTGCTTCCGACATAGGGAACCATCATCAAGGACGACAGTAGCCATGGTGTGGCCAAGAAGCGTGGAGACCTTGGTGGGAAGCCAGCAGGGGTGGCCCTTGGGAAACACCAACACCCAGACTGGATCCTGTGGAGAGTACCACAGCTGCACTGCAACCAGAGAAGCTGGACGAGGGGAAGCAGGAATCAGGAGTAATAAGGGCATCCAATGAAGGCGGCCGTGCAGCTTCTCCACCGGAGAGGACCCCTCGCGACCAAAAGAACAGTAAGTAGGCAGGAAGAGGTCAAGGGTGGCTGCCTGGGAGTATTACTGACACCGTTTGGCCATCTGCAATTTAAACATGTGGACAAACCTTTCAGCCAACTCATTGGACGGAGGATGGAATGGTGCCATAAAGAGCAGCCGTATGCCCAATGTATCACAGAAGGAAGTAAACTTAGCCGATGTGAACTGTGGCTGTTGTGCATCACAATCGCCTCTGGTAGACCCTCAATGGCAAAAACATGAGAGAGGGCTCGAATGGTGTGAGTGGCAGTCGCTGAGGACATACATGTTATGTACTGAAAACTACTGCAAGTGTTCACCAAAATGAGCCAGTAGGACCCTAGGAATTGACCCAAAAAATCCAGACGGAGCTGGGACTATGGGGCAGTGGTCTGAGGTCACAGAAGCAGGCATCGTGGCCCTGCTGACGCTGACAGGAGGAGCAGGAACCCACCATGTGGGTGATGTCACTGTCCATTCCCCGCCAATAGACATGTTGGCGGGCGAGGCGCTTCATGAGGATGATCCCCCAGTGTCCCAGTGTCCGACATGTAGGAGCATGAGGACCTACTGCTGGAGGGAGGACAGTATCACGACACAACAATGATCAGTGTCTGTTACGGATGGAAAAGTCATTGCGGCGACGCTAGTAAGCCTGAACCTCTGGGTCCAACAGTTGATGACGATTGGAGGGCCACCTGAATTGAACGTGGTGCAGAATCGTCTGGAGAACCAGGTCTGAGGCTGTATGCTGTGCTATGAGCCGGGCGTTCAATGGCAACACGGCGATGGTGGAGGAGGCCACATCATCCATATGAAAATAAGCAACCACATCTGCATAGAAGTCAGTATCCACCCCCACAGGAAGTCGAGAGACAAAATTGGCATTGGCATGGAAGGCAGTGGCCCGGTAATGGATGTCAAATGGTTCAAATGGCTCTGAGAACTATGGTAATCAACTTCTGAGGTCATCAGTCCCCTAGACCTTAGAACTACTTAAACCTAACTAACCTAAGGACATCACACACTTCCATGCCCGAGGCAGGATTCGAACCTGCGACCGTAGCGGTCGCACTGTTCCAGTCTGTAGTGCCTAGAACCGCTCGACCACCCCGGCCAGCTAATGGATGTCGTAGGTGGACTCAGCAAGGAACAATGCCCAGCACTGCAGGCGGCAAGTGGTCTGGGTAGGGATGGTGGATGTGGCCCTGAACTCGGAGACCAAGGGGTTGCGGTGCATGCAGAACGTGAACCAGTAGCCATAGAGGAGCCGTTGAATGTCCTCGAGGTATTGCGACATTGGGTGAATGCCCACAGCGCTCAAGACATAGCTGAGATAGATCACTTGTGGCACAAAAAATTGACATTTGGTCCTGTTGCACTGCAACCCCACAGCCTGCAGTACCTCGAAAAGTCGCTGAAGATTCCGCACTAAGTACCAGGGCCAGATCCCTGCAACTAAGATGTCTTCTCAGTAATTGGTGGTGGCGGGGACCTCCCAAGTCACAGACTCCGAGAAAGTGTTGAAAGATGACTGGAGTGCTGGCGACCCCAAAGGGCAGGCAGTTGTACCAGAAGAGTCCAAAAGGAGTATTGATGACAAAGACCACTTGAGAGGGAGTTTCGACTGGCAGCTGGAGGTATGTTCCCCTGAGATCAATCTTTGTGAAGGTCTTTCCACCCGCCATCTTTGAGAGAATATCATCGACCTTTGGGATAGGGTAAGAGTCAATGACAGACTGGGCATTGACAGTGGCCTTAAAATCGCCACATACCTGGAGGAACTCATTCAGTTTTTCGAGGATGACAATGGATGAAGCTCAGCGACTGTGGTGAACCTATGTCAGAACTCCCGCCTCCTCGAGGCGACTCAGTTCCTTGCATAAGGCATTCTGCAGGGCAAAAGGTATTGGACTAGCCTTGTGAAACTTTGGAACCGCTGAGAGAAGTAGTTGGACATACACTTCAAAACCAGACACCCCTGGAGAAGAATCAGAGAAGAAGTCAGAGAAAGAATCGAAAAGCTCCTGTAAAAGAGCCTCAGGGGACACAGTTTCGATCTCTTGGGCTGAATAATGGATCTCAAGGCCAAGAGAATGAAAGAGATCCATCTCCAAAAGGTAAGTGTGTGGGAATGGCGAGGACCAAAACTCAGACAGTGACATCATGAGAGCAATACCACTCCTGCGCCAGGAACCATCCCTGCATGCGGATAATGTCATTACTATAGCTCTTCAAGGGGGTCAGGAATGGGCGAAGCATAGGAGCACCCACGTGGCGTGGAGAGTCGCCCTCGATAATAATAGCCAAGGACCCTGTGTCCAACTGGAAATGGAGAGGAGTCCCATTGATCAGGACTGTCAGAGCAATGGACCCTGCCCCATATGGGAAGACCACTTGGACAAAGGAGACGCCCGGCAGCTGGCTCGAATCCTCTAAGACCGAGCCAGAGGGTCCAATGCCGTGAGGTCCACCACCATTGATGAAGGGGAGTAGCAAACATCAGCTTGATGAATCTTTATTCTGCAGGCAGAAGAGACCACCTGCCGGAAACTACAATAACGGTGCTGGTGCATAAAAAAGCATTGGCGACAGGAGGGCAACCTCTGACGTTACTGAGCCCGAGAACCCATAACCTGGGCTGGAGGAGGAGGTGGGGTTGGGAAGCTCCCCACGAGCTATCAGTGTGTCTGCTGCTCCAGCAACTGTGGCTCCGGGTGACAGAGGGGCCGCCATGTGGCTACGAGCTGCGGTGAGGCAAGAAGTGCTGCAGATGAACAGGAAGACTGTTAACAGGCATGAATGACCGACAGACACGTGTCCAAGGAGGGATCCGTTAGCTTCAACACATCTGTTCACAGGGCATTGTTAGGAGGATAGACCAGAATCATGTCGTGAATGAGGGCCGAACCATATGACTGCTTACACCCTGGGTTCACACAAGACAACCAGCAGTCTTCAGAGAACCCTTGAAGGCAGGCGATCCATTCCCAGTAAGACTGCGAGGAAAGCTTCTGACAGCTGAAGAACTTGTGACAAGCTGCCAAGACGTGGACCTGGGCATCAAAACACTCAGCTTAAGTGGCGGTTAGCTGTTCGTAAGGAAGGGCATGGGGTTCTACCTCAGGTGCAACTGCTGCGCTAAGCAATAAATGGCAGGACCCAAATAGGCAAGAAAAAACACATGATGCTGGCCGGTGTCGATGATTCCATGGGCAAGGAAATGTTGTTCCAAGCGAGCTGCATAATTATTCCACAGTTCAATAGACTTGTCAAATGGCAGGAATGTGGCAGGAGCGGCCGACACCAGAACTCCTGGAGAAACACTAGTCAAAGCCTGCAGATGCTGAACCAGAACGATCTAACAGCTCAAGCACGCGAGCTGCCGGCGTATCTAAATCCGGAATACCTTCAGCCACGTCAACAAGCAATGGAGCAAAGCAGGAATTCGAACAAATTCTTCGCCACTGCTAAATCTACAGAGCGAGAAACAAATCTTTGGCCAGCTTTGTTTTGTTTTTTTAAGGAACTACAATAAACCACCAACAGTAACACACTCATCAAAACCAAAGAAACAATAAGGATACCTTCTGTGGATCAAGCAAATAACAACTAATGCCTTTAATCAGCGTTCCCTTTGACTCTATACCCGTACAACTGTTCCATGTCGAAGTCGGTTGTTAGCAGCTGGTAGATAGCCTAACATGACAGAAACGACGTATCACAATCGTTGCAGAAGAAAGGATGATCGAGGTAGCACATTGCGGGACCAGCAATCTTCACTGCACTTGGCGAGTCAAGAACTGCCTCATGGACGGCTGGGCGCTGGCTTATCTAGCCCTGGGCCGAAGGATATTTCCAGGATTATTTCCACACATGTGATTGCCAGGAAATAGTTCGTTAATATTCCTCTGCTGTTGGTTGATGCCCTCTGATGGACATTGGTCGCACCTACATGTTCGTTGTCAACTGTGGTACTTGCTGTAAACACTCTTACATCGCCGGCCGCTGTGGCAGAGCGGTTCTAGGCCCTTCAGTCTGGAACCGCGCTGCTGCTACGGTCGCAGCTTCGAATCCTGCCTCGGGCTTGGATGTGTGTGATGTCCTTAGGTTAGTTAGGTTTAAGTAGTTCTAAGTCTGGGGGCTGATGACCTCAGATGTTAAGTCCCATAGTGCTTAGAGCCATTTGAGCCACTCTTGCACGGGCCAGACGTCGCGGCGGAGTCAGCAACTCGCTTTGCTGGTCTGTCTGTGGTGTTGCTGCTGCAGGAAATGACTATGTCCAGTCGTAAAGAAGGTATGGGTTTGACGTGGAGTACTGTGATAGCAAAGGGAAGGGTATGTCAAGTCATAAGAATAGTGCCGATATTTCTATTTCCAGAGCCACAGCCGTCAGCAGGTTGTTCAAATTGTTCAAATGGCTCTGAGCACTATGCGACTTAACTTCTGAGGTCCTCAGTCGCCTAGAACTTAGAACTAATTAAGCCTAACTAACCAAAGGACATCACACACATCCATGCCCGAGGCAGGATTCGAACCTGCGACCGGAGCGGTCGCTCGGCTCCAGACTGTAGCGCCTAGAACCGCACGGCCACTCCGGCCGGCTCAGCAGGTTGTATTTCCGATACTTCGCTCATTGCCGAATGTCATTCAACTGAGACCACCATCATAACATTTAGTTGTAAGTACTGGGATGAAATATATAAGAGCCCATTTTTTTCCTAGGTCGATTCTGTCTAGGCTTGCTTAGCGTGCAGCGCCAGTGACTTGTGGCAGGAATGGTTCACGTTTCCTGTTAACTGTAGGAGCCATCCGAATGCAGAGGCCTGTTGGAGTGTTGGAATGCAGCTGACTTAACTGTTGTCCTCCAGACGGCTGAAGAGGGAACTAATATCTAGTATTTGTTGGATAGATTTCGTGTGGAAATTTGAGAAGATTCAGTATGGACATGTGCTTGTGCTGGACTGTTATTCCCTCCCATGTAAATTTTCCGGTTGACTACTTCTGCACATAAATTCAAAAAGAGCCAATCATATTGCCCAATTCATTCACAAGACATCCTTTGTGCTGGGATATAGGAGTCTCTGCATAGCGATGAGAACGTTTGCATATGTTGAAAGCAGGAAGGGTAACACATTATGGACGGGCTGCCATGTTAGGACCGCAAGGAAGAAGGCATTCAACGCTATTCTGCGCTATTTTCGTAAACAGGCTCTGTTAGGGCAAGAATTTCCATGCATACAAGCCGAGACATCACGAAAACTCCTACAAAAGCATATGTTAAGTATTTCTGGGACACTATGCAATTTTCGAGACTTCGCTATAGATACTGAGATTCGTTCGAGGACCACAGCCATCAAGAGGAGACATTACCCCTACATCGATCGGTGTCAGACTGTAGCAGCAATCGTAATATCTAATTGCAGTTACACTGGTAAATATGTTCCTGGCTTCCAATATTCTTATGAGTCTTGTGTGTATTTGATAATCTGTAGACAACATTTTAGGGGTTTGACTGTCAGTGCAATTTAGCGATCTGTGCAAAATAATTTTACTGCTGAAAGTCTCGTCTGCAGAAAACAATGGCGAAAGGATTGCTGGGAACAATGCACCCTGTGCTATTCTGGAACATCTCTCTCGGTGCTGGATCGTATCGCAGCTATGCATCATCGCGTGTGGGGCGAGTGTGAGCGCGCCTTGGAGTTCTGTGACGTCAGCATAACACTTGAAGAATTCTAACTGTATACATGAAAATAGACCACAAGTTTCACCTGCTTGCTGTAGGTAGCAGCGGCGTGGTGTTAGCAGTACAGTAGTTAATGGGAGGGTGTGCATGAGTAGGTGACATGGAGAAGAACTGCAGGTTATGTGCAGAACACTACGTTAATTTGCATACTTTTATGTAAAATGCAGTACAATAGTCTAAGGGAGTGGGTGACAGGGAAGAATGCGCCAGAAATGGCGTTGAAAAGCATGTGAAATTCGAAACGTGTACCAGAAAATGGTGGGAGGGCATAACTGTTTACTTAATTTGGTATCAAAGGCGGTACAATAATTTAAGGAAAAGGGGGGTGGCATAGAAAACCAGTTAATGGAACAATAGGTTGAGTGCTGAAAAAGGCCGAAATGTTAGGTTAAGACACCAAGGGTACAGCGCCAAACATTAGTTTACGCAGTATGTTTGGCCCATGTGATTGCTTCTTGCAAGACCTACACGTTTCCAAACAGCAAAGAATGATGAGCAAGAGAAATCCAGCCCCCCAAAAGTGATTTTTTTAATAAATAAACAATATACCCTTGAATTTCCTGTAATGAGATCCTTCTTCTCCACCAGTTTCCATGTATTCCATACACTGCCTTGAATTGCCTAAATTCTTTAAATAAACTATATTACACACAATGTCTAAATTGTTTAAACAATATTCCATGCACTAAAATCGGATTCCCTCCAAATAATCAATCAACTGAGTCTTTTCCCGGCCAATTCCTAGAAAGAGGTGGTGGCCGGATGACTTAGCTTAGTGGAGGTAGCCAGAGTTCCCTTTCTGTCCCGCCATTTCCTTAGGTTAGTAGAGATAGTCAAATTGACCTATCTTCCCTCCAAAATTCAAACTCGTGCCAGTCCCTAGGAAGAGGTGGCGGTCGGATGTCTTAGGTTAGTGGAGGTAGCCCATTTTAACAGGTTAGTAGAGGCAGGGAGACGTGGCATTTCCCACCAGAGAGGTTAATTAATTGATCAATTTAATTAAGTAGTCAAACTGATAAGAGTGAGAGGGGGGCTGGTTCCAATAACTCAGACCTGAAAGTGTACCTGTAGCATTGAGGGGGCTATCAACGTGTAAGTCGCCGAAGTGGCATCAAATCGAAAGACTTGCACCTGGCGAACGGTCTACCCAGTGGGAGGTCCTAGTCACACGACATTTACATTTTTTCAGTTAGGTGGCTGCGGGTTGTGGGAGGGGGAGGGGGTGGGGGTGACGATAGGCTAAGTGTCTGTCAATCAAATTGAAATGGGATTGACATGGAAAAGCACTTAACAGAACCATAGGTTAACTCAGACCTGAAAGTGTACCTGTAGCAACGAGGGGTGGGGAGTTTCCTGACGGTGGAGGGGACGGGGTGGGCAAAATAGGTTAAGTGCAGTGACATGGAAAACCACTTAACAGAACAGTAGGTTAAGGACCTGTCAATCAAAGGAGAACAACAGCTTAAGTACCTGTCAATCAAAGGATAACAATAGGTTTGCCCCTGAGTGCATACCTGCCCCTGATGTAGGCAACCCGCACTAACAAAATGTGCTCGTACGAAGGTATCTCTACTATCTCTACTACTTTCTGTGTTCTTTGGCTTCCAACTCTCTGCATTGGAGGATTAAATGTTGCCCAATTTTACGCCCCTCACCAAATAGTCTGCACCCAGGGACTTCTTTTTCTATACCCATCTTGTGCAGGTGTTAATTAAAGTTCCTGTGGACAGTCATAAATCCTACCATGAGTTTAATCTGCCTCCTGTTTAAGCCAAGGTTTACAGAACTTTTCTTGAAGCACAGGTTTGTCGTCATTAGGCTGCCATGTTTTTGTTATTGGATCTCAGTTAATATTCTTCATGCTGCCTCATAAACCAGATACGTAGTTCTATTCTTACCATAACCTTAATGACGGTTAGGATTGTTTCTGGCAAAAAAATGTAGTAGCCGTACCTGTCCATGCCAGCCTATCAGATAATTCATTGCCATTGGTTCCTGAGTGACCAGGGCGCCACAGCAGGTTTACCCTGTTACTTTACCTTAGCCTCACAAGGACTTGACGACATTCGGCAATGATCTATGATCTTGTTGTGGGGGCTAATAGAGATTTCACAGCTGCTTGGCTGTCTGAATGAATGTAGATGCCATGATCCATGTAACACCTACTCATATCCTCGTCCACATGCACTCTGATAGCGGTTATTTCGGCCTGGAATATCGTGATCAGCTTCCCTCACGAGACTGCTCACTCTACTCTAGACTGTGCCCCATATACGGTGGCCCCAGGACCTTGGTCTGTTTTCGATTTGTCAGTAAACCAGACTATGTCCCATCATCATACTGAGACTTGTTCTTCCACTGCTCCATACCTCCAATTATTACCTTGAAGGTTTACATAAGCAGCTGGAAGTTGCTGTACAGTCAGGTGGCATTTCCCTGACCGTTCCTATATTTACCAAATGTTCTATACAAGTATTGATATGGGAATCTGGTCACCCTAAAGGTATCCTATTATTTCTGGTTTTCAACCTGTGTGTCCCTGCTACTACCCCTGTTGTGACCCAAAGATATAATGGGGGCACACCCAGTGTGGTCACCATCTCAGCTGGGGATTTGCTGCTAATTCCACCATACTGTATCCACATAACTTATTATATGTCATATTACAGTTGTGTATATCCAGCTGATGCTCCTGGGGCTTACAAGTCAGACCTCAGCTTTTTACCAAAGGCCTGTCCAGGACCCAAGAGCAGCTTTCGTTTTGGAACATATATTCTCTATGTGTGGGGATCCAAGATATTTTTGCATACAAGATTATCCATAAATACTTCACTGCGTCCTCTAGTGATAGAGTTCTATTAGAAAACTTGAGATTCGTGTATGTATCCTGGATAAACTACCTTGTGAAGGGTGCTACAACAGTTTTCTTGACACCAACCCTTAGACCCTGTTTCCTGTACCTGTCTTGCACAATGTTCAATGTGCATTGCGCCACAGTGACACACTTGGACGACTTATACTCAAGGCCATCCTCTCCCTCTCCTTCCGTGGAACCACCAGGACTTGATCAAGGTCACCCAGGGGAACCCCCAGGCAATAATGCGAGTTATATTCAAGACCATAGAATAGATTTACACAAATCAATCAGTCAGAACATTATGACAACGGACCTACTATCGATATAAGCCCATCATGGCAATAGCAGCATCACCTGGTGAGGAAAGACTGCTAATCAAACACACAGACAGTGCATGTAGTACTATTGAGTTAGCTGTCCATGTGTAGAATAGGGAAGGCACATGGTCAATCTATGTTTGACTGAGGGCAGATTGTGATGGCCAAAGGCTTGGCATGAGCATTTCAGAAAGTTCACAGCTTGGTGGGTGTTCAAGTAGTAGTGTGGTGAGTAGTGCCTTCAACACGTGGCGAAACCAAGGTGAAACCGCATCCAGACGTCATGGGGTTGGGCGCCCACCCCCCATTACAGATGCTGGACATCATAGCCTGGGCAGACTGGTAAAACAAGTCAGGCAGTGAACTGTGTCTGAACACATAGTGTCTGAAAACACCTAATGATAGGCCTCCGCAGCCAACTAACTATGCATGTGCCAATGTTATCACCAGAAAATCACCAACTGCGGCTGAAATGGGTAAATGACCATCAACACTGGACGATGGCACAATGACAGAGTGCTGCATGATCTGATGAATCCTGATACCTTATTCAGTTTTCCAGTGGAAGAACGTGAACCATCATCTTCCAGAGGGATAGCTCCTTGACACTTGCACTGTGGTACGGGGCGAACTTGGTGGCGGCTTCATTAGGCACTGGGGAACATTCAAATGGGAATCCATGGGTCCAGTGAAGCTCGTGCAAAGCACCACGACAGCCATGGAGTATCATACATTGATTGCAGACCACGTACACCCCTTCATGACGATCATGTTTCCCAATGGTAGTGGCATTTTTCAACAAAGGCGCCATGTCAGAAGGCCAAGAGTGTGATGGATTGGTTAGAGGAACACAGTGGCGAATTCCAGTTGATGTTCAGCCCACAACTGGACAGATCTGAACCCGATTGAACTCATCTGGGGTGTGATTGAATGTGGCGTCAGAGCTCATTGTGCGCCTCCCAGGAATTTTCAGGAATTAGGTGACTTGAATGTGCAGATGTGGTGCCAACTCCCTCAGGCCTCATTGCTTCAATGCCATGACACTTTGTTGCCATTATCCATGCCAAAGAAGGACTTTCCAGCTGTTAGCTAGGTGCTCATGGTGTTCTGGCAGATCAGTGTATGTGTCAACGTCGTGCCACTACAGTGTCATGTAGCAGCATGATGTCAAGACTTGGTGCAGCATTGCATCATGTCTTGACATCATATCAACATAACATCACATCGTGTCGATGTCATGATGCTCCCAGGCAACCACACTGCAGCATAAGTCCCAATTTATTTATCATTGCTAGGCCACCACTCCATTACTAGTGTGTGTGTGTGTGTGTCTGTGTGTGCATGTGTGTGTTACAACATAGTGTATTTGTTGGAAACAGACATATTGGTAGAAATAATGATGTCATACTATTTAATTGATTACATAGCAAATTCAATAAGCACTACCAGTTTCTAACCAAAGATATTGTACATGTGCTAAATACCATAACGCTGAAGGTAAACACCTGCCAAATGACCACTACATTACTAGCCTGTGTGACACCATACTAAAATCAAATCTCGTATTTTGTCGTAACACATGACGAGAATCCTTAATATTTTATTTATGTGATAAATGATTACTGTTTCGAAGACCAGTCATAGTTATTTACTTACTACACCAATGTGGCAATAGCATTACATAGTGGAATTGTGACAGATCTGGAGAGACAATGTTACTGCCAACAATAACTACGAGTGCATAATAATAAATTTTGTTTCTCACTCTTGGTTCCATGGGAAGTAATGTGGGCAGGTGGGAATATTTTAGTTATTTGGGGGAGTAGCTGTCAATTCCAACATCAGATTGGCTGCAAAAGAGCGGGCAATATCGCTGTTTTTGTCTGATCGATTTCCACATCAAAACTATAGGCATGCAACACTTGGTTTAATAAACCATTACAGATCTTGATCGTCTTTTGCCAAGTGTAGTATCGAAGTATTACATGCTGTGTTTACCAAATAATCCATTAAAACTACAGTCTTCCACAACATGTACACACCCAGCTAAAAATATAACACATATGTATTCCAATTTTTGGAGTCATATCAGTAAAAGGATGTCACGGTCAGCAGTATCTAATGTAGTATTACTCCCCCAATAGTATGAGAATTGTCTTGTGTCTTAAGAAAGCACCATAGTTCCACTATTAGGGCATATGTTGTATCACTCCCTTTCTTATATCTACTCATTAAAACTCCTACCAACAGATTAACCCATCTGTATGATGATTTTTTTTTACTAAGTATATGTGAGATGTCATGTCTATCCCTCCCTCTGTATAAACAACAAAATTCATTTATTTTTTTCCGAGCCGTCTATGACGATCTCGCCCTCTTACCGCAGAACACCCTCAATTTGAAGGCATATGATGCTGTGATTATAATAGACCGCTCATCCCTGTAGCTTTCTAGGAAAGTGTCAATAGAGTCTCTCTAGACAGTTTGATCTAATGTCCATATCACATTTGGACTACACTCTGCATTCTGCATGACCATATTGTATCTGGATTCTTTACCGAATTTTTACGTTTTCCGCGTTTCTCGATATCTATCCATTTTTTCCATATTCGTTATATGTATCCAAGTACGGCTTGCTGTTTTTTTAGACCATCCAGCTTTGATACAGAGAACCAACCCAGCCAATGTATGTACTTATTATTACAATGTCAACACTAAGTGCCAAAACCAATGCTAAAAGACATAAATCCACATATATGGATTGCTGTGGGGGTAAAGTGTTGATGTTATTCAACTGTAAACATTCATAGCACAGCTATGATGTTTCATGTGTTGCTTCCAGCAGGCGTCCCCATTCCCTCCCTCCACCGATGCAGGGGCATCATTGGAGGCGGTCGCAGTGGTTGGCGTGGCGTGTGGTAGGGGCAGTGGCACCACAGGGGCTACAGCAGCGGTGGACCCAGCGGCGGCGGCGGCACCATCGAATCTAACATCGAAGGATTCACCTTTCGGATACTATTCCGAATCATATGAGGATGGGTCCATACCAAACATTAACCAATATTTTTTGTGCATAGGTGGATCCACCCCAAGCAGTACACTTGGCTTTGTTCAGCTGGATCTACCCTGAACAGTATTCCTGGATGTACCAGATGCTGGATTCAGCCTGAACAATATCCCTAGACATAGCGCTGTTGGATCACGCTTTTGGACGATTCCTCGGATCATACATGGGTGGATCCATACAGAAGATTACCTGGGATGATTTTTAGCGTAGATGAATCCACCCAAACGTCATCCCAGTTTTTCTGCAGGTGGATCGGCTCCAAACAGTACTGCTGGATGTAGGACATGCTATTTCCACACCTAATAGTATTCCTGGGTGTATTGTGTTGTGGACCCAACATTAGTAATATTCTGCACGTAAAGCAAGTGGATCAACTATTCAGATGCAATTCCAAACCCATTCTGGGATGCTGCAGCAGCTGCTGCCACCACCACCCTCCAATGTGGTCCCCACTGCCACATCGCCTGCCATCCCTGCCACTACTGCCCATGCCCAGGGAAGGGAATGGGGCCCCTGCTGGAAGTCAACACACTGAAAGAATAGAGCCTGTCCCCTTCCACTTTTGTTCAGTTGGGATAGATCTGTCATATTTTGTGCCTGTAATAGTCATCATTCTTTGGAATGTTTGTACCAGTGAGAAATGGGGGAGAGATGGACATACTGTATTATGCTGTTTTTCATTGCACATCCCTTCTTTTTTTTTTGAACTGTCATCATTGTATCAGTGATTTTATTTACATGATTCGTTTTTGTCTGCTTCTGGCGGCTGGGTTGAAAGTTTGAATGGCATTGAGTGTGTCATCTGCTCAGATGTTAGAGGAAGCTTTCATAGATACTGCATGTGTAGTCTCAAGATGCTGCCGACTCGAATTTGTTTTCCTGGGTACTTTAGCAGGCATGAGGGGAAAATATGAGTGGAGATCTGCAGGTTTGGGAGGCTGTGGCTGGTAGATAGTCCTTTCCCAAACCACTTTCTGGAAGAATGGTCTGGTCTTTTGTGTCGTGATGCCAAGCACTTGGACATGAATGCAGGAGATGGATGGTTGACCTTTTTATGTGCTTAATGAATTATGTCCTTGACAATGGTATTGTATGTGAAACATTTAGCGTGAAGTACGCACTTACCTATTCCTTTTCATGTCTTACCTGTTATTACACAAAAGAGAGATTTTTCCATTCATTTAATTGATTAAATCAGATACATCACTTGATTACACTATGGCCCTTTGACTTAAACAATGGGAACGCTTTGCAATCATGGCTGGATAAGATTTCTGAGTGAGATAGCTTAAGTTGAAATATTCTCGTATGTGCTAGATTAAGTTGAGATTAGATGCCTTTGAAGTAGGCAATTAAGTTTGGATTACATTCATTGTCGAACCATCATATCCAGTGGACCTTGTGGTTGCTGGCTGAACAGGGAATGAGAGAGAAGATGCTTGATCTGATGTCAGTCGAGGCCAGCGTGTATAGAATAGGTTAATAATACATGCATGTGATTTCTTTTGTACGAAGAAGTATGTGCAAAGGTTGAGTACACTGTTTAACCATTTTCTCCCGTGGACCTCATGTTCGCCGGCTGCACAGACAATAAGGAGAGAACGTTCTCGATCAGATTTCAGTCGAGGCTAATGTGTGTAGAATAAGTTGAGTATACATGCATGTGCAGTGTAGAATAAGTTCAGAATGCCAGCCTTAGAATTCTTGTGTACAGACAAGCACTCAAAAAAGGTGATTACAGTGAATAACAATTGTCTCCCTTAGAGCTTGTGGTTGTTGGCTGTATAGACAATGAGCAGAACATGTGTTTGATCCGCTTTCAGTCCAGATTATCGTGTGAACAGTTATGTTAACCTATGTCTACATCTACAGCTACATAGATGCTCCACAAGCCACCTTACGGTGCGTGGCGGAGGATAACCGTACCACTACTAGTCATTTTCTTTCCTGATCCACTCGCAAATAAAGCGAGGGAAAAACGAATTCTATAAACCTCCATCTGAGCCCTAATTTCTCTTATCTTCGTGGTCCTTATGCGCAATGAATGTTGGCGGCAGTAGAATCTTTCGGCATTCAGCTTCAAATGTTGGTTCTCTAAATTTTCTCATCAGTCTTTCTCGAAAAGAACGTCCCTCCAGAGTTTCCCATTTGAGTTCCTGAAGCATCTTCATAACACTTACGTGTTGCTCGAAGCTACCAGCAACAAATCTAGCAGCCTGCCTCTGAATTGGTTCGATGTCTTCCTTCAATCCCACAAGCTATGGATCCCAAACACTCGAGCAGTACTCAAAATAGGTCGCACCAACGTCCTATATGCCGTCTCGTTTACAGGTGAACCTCTCTGTCCTAAAATTCTCCCAATTAACTGAAGTTGACCATTCCCCATGCGTTCCACAGTTCTCACATGCTAGTTCCATCTCATATCACTTTGCAGCTTTACTCCCAGGTATTTAAACGACCTGACTGTGTCAATCAGGACACTAGTAATACTGTATTCGAGCATTATAGGTTCGATCTTCCTATTCATCCGCATTAACTTACATTTTTACACATTTAGGGCTAGCTGGTATTCATCACACCAACTGGAAAATTTACCTATGTATCGTCCTACAGTCACTTGACTTCGATACCTTATTGCACACCACAGCATCACCAGCAAACAACCGCAGATTGCTACCCACCCTGTCCGCCAAATCATTTATGTATATAAAGAACAACAGCGGTCCTATCACTCTTCCGTGGGGCACTCTGGCGATATCCTTGTCTCTGGCGAACACTCGCCGTCGAGGACAACATACTGGTTTCTATTACTTAAGAAGTCTGGGCAAACTGAGTTTCACATGCACCATGCTTTCTAAAACAATAATGATTCGTGGATTTAAGCTTCTCAGTCTCAAGAAAATTTATTATATTTTAACTGAGTATATTTTCAAGGACTCTGCAACAAACAAAAGTTAAGGATATTGATCTGTAATTTTGCGGGTCCGTTCTTTCACTCTTATTATATACTGGAGTCACCTGTGCTTTTTCCAGTCACTTGGGACTTTGTGCTGGGCGAAAGATTCACGATAAATGTAAGCTATGTAACGCGCCAGTGCCGTAGAACACTCTTTGTGAAATCGAACTGGGATTCCATCTGGATCTGGTGAATTATTTGCTTTCAAATTTTTTGGTTGTTTCTCTGCGACAGGGATGCTTATTACTATGTCGTCCATAGTGGAGTCTGTCCGATGGTCATGTTAATATGTATAGTGTGTGTCTTGTCGCAATTGTTTGTAGATCTTATTTTGGATAGGAGATGTTTTACTGAACTTCAGCTAAGTATGTGCATATGAAAGTGCTAAAACTGGAGGGAACTGTGTCCGAGTTAAGGAAATTACCTTAGATGTATTAATGGTCTGTCTGAACTGCTTTATGTGGGGCTAACATGTTCATGTGATCTGGGAGCGTACTAACTTCTGTTCTACTATTTCAATCAGTATGGGGTATATTACAGTCAGTGAGATAGAAATTGTCTGTGTGCGAATGATTAATGAAGGCACCTCCTAACCCCAAACCATGTGCTAATTAACAGAGCATTCTGTAAATATATTGTATTGTAAATAAAGTTTGGAAAGTTAACTGTGTCCAGCAAGAATGAGTTTTTGAAATAATAAGAGCCTAGAGAGATAATAAATAAATGTCGTGTGACTAGGGCCTCCCGTCGGGTAGACCGTTCGCCTGGTGCAAGTCTTTCGATTTGAGGCCACTTAGGTGACCTGCGTGTCTATTGGGATGAAATGATAATGACAACACAACACCCAGTCCCTGAGCGGAGAAAATCTCCGACCCAGCCGGGAATCGAACCTGGGCCCTTAGGATTGACATTCTGTCGCGCTGACCACTCAGCTACCAGGGGCGGACGTCTAGAGAGATTACTGTTCGTTAGATACCATTTTGTTTTAGGAGAAATTCATGTTGAATTTGTTAGTCTAGAGAAATTAATGTTCATAAAAGGCCAGCATGTTTAGTAGAAATTGTTGAGAGAGTTAATTATTCCCCATCAAATGTGGATTTTAGAATGAATAATGTTCATAACAATATAATAATTAATAGGGGCATCCATGTCGTTTCACACCCAGTACCAACTATCCATTCCCGCCACACTTTCCCTGTATGACTGCAGTTATTATTGTTGCAGATCTAGAACATATTATGTGTGGCATAAGAGGAATGTGGACAATCATTCATAAAGTGGCTCACCATGCATAAACTATGCTGATTTTAAGATTATTTTAACGTTATTTGTTGCACAATTAATCTCTGATCATCATAAAAACGTTATGTTATAATTATTGAGGGCCGCTATTCATCTGCAGTACAGTTCTATCTGAGATTTGGGAAGGGTATGCAATGGTGGGTAGACATACATGTATGAATGGGGCCATGACCTTACGTCTGGCCCCCTTGCAACTACACTCCTGGAAATTGAAATAAGAACACCGTGAATCCATTGTCCCAGGAAGGGGAAACTTTATTGACACATTCCTGGGGTCAGATACATCACATGATCACACTGACAGAACCACAGGCACATAGACACAGGCAACAGAGCATGCACAATGTCGGCACTAGTACAGTGTATATCCACCTTTCGCAGTAATGCAGGCTGCTATTCTTCCATGGAGACGATCGTACAGATGCTGGATGTAGTCCTGTGGAACGGCTTGCCATGCCATTTCCACCTGGCGCCTCAGTTGGACCAGCGTTCGTGCTGGACGTGCAGACCGCGTGAGACGACGCTTCATCCAGTCCCAAACATGCTCAATGGGGGACAGATCCGGAGATCTTGCTGGCCAGGGTAGCTGACTTACACCTTCTAGAGCACGTTGGGTGGCACGGGATACATGCGGACGTGCATTGTCCTGTTGGAACAGCAAGTTCCCTTGCCGGTCTAGGAATGGTGGAACGATGGGTTCGATGACCAATTGGATGTACTGTGCACTATTCAGTGTCCCCTCGACGATCACCAGTGGTGTACGGCCAGTGTAGGAGATCGCTCCCCACACCATGATGCCGGGTGTTGGTCCTGTGTGCCTCGGTCGTATGCAGTCCTGATTGTGGCGCTCACCTGCACGGCGCCAAACACGCATACGACCATCATTGGCACCAAGGCAGAAGCGACTCTCATCGCTGAAGACGACACGTCTCCATTCGTCCCTCCATTCACGCCTGTCGCGACACCACTGGAGGCGGGCTGCACGATGTTGGGGCGTGAGCGGAAGACGGCCTAATGGTGTGCGGGACCGTAGCCCAGCTTCATGGAGACGGTTGCGAATGGTCCTTGCCGATACCCCAGGAGCAACAGTGTCCCTAATTTGCTGGGAAGTGGCGGTGCGGTCCCCTAGGGCACTGCGTAGGATCCTACGGTCTTGGCGTGCATCCGTGCGTCGCTGCGGTCTGGTCCCAGGTCGACGGGCACGTGCACCTTCCGCCGACCACTGGCGACAACATCGATGTACTGTGGAGACCTCACGCCCCACGTGTTGAGCAATTCGGCGGTACGTCCACCCGGCCTCCCGCATGCCCACTATACGCCCTCGCTCAAAGTCCGTCAACTGCACATACGGTTCACGTCCACGCTGTCGCGTCATGCTACCAGTGTTAAAGACTGCGATGGAGCTCCGTATGCCACGGCAAACTGGCTGACACTGACGGCGGCGGTGCACAAATGCTGCGCAGCTAGCGCCATTTGACGGCCAACACCGCGGTTCCTGGTGTGTCCGCTGTGCAGTGCGTGTGATCATTGCTTGTACAGCCCTCTCGCAGTGTCCGGAGCAAGTATGGTGGGTCTGACACACCGGTGTCAATGTGTTCTTTTTTCCATTTCCAGGAGTGTATCTATGAAAGGTGGTGTGTGCGCCTTATCTCACTAATAGCGTGGGTATGATGTGTCATAATAATAGATATTTAGTGTGAGTATCAGTGCAATAACAGAAAAGATTAGTAGAAAATTATAATAATAATAATAATAATAATAAAACAGATGCATCCATCTTAACATGAAATAGTGTAGCTATGTATATTTACAGCTGAATAACGTCACTACTCTACACCCACAGTAATCATGTATGTGTTTTAGCGTTGATTTTGGCACTTAGTGTTATCACTTGAATATATAAGTAGATACCCTGTTTGGGTTGACAGTTGTGTCAAAGTTGTGTGGAATTTTAAAAAAAAGCAAGCCACACCTGGTTAAGTAAGCAATAAGAGCACATAAAAATTATGTACTTGTACATTTACATATGGACTATGGAAAAATGCACAACTACCTAAAAACGCAGAAAATCTCAAAAATTCAATAAAAATCCAGATATGATAAGGTCACGTAGGATATCTGCATTTAAACTTAAAGTGTAGTCGAAATGTGACATGTGGTACTAGATCAAAGTGTCTGGAGAGATCTCTTAGATGCTTTCCTAGAAAGCTACAAGGGTGAGTGATCTATTATAATTATAGCACCATATGTCTCTGATATCATGGAGACCTGCGCTAAAGGTTGAGAGAGAGAACTCGTTATACACCCCTTGAAAAAAAAAATGGATTTTATTATTTACACAGAGGGATAGATAGACATGACGTCACAGATATACTTAGAGAAATAAAATCAATTCCGGAGTCTGTGCATGACCATATATTCCATGGATCCCATTCTTTATTACACAGCACCTAGGATGTCTTGGGACACTATGCTCAAGAAAACGAAATGCAGCGTTGAATTGTTGACCGATGCTGACATGCTTCTTTTCTCTGAGTGAGGGATCCACGGGGGACTTTGACAATGTGTCCATGGGCATGCCAATACAAATAACTCACTGATGGGAGACGGGTTCACTGTCTCTCTTGATTTGAGTTACATTGTGTATGTGAATTTGAGGAACTTATATGGGCACGCCATGTAATGATCACTGCCGATTGGTTAGTTTTGATGAGTACCTGAAGACGAATGGAAGGAATTAGGTGGAAAAACCACGAATATGGCGGCTGATTCTGATGTGGGGTATGTGGTGGAACAACAACTCTGGTACCCTATTAGTTGGTACGACGCTCACGCCGATTTGCCACTGTGAGGACGCTCCACTCCACTGTTGACAATGCTGTGGAATAAAGAGAGATATTCATTATCGTAATCTCTAGCAGTGTCTCAGCTTGGGGATGGAGCTAGTTAGAATCACTCATGCTATCTTCTTCAAGCAGTCTGCCTGGTTGATGGAGTATCTTGATTTGAATACGAGACAGAGAGCTTCCGCGATGTGTGCCTTTGAGAAAGATTTTTATAAATTAATGAATAATTCAATTTTCGGAAAAAATGGAGAATTCCAGGGAATGGAGTGACATTTTGATTAGAACTGAATGGGATGGGCGTTGGGCACAAGAAACTGCATCGCCAGACCAAATTTTAAGCAGTTCACCATATTCAATAAGAACTTTGTGGCTGTGGATATGACAAAGACTGCAGTAGAGTTTACGAAACCTATTTATGTGAAAATCTGCGCACTAGACCTATCCAAACTCCATGTGTACTGCTTTCATTATAAGTTTGCGAAAACTCATTTTGCATATCCTAAATTACCATGCATGGAGACAAGTAGCTTCATCTATTAAGGTGCCACCCAGAGGTGGGCTAAGGGTATGAGTCATATGACATGGAGGCCCCTCTCTATTGAATACTATTTGCTATGCAGGTACAGCAGTGTTTGCAGGACTCCACACCAGCTGCTGCATGCGGTGCAGCAAACTAGCATTCAATCTAGAGGACACGAAATGTACACTATGCATCAGTCTAAAATTGGCCTGTCACAGTATTGGGGCAAAGAGATTCTACACCACTCTTCATTGTTGCCAGATGTAACCAAGATGGCGGCGATGATGTCATCCAAGATGGCGTCATGTAGATTTGGCAACAGAGCATTACATCATCCAAGATGGCGGCGATGACAACATTCAAGATCGCGGATTTTGGTGGGAAGTTTGAATTTAAGCAGGAAAGTGCCACACCCCCCTCCCCAGAAAAACGGCGGGAAGTTCAAATTCTAAGAGGATAATGCACCAAACCACAGTTATCTCTACTAAGCAAAGAAAATTGTGGAAAGATAGCTCACTTGGGCTACCTCCACTAACCTAAGCCACCTGACCACCGCTTCCTCTTATGAAATGGCGCCAAGTTTGAATTTTTGCGGTATCAAATGTCACTTGGGGTTTTGCTACCAACCTAAGAAAATTGTGGGAAGATAGGTCACTTGTACTAACCTAAGTCATCCAACCGCCACCTCTCCTACAATCTGGCACCAAGTTTGACTTCCAAAAGGATAATGCATCACAACACTGTTATCTCTATTAAGCTAAGAAAATCGTGGGAAGATAGGCCACTTGTGCTACCTCCACTAACCTAAGTCACCCAATCGCCACTTCTTCCTATGAACTGGCGCCAAGTTTTAATTTTGGCAGTAAACAAAGGACAATTCGCATATCTCTACTAAGCTAAGAAAATGGCGCTAAAGAAAACACAGTTCCACTAACCTCAGTCACCCAGCCACCACCTCCTCCTAAGGATTTGTGGGAAAAGCATTTCAACAAAAGTCATTATTTAATCATTTTCATGCAGTACGGACATCCAGTGTGCTCACTACGAGTTCCGGACTCCAAATGACTTAGTACACAGCGCTACCACCAGAGGAAGCTCTCATCTGTGTCGTAATCCAAGATGACAGCATGCATTGTGTTCACCAAGAGCTCCAGACTCCAACTGACTTCGTACTCAGTACCGGCACCAGAGGGCACTGTCGTCCATGACATCATCTGATGACGCGACTACCGTTATTCAAGATGGCGTCATGCATTGTGTTCACCACTAGGCGTAGTGCATATTGACACCACCAGACAGCGCTACTGTGGACTTGGAATGAATTTTTGCAAATGCCTCACCCACCTGGACTTGGAATGAAGTAGCTAAAGTCTCCACCACAATCCTCAACCGACTGCCACGTCCCCTTACCAACCCATGTTGGTGGGCTCATGTGTACTAAAGTGTACTATTGTGCGCTAACGTGCACTAACGTGTACTAATGTGCACAGCACATGACATCATCCAAGATGGTGTGGCTAAATGGAGGGGGGGGGGGGGGGAACGACTTTTCCTATGCTAAACATAAGTCTTTATTATTTTGCAAGCAATGTCTCCACCATGAGATCTAGACTCCAACTGACCTAGTACACATTACTGCCACCAGAGGGTACTGTCATCCCTCCTGTGACCTAATCCCAGATGGTGGTCTGTAGGGGGAAAACGGCGTGAAAATGACTCAGGCTGCGCTGGGCTGCTGGGGACAGTAATAAAAGGGTGCACTCTATTTAGTTTGGAATATTTTATTTATGGATGGAGTATATTTATCACACTGATGCGAAACACTAGCCCTGATGTGCTTGGGGTCACAATACACAGTCTGCAGACACGCAAGCAACTGCTAATTTTCCGAAATAATTTCAGTACAGACCTGCAAACTCCTCCTAAATAATGCAGCACAATCATGTGTAGACAGTACTCGTAAACTGTCCAAATAATGCATGGCACAGCCTACAGGCCCACTCTCAAAATAATGCATTCAACGTGCTCAAGCACTGGCCCCCACACCCTATCCACCAGACCATGAAATGACGGGATCGTCAGTTGTCAAACCACGCAGAAATGCCCACACCCATGAGGTGGGGACATCACTTTCATACTTGATTTCTCAGAATTTCCTATCCAAATACGTGTTCACCTAGACACACGTGCTGACGTGAACAGGTGGGAGCACAGTTGTGGGATGCCGCCGAACATAGGTAAAGTTGCACCTAGGCGCACCTGATGACGAGGTCAGATGGGAGTGATGACTTATTTACAGAAAGCAGACGCTCCAAGCAGGGCCACGAGAAAGTGTGGTCGATGCTACTGACGTGAACCCTCCCTCTATGTGCTGTCCAGCGAAGAGCTACTTGCCGAGCGTCGCTGCAGAAATCCATTCCAGAATACCACAAGCTGCTTTCTCCGAAGCGTTTGTAACGGAACATGAGTGATGTGCTCAGCAGTGACAGCACACCAAGCTGCGAAACGTCCATGTGGCGACTCGCCATCTAAAATAGTTCTCAATGTTAATCTTACGTCATATGGCTTTGTAAAAAATAACAGCCAAGTCGACCTCTCGGGAACTGTATAGTCTCCCAGGAATAGTTAACGCTCGCTTTCTTGATGTCTCAGTTGTATGCATGGAAATTCTTGCCCTAACAGAACCTGTTTACGAAAATAACACCGAATGCAGTCTTCCTCGCGGACCTAACATGATAGCCTCCCTGCCCTCAACATACGCAAATGTCCTCACCGCTATGTAGAGGCTCCTATATGCCAGCACAAAGGATGTGAAGGAATCGAGCATTATGATTGGCTCTTATCGAATTTACCCACCGAATTACTGATGCCGTCAGTATCGAAGCACCATCCACCTCTTCTTTCTGGGACTTTCAGCGATAAAATTATTTTGCACAGATCGCTAAGTTGCATTGACAATTAAACCTGGAATGTTGTTTACAGATCATCAAATACATATGAGACTCACAAGAACATTGGAAGCCAAGAATATATTTACCAGTGTAACTACAATTAAATATTACAATTGCTGCTACAGTCTGACACCAATCTATGTACAGGTAATGTCTCCTTTTGACGGTTGTGCTTCTAGAACCAATCTCATTATCTATAGCGCACATAATTTTCCACATAAAAAATCTCTCGCCATTATCGATGTGCTGAATCTATACGTGGCTCACGATAGGACACACAGTCATCCTCTCTAGTCCTGCCACAACATAAACGACAGTAACGTTATGATGCAATATATACACATTTTACACAACATAAGCCACAGTAACTTTACAATGCAATATATACACTTTCTCACAAATAGTTCACTTATCTTTTATATCTGTACAGCACCCGAAAAATTTATCGTATGCCTGCACTCACACCAACTTTGTGTCACGATGCCCCTCAGTCCTAGGGAATCACTATCAGCCTTTTCTGTACGTGTACTAAGGTGCACTCGTGTCCCCTCGGCACAAACGAGTTACTGTTTCTGCTCCTCGCTTGCTCGCTTTTCTACTCACATCTCCAGACTCGGGGATTACAAGAACACGCGTATTTTCGCCATAAAATTATACCATTTTCGCGGTACTTCTCGATATCGATCACTATGTGGCATCCTACCAATCGCTAGTGCAACATGATTCCCAATATACAGACAGGAAATTATTTCTCTACAAACTCCAAACTTTAGCGAGGTGCAGCGTGCTGTAAACCACTGAGTAAATAGAAAGAAATAGAGGAAACTGATATTTCCACTCTAGAATACCGAAGTAGGTGATGTAACAGATTCCAAATCATCCCTATAATTTACAAGACAACTAAAGTTTTTCCAATGTCTAGAGAACAGGCAAATGTGTCTTCCACACACCACAATCGATCTTCTCTCAACTAAATAAAGGCACGAAATGTGCAGAAGCTGTCAACAGAACAATTTACGTGGGAGGAATAACGGTCCAGCGCAAACGCATCTCCGTACACAATCTTCTCAAATTTCCACTTGATCACGAAAGCCGCCCAACACATACTAAGTATTAAATCGCTATTCAGTCGTCTAAATGAGGGCAAAGTTAACTCAGATACATTCCTACAGTCCAACAGGCGTGTTCAAATGGCTCTAAGCACTATGGGACTTAACATCTGAGGTCATCAGTCCCCCAGACTTAGAACTACTTAAACCTAACTAACCTAAGGACGTCACACACATCCATGCCAGAGACAGGATTCGAACCTGCCACCCCAGCAGCAGCGTGGTTCCAGAATGAAGCGCCTAGAACCGCTCGGCCACAGCGGCCGGCGTCTCGTGTTTGTTGGAGTAGCTTATTATACTTTTATTTAGATAGAATACAGTCAATGGTCTATCTATATGTCACTGGTCATACGATGAAATATAATGAAATAAAAATTTTGGCCCACGCAGCAAGCTTTTGGAGCTCAATCATCAACGAATCAGTGGAAATACGACTGTCTAAATCACTTATGAATTGAGATGGCAGTTTCCTATTAAATTCTGCATGGGGCCGATTATGGAAAAAACTTCATGCTCTATGTAGTCGGCGTCGTCCTGCTATCTTACTGTGGAGAGACAATCGCTTTAATACCGAAGAGGTGAGCTTTCACCATGGAGGACGCACAGAGCACTGCACATACTAACAGCAGAAGCGCATGCACTCAAGCACTGCATGCGCAAATCCAGCTAGGACACCACCACGTGCTGGTGGAATCTTAAATAGCGTAGCTCAGTGTGTCGCTTGTCTACATCTACATCTATGTCTACATACATACTCGGCAAGCCATTGTATCGAGCCTGGTGGAGTGTGCCATTTACCACAATTAGTTGTTTCCTTTCCTGTTCCATTTGCAGATATAGCAAGGGAAAAACGATTGCCTGTTTGCCTCCATATGAGCCCTAATTTCTCGTATCTCATCTTCGTGACCCCTATGGGAAATGTATTCTGGAAGCAGTAGGATCGTTCTGCAGTCAGCTTCAAATGTCGGTTCTCTAAACATTCTCAGTAGTGTTCTTTGAAATGACTGTCTTCTTCCCTCCAGGGATTCCCTCTTGAGCACCCAGTGCTATTCGTAATACTTGCATGCAGATTGAACCTACTGGTAACAAATCTAGCAGCTCGCCTCTGAATTGCTTCGATGTCTTCTTTCAATCCGACCTGGTGCTGCTCCCAAACACTCAAGCAGTAATCAAGAATAGGTCGCACTAGCGTCCTATTTTCAGTTTCCTTTACAGATGAGCCACACTTTCCTAAACTGCTCCCAATAAACTGAAGTCGACCATTCGCCTTCCCTATCACAATCGTCATGCACTTGTTCCATTTCACATAGCTTCACAGTGTTAACGCCCAGAGATTTAAACAACATGACTGTGTCACTACTAATGTTGTATCCGAACATTACAGGTTTGTTTTTCTTACTCACACGGATTAACTTACATTTTTCTACATTAAAAGCCAGCTGCCACTCAAGATACCAACTAGAAATTTTGTATAGGTCATCTTGCATCTTCCTACAGCCACTCAACGTCGACACATATCTGTACACCACAGCATCATCAGCGAACAACTGCAGACTGCTGCCCACCCTATCTGCCACATCATTTATGTATATAGAAAATAGTAATGGCCCTATCACACTTCCCTGGGGCACCCCTGATGTTACCCTTCTCTTCAATGAACACTCGCCGCCGACGACAACAGACTGGGTTCTCCTACTTAAGAACTCTTCGAGCCAGTCACATACCTGCGAGCCTATTCCGTGAGCACACACCTTCGTTAACAGTCTGCAGTGGGCTGTTGTGTCGAATGCTTTTCGGAAATGTATAAATATGGAATCTGCCTGTTGCCCGTCATCGGTAGTTCGCAAAATATCGTCTGAGAAAAGAGCAAGCTGCGCCTCGCACGAGCGATGCTTTCTAAAGCCTTGCTGAATCTTGGACATGACCTTTTCGGTCTCTACGAAATTTATTGTATTCGAACTCTGGATATGCTCTCGAATTCAGGAGAAAACTGATGTTAAGGACATTGCTCCGTAATTTTTCGACTCAATTCTTTTAGCCTTCTTTTATAAAGGAGTCACCTATGTTTTTTTCCAGTCGCTTGGCGCTGGTCCAGAGATTTGTAATAGATGCAAACTAAGTAAGGGGCCAAAGACATTTTGTACAACCGAACTGGGATTCCATCCGAACCTGGCGCCTTTTTTGTTTTCAACTTTTTCAATTGTTTCTCCACGTCAGGGATGCTTATTACTACTCAGTGCGATGGTCAAATGATGGTACATTTGTATGTTTGTCCTGCATGAATGGTTTCTTAAACTTGGAATTTAAAAAATTTTGCCTTCCTTTTGCTATCTTCTACTTTCATACCAGACTGGTCAATGAGTGACTAGATGGAAGTCTTACACCCACTTAGAGATTTTACATAGGACCAGAACTTTTTTTGGGTTCTTTGTCAGATGTTTAGGCGAGATATGATGGTGGTAGTTGTATGCTTCACACATAGATCTTTTCACAGACCCACAAATCTCTAATAATCTTTGCCAGTCGTCATTTGTGCATGCTTAAATAACGAACAAGTAGCCTAGTGCTATATGTTAACACTAATCACCAATAACATGCTCTAAAACCAGTAGCTCAGCACACTAAATAACTTTAACATTAAAACCTTAATACACAGGGGGATGCCTTGCTGAACGCTAAATAATATATGTAATAATACAACACTTATACTGAATGCCTGTGTACTGAGCCAAAAAGAGAGCGGGTGCATTTTGTTTATACAGATTGCATACATCCAGGGGCAAGCATACATTCACAGGCAAATTATCCCCCTCCCCCTCCCCTTAACCTATTGTTAAGTTAATTGATTTATGACCCCTTGGAGGTTGATTTATGACCCCTGGAGATTATCTGTCCTTCTGAGGAACCCCCCCCCCCCCAGCCCTTCCAACCCCCTCATCCCTCCACCCCTTTGGGAAAAGGGATACTGATCCTAGGACACTTTTTTGTCACCCCTCCCCAGTTCAGTTTTGAGCCACTTTCTCCACTCCTGGGAAATCCCCCAGCTCTTCCCTCATCCTCCATTTCCCTTCCTGTCCCCCACATCCACCCCTCCCCTACTTGTGAACTGCTGGGAAAAAAGATTAAGTCTGTACTGAGTTGCTGGAGAGAAAGGATCTTACAGTATGAAATTCAAATCAATGTCAATTACATTGCAGATGGAATATTGTTTATTTATAAAATTAATTTTTCATATTCTTTATTTAATCAGTTTGCGGGAGACAGGGCTCTTCCCTTCCGCTCCCCACCTGTGAATTGGTGGCAGAAAACTAATCTCTGCTGAGCTGCAGGAAAGAAAGGACGCGAGGTACTGTCTTTAGTTATTTATATGTGGATTGTCCTACATCCTACAGGTGCTCTGATCCTCCACTTGTGAATTGGCAGGAAAAGCTCAGTCTGTATTGAGCTGCCGGACTGTGAGGATCTCATGACACAAAATGGGCGGCAAATTTGAGAAATACATTGTTTATTTATTTAAACATTAATTAAACTAATTAATTAAATTGGAGAAACGCTGGGCTGTGGTTCTCTTTAGTTGGGTGGTAAAAACACCCCACACTTATGATGTCACAAGACAAAGGGGGAGCAGACACAATTAGATATCAAAATAGTGGGACTATCCTATCAAATTCATTGTTTAACAATTTACAGGAGACTAGGTAGCGACAAAAGCTCTAGAAGATGTAAGTCGCCACCACCTTATGATATTTCTTCTTCATAATAATACATATATGAAGTCTTCAATGTTTGGGAATCACACACATACATTTTGCAAATCAAGTAATTAAAATACCACCCCAAATAGATCTTAGTGCTAAATGTACCCGAGCTCTTGTATTCAGTGATACTTGAGAAAACAAGCACCATCCTCCACCACAACACTTCCACTAAACATATCTGGTTGAAAAGAAAACCTTTCTGGTCGCACACAATCAAGATCATGAAGTGCCCACTGTCTGCTGACTGCAGGACTGCTGGAAAACTGCAGAAGTGCCGAGCATGCTGGCAGTTGCACACCCATCTCCTGGTATCCATGCACTGGCTGTAACAGACTCTCAGAGGCCAGAGAGACTGTCGCCATGAGCATCAACTGATAAATTCTCAAATTTCCCCTTATAAACTGGAGAATACAGACAACACCCACGTCTGTTTCTGCCGCCACTCAACTAACATATTGGTTAATTCGCTATTCAGCGACCCAGAGGGCGCTGTGAGAGCTGTCACTGAAAGTTGTCCCCACAACAGTAGACACAAGATAAATTTCTTGTGACCGCCCAGTTAGCTGGCAGCCATGGGGTGATGGCTCCCTTTGATCTCCTAGTCCAATGACTGTGATGCCCTTTGATATTCGATACTGAAGACATTCCCACCTCCACTCTCACTCAAGTGGTTACTTCCTATTGTTACACCTGCACCTCAAACTCATAGACCAAGGTGTTCTCCTGCCTCCTCTTCCCCAGTTACCCTCCCAACCACCACTTGTGAGTTGTTGGGGAAAACACTCAATCTGTGCTGAGCTGATGGAGAGGAATGATATAAGGTATTTATTTACTTTGTATATTTTTGAGGATATTATCCTGCTGGGTTGTCTTACTGTTGCCTCCACACTCCACCACCTCCCACCTCCACTTTCTGACGCGCTACCAACCCCCGCTTTTTCCGATTGCGTGTGTGACTACATGTTCACCTTGGTTTGTGCACTAGTCCACAACACCACTCGAAATTGGTGGGAAACTATCCAACAGCCGCACCTCACTTATTCCAATGCTCAATCCTGCAGCTGTGGCTGTTTTTGTACAGGTGAGAACGATTTTAGGTCATACTTTAAGCTCCAGAAGATCTATGTTATAAGCTGTTGTGTGATGGAATCTTTCAGTGGAATAATCGTTTCTAACGTCAACTTACCTCTCATAAGCGACCAGCTATTAAATAACACAATTGCAATGATAATAAAAGAGTAATGGTTCCATGAGAACAGGTACTGCCTATTTCTTTCAGTTTGATGGACTAATTGGTATAGTTTGAAAGCATTCCTCACATTCAGAATTAGTGTGAGTGGAAGTCTTGTAAATAAATTATCATGCACGTGGGTGTTAAATGCATTTCAGATTCATTAAATGTCAATAGTGAACAGTGTCTTTCATGCGTTAAAGAAAGCGCAGTCATTTTTATGTTTGACAGCAAGCTGTGATGCACATTTATCTCTCTCCTATTTTGTGACATTCAACGGAGTAAAACTACAAATTATACTAGCAGCACTCTGCTCTCTATTTCGAAACGAGCTGCTCCTTTATTGAACCTGTGAGCTAAGGATCCTGAGCAAAACTCTAGACGATCTCTCTCTTTCTATGCAGCTTGTAACTCTTCCTCTGTCTTAGGCCAACCCTCAACGCAACATTGTTTCCGATTTAGTTTGGAACTGGCCAGAAGTAGAAGGCCACTATACTCACTACATTCGACATCTCATGATGGAACATAGCAAGCTGAGTTCAGTATAATCAATACACTTCGATATTTTGCTTTCAGAAAGAGCATAACACGTGTTTCAATCTTGCATAACTGACCATGTACTATAACTTCCATTCTGTGGAGATTGTTCTGTACCAATCTTACTAATGGCACTTATCCAAGTACACACAGTCTCTCTAGGTGCATGCATGCTAAGGAGGTTAGCATTCCTTATTGTTGTATAGTAGATATGAGCCTGAAACATTTGAGAATGTTGTGGTGATATAACAGATAGTTAAGAAGAAGAAGAAGATAGAATGCATAATGGAGCTCAAGACAGTAGGAGTTTGAAATATTTTACGTAAATCACTTGTGATATCAATTCTGGTGTACTGTTCCAGTGTTTGGAGTCCATACTACGAAGGTTTTGGAAAGAGAGAAATGATTATAGACCATAAACACACAGTCCTAAGGCTACACAGTTCTGCACTTAAACATGCTATAATGTTAAAGCTGTGTAGTTTTCTGTGCTACTAGTCATGTGGAATGCAACGTTGTTAATACTCCAATGCAGAAGTACTTTTCCAACACCCAGTATACATTCACCCAGCAAGTTTGTATCTCACTCATTATGGAGAGAAACTTTAATATGATAAAACGACTACTTTCTACACAAAAGGAAAAAAAAAAGATTCTTTGTAATGCATTCACTACATAGCTTTCTGGAGATATATAGCGTGCATGGTCATATTGGATTACAGTTAAGGAATTATGCTATGCTCACATAAGTTCTGTAAAATGATCTCCAGCAATGGAAAATGCATTAAACAACAACAAGGAAAGAGACAAATGCACAGCAGCAGTGTTTGACCATGCTGCACTAACTCAATGAAGAGAACACAGTCTCTTCAACACACACACAACAACAGTCAAGAAAATGGGTACACAGTGTTTGCAGTACCTCACAAACCCTTGTCACTAACTTAGAATCACAGCACTTATGAAACTGAAAACTCAATTTATGGAAAGAGCACTTTGTAAATCATTCCATTCTGTACTGGTCATGGTTGAATCACGGACACTGCAAAGATCGTGGAAACACATTCATAGGCCGACAGGACTCTCGCACCCCAGATGACCGTTTCAGTGAGGCTCAGTGGTGGCCTGTGCATTTTTCAGGAAGTAAGTATCTATTCAATCATCTCGCATCCAAGACCTTCGGCTGTGATACACAAAGCTACACTGCATATCGTAACTGATGAGCCTGTCAATTTACCTCACTATATCGACTCATCTTGATCTCTGTCATATTAATGCATCACTACATATTGACTGAGATTCAACCACTCAGATGTCACGCTTTAAACAATTGTTCAGATCTCATATTATTATTACAGTTCCAAATTCTCAATGATGTTCGATGCTATCAATATGTCTTATGACATCAGTCATTGATTCTAGTCGTGAGACCAAACAAAATCCTGATGAACAGTATTACATTTCCCATTGTCCAGCTGGCAGTAATATGCACCAGTTCTCTTAATAATTATGTCCCCTCAACATAGGAGTAAGTGTGACACAAACACAGAAACACAACAGTGCTGCCTCTAGTGTCATGAAGGGTTCTTGTTTTGTAGTTCTATAAGCTGTTTGATACAATATTTCTTTTTTTGTTGTTGTTGTAACATAGCATTGTACACCACCACACATTCTCTTTTCATACCACGACTTTGAGGTCTATGTCAGCTGCTAAAGTGACATTAACATTTTTCAATCCATTGGGTCTCACAGAAAGCTGGAGATCTCATGGTGGAGGGAGTGCTGCTTCCATAACACAAAAGGGTGGTGGAAATCAAAGACAGAGGCAGTGTTTCTTATTGATGAAAATGTTGAAGACATTGCAACATTTGGAAACTGGAAGAGTTTGCTGCACTGCAGAGCGATTCCAAACAGCTGCCCAAAGATAATAATGTTCCACAGTGATGGGCTTGCACATGTACAATGTTCCATTTTCAGATCAAGAGCATTGATTCCTCATATAGCACCCAGACACATCATTACTGTTTCAGTGTCCTAGGTGCTGGTCATACTGACTTCAAAATCTTTGGACACTGCGTATTTCATTTTTATGACTCACAATACCCAACTGCACGTGGAACAGGGTATACTGTGCAGGATTTAAGCCCATAGAGCATGGATAGTATGCACTATCAGTTGCCAGTTGCACTGGTGGATTTCTTTGTCTGGGGACTGGGTGTTTGTGTTGTCCCCATAATTTCATCATCATCATCATCATTTGGGACAGTGGCTAGATTGGACTGTAAAAAAAAAAATCAACTGTGCAAAAATTGGAAATTTGTACAAGTGCTGATGACCACACAGTTGAGCACCCCCAAACTAAACATCATCATCATCATCATCACACTGATGGAGGAATGGAATGATTTTCATATGCCCAGGCTGCCATGTAAGTATCCTCATTTTTGTTGTATTTTCCTCATTTTTACGTATTTACATGGCAGCCTGGGCATATGAAAATCATTCCATTCCTCCATCAGTGTGATGGCTAAGCAGCCACCGACCTACTATCAATATAAACCCGTCCAGGCGATAGCAGTATCGCCTGGCAAGGAATGACTGCTAGTCAGACACACATATGGGGCATGTAGTATCAGTAAGAGTGCTGTCCCTGTTTAAAATGGGGAAGGTTTGATTGAAGTCAGGTTATGATGGTCCAGAGGCTTGGAATGAACATTTCCGAAATTGCACTACTTGTCAGGTGTTCAAGGAATGCAGTGCTAAATGTCTTCAACATATGGTGAAACCAAGGCGAAATCGCATGTAGATGTTGTGGAATTGGTTGGCCACCCCTCATTACAGATGTTGGACGTCAGAAGCTGGACAGCCTGGTAAAACAGGACAGGCAGCGAACGGTGGCGGAACTAATACCAAACTTTAATGCTGGGCAGAGTAAAAGTGTGTCTGGAAACACAGTGCACCAAACACTCCTAACGATGGGCCTCCACTGGCGACAACCCATGCATGTGCCAGTGTTAGCACCATGACATCAGCAACTACAACTGAAATGGGCACATGCCCATTGGCACTGGATGTTGATGCAGTGGCAGAGTGTTGCATGGTCTGATGAATCCCGATACCTTCTTCATCATGCTGATAGGAGTTCGCGAATCTGTTGTCCTCCAGGAGAACAGCTCCTTGACACCTGTATTGCAGGATGGAGACAAGCTGGCAGCAGCTCCATTATGCTCCAGAGAACATTCAAGTAGGTATCCATGGGTCAAGTGGAGCTCATACAAAGTGCTATGATGGCCAAGGGGGGGTCACTTCATCTGCATCCCCCGCATGCATCACGTCTCGCCGAGCCACCATCGCCACCACTGAACCGGCTGCTTCTCCTGGCACCTTCACTACGCCACAAGGATCTGCCACCTGCCACCTCCCTCTCCTCCCCGTCCCTCTCCCTCCTCCAAGCCTCCAGTCTCCAAAAAACCCCAAAAGCGCGTCATTACTGACTCTGCTCCCACCACTTCCCACAAAAAGTCAATACCACCTCCCTCTCCTCCTGTCGTCTCCATGGACACCACCCCTCCTCCAGCCACCCATACCCCGCCCTCCACCCTCCACACTTTTGTCCTGTCATCTCTTGATCCTAAGTTCCTCAATGCTCGTACCCTCACCGTAGAGATACGAAAGTACTTACCTCATGCTCCCATCTCCCAACTCATTCCCTGCAGGGACTCAGTCCTTATCAAGTCCCCATCCCCATCGTTTCACACAGACCTCCTTCATAAACTCCCATGAGTTATATTTGGCCCCCATGCCTCTCTGACACCCTTCCTTTCCGCTTCCACTCCTCATCAGCCCCAGCCTCCCCATCGCACTCCCACCTACACCGCTGTGATTACCAAGCTCAGCCCGGTGATCACAGAGGATGAAGTGTTGGCAGAACTGAACTCCCACCCGGACTTCGAAATCCACTCTGCCCGCCGCATCCACAATGCCTCTGGTCCCACCTACGTCATGCGGGTCTTCTCTGAGTCTGCCCCCTCCATTGACCATCTCCTCACCCAGGGTGCCCTGATATACCACCGTCGCCACCCTGTTGAATCCTCCAAACCCCCCCCCCCCCCCTCAATTCTACTGTTGCCAATGGTGCCTGATGTACAATGACCACCTGACTCCTAACTGCAAAAACCCCCCACCTGTCCCCATTGCAAGGCCTCCCACTTTCTTAAGAACTGCCCCAACCTCGCTGTTCCTCCTTCCTGTAACGCATGCAATGGGCCCCATCCCACCTACTCCCACAAGTGTAATGCCAAACTCACTCCAGCCACCCCTGAGCTTACAATCCCTGTCCATCCTGTTAATCCCCCTGTGCACCCCAAGAATTTCCTCCATCCACCCCCTACGGCCATGGACATCATCCGGTTCCTTACCACTGTACTCCAAATCATTCACCCTTTTCAGTGCCCCCACACCTTCCAACAAATCTCCCTTGCCACTCGCCCCGTTTTCCACCTGAACACATTTGCCACTTACTCCCACAAACAAGCCCACTTCACCTTCACCCACCTCGACACCCTAGCTTAAGCCTCTTCCCTTCCCTCTCCCCCCCCCCCCCCCCTCTTCCCGCCATGGCGCAGCACGACTATCACATCCGCTTCCAGAACATTCGCTCCTTCTGCTCCAACAAACACCTATTCATGCACACCATCTCCCACCACCAGGTCGACACCTTCCTCTTGAACGAAACCATTCTCCAGCCCCACCATTCTATCCACACCTCTCCCTATATCCTCCACCGCACTGACGCTCCTGGTCCTTGTGCGCAGGGTGGAGTTGTGAGTGGCCACCTGAAGCATATCCCCATCCAGCCACAACCTCTCCTCAATGACCCCACTGAACACCTTATCCTCACCGCCTTCTTCCCCTCCTTCACTATTACCTGTGCGACCATCTATGTCCACTCCACTGTTCCTCTTCATTATGACTTCATCTTGCACATAGACCGCACCTTCTCCACCTATGTGATTGCCGCTGATCTCAACATCCATAGCCGCACTCCTACTGCCCTTTGGCAGTGGCATCAGTTCCTCTCCACGATCCAAGGTGACCTTGTTTCCTTTCCCCAAGACACCCGACCCAAAAGTGACACCACCCCACATGTTGTCATTGCCTCTGCCAACATCCTGGGGTGTATCGCCGTCACCATCCTTGACCTCACAGGTAGCGATCACCTACCTGTCCTTCTCACCATAACGTCTGCTCACCGCCACCCTCCGGCTCCCCACCCTGCACCCCCTCCCAAGGTCGTCCATGACTACCACTGTGCCAACTGGGATGCCTACTGGGAATCCATCACCACCCAGGTCGAAAGCCACCCTCTTTCCTATCGCCACCCTGACGACATCATCCACGCCTCGTCCTTCCTTCAGAAGGTAATTACAGACATCATGGAGGCACATGTTCCTACTAAAACCATCCACCCCCACCCTCCCAATCTCCCTCCGCGGGCTGTCCTCCTCCTCCTTCATGAATCCCGCCGCCTCTATCGCTCCTTCCTGCGCACTTGTGACAGGGATACACTCCAACGCCACTGGCAAATACAGTGACACGTACGGAACCTTATTACAGCAACGAAACGCCGAGACTGGCGCCAGACCTGCACATGACTCAACGCCACCCTCCCTATCAACTCCTCCAAGTAGTGGTCCGCCTTCCATCACCTCTCCCCACTAACCCCTTCTCTGTAACGATCGCCCCATTCCTGACAACCTCAGTAAGGCCAACCACTTCGCTTCCCACCTTCCTGAGGTCTTCTCAATCACAGATGATACCCACTTTGACTATTCTTTTTTCCCCGTGCAGATACCTAGGTCGCTCCACTTGCTCCTAGTCTCCAGTACTTGGAGCAGTTGCCCCCCTCCGACATAAACACTCCCATCACAGCAAAAGACATAACTTATCCTCCAGCCCAAACGCAACATGGCCCCTGGTCACGACTGTGTCACCTACTGCCACCTTCGAGAAAGCCCCTATTCCTTCCTGACTGTCCTCGCCCATCTCTATAACGTCATCCTCTCTACCAGCTTCTACCCTGACCTGTGGAAGACCTCCCGCATCCTCTTATTCCTCAAACCCAACTAACCGCCTTCTGCTGACTCTTCCTATCATCCCATCTGCCTCACCTCCATCCAGCTCAACTCCCGTCGCCCCGCCATTTTTGTTTCCCTTTACCTCCAAAATGCCTATGACCGTTTGTGGCATCTCAGTCTTCTCTTTAAACTCCAAACCTACGCCCTGCCTATCAATTTTGTCCGTCTAGCCATTTCCTTCCTCTCACAACGTCCTTCCTATGTCACCCTCCACAACACCAACTCCCGTATATCTTATCACATAGCTGGCGTCCCCCAGGGCTCTGTCCTCTCCCCTCTACTTTATCTCTTGTATACAGCTGATATGCCCAAGCCACCCCACCTGTACACCTTCTCCAGTATGCTGATGACACCACCTTCCTGGCTCTCTATCCTACCCTTCAATGGTCCCAACGTACCCTCCAAACCCACCTTAACCAGTTCACACTTGGTGTAACCAGTGGTTCCTCCATCTCAACCCCTCCAAAACCCAGGCAATCATCATAGGCCGCACCACCTGCTCCTTTCGTCTCCATGATTTCTACCTCACCCTTTACGGTCGCCCCATCCAGCTCACCCCCACCCTGACATACCTTGGCCTCACCCTCGACCGTCACCTCACCTGGACCCCTCACCTCCAGACCATCCAGCAGAAAGCCCATTCCCGCCTCCGCCTCCTGAAACTCCTGTCTGGCGGGACATGGGGACTGCATCTTTCTACCATCCTCCACACCTACAAATCCCTCATCTGTCCTATCCTCTGTTATGCCAGCGTTGCCTGGATCTCCACACCCACCCGCTCTTACAAGGCCCTCCAAATCATCGAACGCCATGCGCTCCGCCTTACCCTCCATATTCACCTACCATCCCCCACACGGCTTCTGTATGAACTCATCCCCTTCCCCCACTTCCCCCACCTCCTCCTGTTCATCCAACATCTCCACATCCTTTACATTGTCCGCAGGTTTGACCCCCCACCCTCTGGTTTCTTCCTTCCAACTATAACGTGGCCTTGTTCCCCCCCCCCCTGCTCCCCAGGGCCCCCTTTTTCCCCTCCCCTCCTTCCCCCAGAGTGGATTTTCCTCCTTCCCCCCCTGAGACCCTGCACCCCATCCTTGCATCTTTCCTTCCCACATCCCTCCTCACCTGGCCCTCTTTGGCGCGTTCCCCGCTAATCTCCCCCCCTCTCTTCCCCTCCCTCCCTCCCTTCTTCCGGTCTCCCTCATCTCCTTGCACCTGGCAGATCCTCCGTTTTGATCATCATCAGTGTTCCACGTCAGTATTGCGTTTAGTGCAGTTTCTCTTGTGCGTCGAGAGGTGTGATTTTAATTATGTGCTGGCATTGTACTTAGTGTCACTGTCAGTGTTTGTTATGTGCTAAGCCATCTGTCGATACTTTTATGCTCTGGTAATGGTGTGCCATGTGTTCTTTTAACTGTCCCAGTGTGTGGTTTTTTGTGTGCACCCCTTTTTTACGGTTTTTATCTCCATTTTACAGTCGCCCCTTTTTTTTTCTATTGTCTTCCATGATGTTCCCCCCTTTTTTATATCTATGTTCGTCATGTTTTCTCTTTAGTATATTTTTAAATGTCTTCTATTGTTTGTTCTATGTCTTTCGGCTGAAGTGCAGCGCATATGCTGCTGCCAGCCTGCCCCGATGGTGAATTGAAATACAATAAAGGAAAAAAACAGAAGATATACTTTATGACAGTCAGTTTTAGCCCTGACGACGACCTTGGAGGTAGTGGTCAAAAGCTTGGAGTTTTATGCTGAATTGACGCGGCATGTATGCGGACAGATTTTTATTCAAGAAATACGTCGCGAAAGACTTCATAGACATTGCATAATCTATCGTGGTAGAACTAGAATGTGGAACACTGGTATCCATGGTAACAATATTTCTAAGATAGAATGAAATTAATACATTTTCAAGTTTCATATTAGCTTTGTTGTTGGACTTTGCATCAAAGTTAAGGTCTCCAAGTATAGTAAGTCATTTGGTCTAGTTTACCTAATTATGGTATTGAAGCTGTTGAGAAAATGAATTACATTTGCACAAGATAGTCTGTATATTCTTATTACTTTACATGTTACTACATTGACTCCATGCTCTTTTAGTTAAATTGCAATACCACTTAATTCTAATATCCACTCTTCACTATATTTCTCAATAAATGTAAGTTTTTTAGACTGAATATTTCTCTCACGAAGATTGCCACACCTCCACCCTTATGCAGTTTTCTACAATAACTGTTTCCCAGTACATAAGCATCTAGTTTATAATAGTTAATTTCATTAACTAGACCATATTCAGTTAATACTAACAACTGTGGCAAATGCTCATTTACAAATACCTGAAGTATATTGAATTTCTGTCTAAGGTACTGCACATTCAGATGTATCATGCTAAGTGATACCTGGGTTTCTTCTCAGTTTATTCGTCTGTGGAGGTTGTAGCGTTCTGTGAGACCAGAACCAAAATTGTCTTTGCTGTTGTACTTATCTTCTACGTGTGTGATTACACTGAGTGCCCATGGTTTACATACCGGTACATATACTTTGCCTGGTTGATCACTGCTGTAATGGTTCTTTTCTCTAAAACAGCTCAGTATTAATACCTAGTACTATTCGTTCCTTCTTGTTGGTGAATGGGGCACAGAGAACTTTTATTTCATCCACTAACCTTAATTTTCTTTTCCTTTTCATGTCTAGTCCATGCTGGGTGTGTTCATCTCTGCTCATTTTGCTGACATTTAATAAATTTTACCTTGCTGAATTTTTTACCTAATTTTTGTAACACTGAACTTTAATTCCCTATTTCTCTATTAATGCAAAAACACTCTAGAATGTAATATAGTACTGGTGCATTTTTTACAGTAACATTGGTGTGGGGTAATTGTGCAATAACTTTCTGTAACTTCTCAGTGCTGACTTGCTTTCGTTTCTGTATACATCATTGGCGCCACCTATACTCACAATGCAGTCGTCTTTGTTATGTTCGTTTGTTTCTACACTTAAGTTTTTTACCACAGAATTGAATGTATCTCTAGGTTTGGGCTTATCAAACACCGAATAATCTAAGTTCAATTTTCACGAAAGAAACAGAGATGCTTTTTCCATGGCTATCAGTGTAAATTTGGCGAAAAATTCCTTTGTCTTGAGGTGGTGTGGAATTTCCCAATTATATGATCTAGCAGCTATCGTAGCAACTTTTTTAAATAATCTACGACTAACTTTAAATAGATTTTCTAAATAGTTCCAGACACACATCTATTAATCAACTTACATACCAACTTGCATACCATCTATATTCAATGGCTAACATTCTACTACCATTCTATTAGACAACAAATGAAGCCACATTCACACATACAACTAAAGTGGTGTCTCCGCTCGTGGTAAATTGCAAAGACACGACAGTTGCATGTGTTAACATATAGTTTTCGTTGGCGTCACTACAGTGGTGCCACTTTTTGCTGTGTAATTGAATTCGACTATGCTTAGTGGCACAACAAGCATTACCCCAACAATGAATAGCATCATTCACTTTCTCACTAACGGTTTTTTGTGGTATTGGTATTAAAATGTTGTTGGCGAAAGCTCATTGATTCCAATTTTCTGAAATGCATAATGCTAGCTGATGACTAAGTTCACAACTGTTCTCGAACGATGTGCCACAAAGTATCTGAAAAAATTTGCTTACGAAGGAAAAAGAACGAAAATTATGTTGCCAGAATATTATTATTACACAGGGATAAGTAAAATCACTTGCCCTACACATGTTATAAGGAAAGTGAAGCATCTCGCAACTAAAATGGGCACGAGAAAAACATTTCTGAACTCACCCGGAACACGTGAACTGTGCCATTGCGTAGTGGCTGCCGCAAATATTCTTAACAGTTCTAGAAATTACATCGAGTGAATAGGATTGGAAAATATTTTTTAATTAACCTATCTGTTGTACGAATAGAGGTTAGTTCATCTACGATCAACTTAGAAAGCACTTCTTGTAGGGCAACGATGATTTCAGATAGCAGCAACATTCCATTATTTTTGTAGCGGAGCTGCTAGACATATTAATTGTGTAGGCTAACGCCTAATTTACGAGTGTTGGGAGTTATATACAATTAATGTCATCGTTATCCGTTTTTTAACGGACTAGCAGCCGTTGAGTTATATCAGTGAGTATTTTTTACAGACATATTTAATAATCTTGTAGGGCAACGATGATTTCAGACAGCAGCAACATTCCATTATTTTTGTAGCGGAGCTGCTAGACATATTAATTGTGTAGGCTAACGCCTAATTTACGAGTGTTGGGAGTTATATACAATTAATATCATCGTTATCCGTTTTTTAACGGACTAGCAGCCGTTGAGTTATATCAGTGAGTATTTTTTACAGACAGATTTAATAAATACTTGTTGTAGTTAAGTGTTCTTAGTTTCAGTGGTATTTGTCTTGTGGCCTCTTCTAATGTCTTACAAAATACTGCCGTAAGGTATTTTATATATTTTTCCTATCAGGATTTGCTTGCTCTCTGAGTATTACTTAAGTGATATGTGACACTTTCATTATTTTCATCGGATGGGTGTCTATGTCACTTTATGTGTCTTGTGTGCAGCATAATTATATCGGAATATAACAAATAAAAAGGTCATTCGTTGTACAGAACGTGTTGCTAGGATGGCCCCACCCGTAATTTTGATTGCATATGCCATCAATGTTGCCGTAGCGTTCTTCCAGTCGTTGTCGGCTTTCTTGGCCTTGGAGTCGCAACTTATGACTCAAATAGTTCAGCAATTAGCACAACGAGACCGACTGCACCCCATTTCAGTCCACCCTCCAAGGAACCTGGGCATAGCAGTGAGACACGGAGACCACTGAGCTATGGAGGTGGTCAATGGAAACGTAAACATCGTACTCTACCCAGAGGCAGCCAGAGTGGTAAAATGTTATCATTTATGTCATTTAGCATTATATTGTGGTCCAATATGTAAAAACTATTGGTAAACTCGTTTTACCACTTTACCGTTGCCCAAAAAATCATTGTTTGTCCCCAGAAACATTAAGTTGTTCTGAGACCTCTCCATGAAGGTTTTTCATTACTTTGGAAAAAGGTGAGAGTAATGAAGTCGACCTTTATTTTTCTTGAACACCATTTTCTGTAAAGAGCCATTACTTTAGTACATTTTAAGAAACATGATTTTATCTCATATTAACCTAAGCAGCAATATTTGGCTCTTTCACCCAGACTTTCTTGCAAACTGAGAATGATTTGCAAAAAAATGAAAATTAGTAGTGTGCTAGTCTGAGTACTGCAGTTAATACCTGCAGCTTCCTTGCTGGATGCTGGATAGACTGCTCATTAGACAGGCATAGGAAAGTAGTTTCCTCAGCTTCTGTCTGGCAATAGACTAATAATTGGTTTCAGCTGACTCAGGTATTCCAAACGAGAAACAGCTGACACACTTTGTGCCCACGTGTTGTTGTTCTAGTTTCATTCTTCTGTGTGAATATTTATAATAGGCATACTTCAGAAGCAGTATTGTCTTTTCATTCTGAATTCTCTCCAGATATTCACTTTTAATTGTCTTTGTATACTAGCTCTTCTAAAGTAAGCCTGGAAAGCCCGCCCGGTTGGCCGTGCGGTCTAACGCACAGCTTTCTGGGCGGGAAGGAGCACCTAGTCCCTGGCACGAATCCGCACAGTGGATTTGTGTCGAGGTCCGGTGAACCGGCCAGTCTGTGGATGGTTTTCAGGCGGTTTTCCATCTGCCTCGGCAAATGCGGGCTGGTTCCCCTTATTCCACCTCAGTTACACTATGTCGGTGATTGCTGCGCAAACAAGTTGTCCACTTATGGGTACACCACCATTACTCTACCACGCTGGTAGAGTAGGGGTTACACTCGTCTGGTGTGAGACGTTCCCTGGGGGGGGGGGGGGGGGGGTCCACCGGGTGCCGAACCGCACAGTAACCCTGGGTTCGATGTGGGGTGGCGGAGGGGTGAAGTGGACTGTAGTAGTCATCGTGGGGTTGTGGACCACTGCGGCTGCGGCGGGAACAGAGCCTCTCCGTCGTTTCTAGGTCCCCGGTTAACATACAATACACAGATACAATACAAGCCTGGAAAAGCTCCTCTGCTGGGTATATGGTTGTGCTCAGCATATTTGAGAATACTTGACACACCTTAGGGTGTAGCATCGCCAGTCACTTTAGTCTTGATGTGCTGGAACAGCACATAGGAGCTCCTCTGCTGGGTATATGGTTGTGCTCAGCATATTTGAGAATACTTGACACACCTTAGGGTGTAGCATCGCCAGTCACTTTAGTCTTGATGTGCTGGAACAGCACATAGGAGTGAGGAAGTTTAGAGTTGATGGGGTACTGCAGAGGAGTGAGTCAGAATGCATAGACAGGGGCTTCTGTGGGTGTTAGTGAGGACAGAGTGTGTGTGTGTGTGTGTGTGTGTGTGTGTGTGTGTGTGTGTGTGTGATGGAAATCATCAAGAAAACTCTGTCCAAGAAAGGTAGATATACCACAGGAAGAGAAAGAGTGAAGTGATACTAAAAACCACTGAAGAAAGAGCCAAGGGTAAATATGAAGCTACTAAGAACTGTGGGAAGATGAGAGATGTAAATAAGAGAAGGGATTCAGAATGAGAAAAGGACTAGCTCGGCAAAAGGACTAGTGGAGACTGCCATCATTGTGTTGCGACATGATATAAGATTTTAGACTGATAATTAATGCCAAGAGAATTAGTATTGTAGGAGACATGGAAGGTAGTATGTTGGAACATGGATTTTGTCATATTTGTTTGAGTGTTTGACGTTATACTGAGCAAAATGACCTTTACTGGGATGGTTGACCTAGTTCTACTCATAATGCATTAGTCACTCATATGAGTGTACAGTTGGTTCATGCTAACTTCAAAGCTGTACAATGGTAGCAATAAAGTTTGTAGTACATGGAGAATGGATACATCATTATGTGGGAAGTAGAGTATTACTTTGAGAAGTGTGGGGAAAGTTTTGGGGAATATAGGACCTACTCGTTTATTCAAAGCCACAGTAAGTGCTTTACAGATATTTCAGTTTGAATTGATAGAGTGTAATAAAATTTAAAGGTCTTTGTGAATGGATAGTGTGTGTTTGTGTGTGGCAGTAATGGGAATGTTTAGGGAGTGAAAGAGATTTGTATTTTTGGGCTGGATGTGAAGGAAAGTGACTGTAAGTGAATATTGTGAAAATACCATCATCATATTGTTAATATGGTTATAAAAGTTGAAGATCACAAAAGGGAGCAGTGATTGAGAAGAGAGAGATACAGCGTTGTAGGCTTTCTCTGATGCTATTCAATCTGTGCTTTGAGTGGTAAAAATAGGAAACCAAGGAGAATGTTGGAAAGGGAAATTAAGTTGAGGGAGAAGAAATAACTTTGTAGTTTGCTAATGAGATTATAATTCTGTCAGAGATGGCAAAGGACTTGGAAGAGCATTTGATCAGAATGGATAGTGTGTTATGAGATGAATACAAAAAAGAGGGGTAGTGGAATGTAGTAAAATTAGATCAAGTGATGCTGACAGAATTAGATTAGGAAATGAAACACTAAACGTAGTTGACGAGTTGTGCTGTTTGGGCAGAAAAATAATGGAGAATAGCCAAACAAGGGAGGGTATAAAACGTACACTGACAATAACAAGAAGAATTGTATGAAAAAAGAGAAATTTTTTAACATTATATATAAATTTAAGCGTTAAAAATCCCTTTCTGACCACATCTTTATGGAGTGTTACATTGTATGGAAACAGATGTGAAATGTGGGTGATGAACAGTTTGGAAAAGCAGAAAGTAGAAGCTTTTGAAATGTGGTGCTACAGAAGAACGTTGAAAATCGGATGGTAGATTGAATAACTGATGAGGAGGTACTGAATTGAAATGGGGAAGAAGAAATATGTGACAGAACTCTACTAAAATGAGTAATAAATTGGTAAGATACATACTGAGGCATCAAGAATACTCAGTGTGGTAATGGAAGGAATTATGGAGGTAGAAATTGCAGAGGGAGACCCTGGTTTCACTATGGTAAGTCGGTTAAAACTGATGTAGTTTGCAGTAGTTATTCAGAGATTAAGAGGCTTGTGCAAGACAGACTACAATGAGAGCTCCATCAAACCAGTCTTGGGATTGAAGACCACAACAACAACAATAACACACCAACACACTGTTAATAAGTTTTGAAGACTATTGTCAAACAACAATGCCAGACAATACTTGATTTTTGTAAGAGCTGAGTTTCATTTTATGTTCAGTTCTCCCCTCTTACTGTAAAAGGAGAACATTGGACTATAGTGTAGAAATGATCAGAGACAGTTTAAAATTCATAAAGACAAGCAACGCAGATCATTTTATTTTAATTAAGGAGTGATTACCTTCTTCATTTTATTCTAGTGACAAAATTTTTCAAGAAAATAGTTTCCTTTCTACTTCCATCATATCATCTAGATCTAAATCCTATTTTTTGAGAAAATAGTATTCTTTCTACTGTCATTATATCATCTAGATCTAAATCCTATAGAATTGTTCAGAAACCTTGGAAAGAATGGGATATGTAGTCATAATACATCAGGCATCTCACTTTCTAATCTGAAAAATAATGGCTGATGCTTTTGCTGCTAATAAATTAACATCATGTGCCACCTAGCCTTTCAATGTAACACAACTCTGGTGACATGTGCATCAGTTTCATAGCTTTATTTTCAATCAGCTTTTGAGTTGGTGTCACAGAGCTGAGTAGATCACCTTTGAGATCTCTCCACTAGAGAAAAATTCATTGTGGGTTTTCATGTGACTGCTGGTCAAATCATGCAAGATCCTCATTTGTGGAGCACTTTGATGTTGGACTGCATGGGAACACTGGGCAGGCATACTCCTCTTCAGGCTTCTGGTTGACCATGTCTGACCCCAGAAGGGAGGATCAACATGTTGAGCAACAAGCATAGCCGGCCGGTGTGGCCGTGCGGTTAAAGGCGCTTCAGTCTGGAACCGCGTGACCGCTGCGGTCGCAGGTTCGAATCCTGCCTCGGGCATGGATGTGTGTGATGTCCTTAGGTTAGTTAGGTTTAATTAGTTCTAAATTCTAGGCGACTGATGACCTCAGAGGTTAAGTCGCATAGTGTTCAGAGCCATTTCAACAAGCATGTCATGATCCCGTCACATCTCCATTTGCCATAAAGGAAGAAATTATGAACTCCCTACAACATTATGAGCCATCCCACACCATTGGTCAGAGGCTAGCACCTTTCTATATGTAGGCTGCTGTGAACACTACTACATAAACTGCTCCACTTGGAGTGGTGTCATCACTGGGAAACATTGACTGGTAATTGAGGGCATCCCACTGTGATTAGCAACAAATTTCAGTTGTGCACTACCCCGAATGACCATAGTCGATGAGTGTGGCAGTGATCAGGGAGAGGCCCAATCCAAAGTTTTCGAGAGGCACAGCCTTGTTATTCCTGGAATCATGGTGTGGGAGCTGTCATATATGACTTCCAGCCATGGCTGGAAGTGATTGAGGGAACTCCAATGCTACAGTGGTTCATCACAGACATCCTGCACCCTCATGTGTTACCTATCAAATGACAGTATTGTGGTGCCAGTTTTCAACAGGATAATGCTCATCCACACATGGTGAGGGTGTCTATGAACTTTCTACATGATGCTGACGTACTCCTGTGCCCAGAGAGTTCCCCTGATCTGTCAATGGTAGAACTAGTGTGGGACCAGTTCAGACATCAACTCCATCCTACTGCCAGTATCCAGGATATCAAGCACTAGTTACAACAGATATGAGCTAATTTCTTTCAGGAGAAATCCAGGCCAAAGGGAGAGCAACTTCATACTTATAAGCAGGCTCATATTGCCAGGTTCTTTGTAAATTTGACTCAATTTTGTAATAGCTGAAATAACACGATGTACCATCTCAACCTGTAAATTTTCATTTTTTTCTTCTCTACTTCCGGGTGCTTCACTTTTTTTTTTGTCAGAAGTGAATTTACAACAAATTTCGATGAGAAATAAATATGCTGAGAGGCAGTAGGTGGTATGCTTAATTGGCTCTGAGCACTATGGGACGCAACATCTGAGGTCATCAGTCCCCTAGACTTAAAACTACTTAAACCTAACTAACCTAAAGACAGCACACATATCCATGCCCGAGGCAGGATTCGAACCTGCGACCGTAGCAGCAGCGCGGTTCCGGACAGTATGCTTAATTCTTTGAACAGTTTTCTGCAGGACATTATGGAATTTACACCACAAATAATTTGTCATTATCTCACTTTTAAACTTGATAAACCTTAGTTTGATTTCAGAATTTACTCCAAAATATGATATAGTATGGCAATTTGTAATGACAGTGAGCAATATATGCCAGAATATTTATTTTTATGTTACCAATGTCTGACATCTGCTTTGCAGATGATGATTCTCTTGGTAATTTCAGTAGTTCTATGCCGTTTGCCTCCTAGGTGGGTTTATTGTTGAACGGTAACCCCCCAAAATTTAATGGTGTGAACCTCTTCTATCTTAATGGTCTCATGTTTGATATATATGCTACATGGAGCTCTCTTATAAGTTTGGAAATGTTTCAAAATTTAATGAGTGTCGACTACAAACTGTTTATAAATGTTATTAAGTATTTCATTCACAGTTCTTTCTAAAACATCACTTAACTTGTTATTTATCACAACATTTGTATCATCTGTCAGCAAAACAAACTTAGTATCTGGCCAATTAATTGATGGAAGAGCATTAGAAATGCCTAAATGTCCCAGTTACACCTGGTAATACAGGTAATGGATTTGCAGTTGCAAAAATGAACCACTTTTGGCTTTATGTTGGAATGATAACAATGATAATTTGTGCCAGACTAGGACTTGAACCCTGATTTCCCACTTATGCGAGTGGTCACCTAAATCACTTTGGCTGTTCACCCAAGAGTCACTGCTACCAAGCCCTCTATAAGTCATCCATGTGTCAAACCTGCACTTGTACATTACGTATATTCCCATTCAGGAACAACAGGTTTTTGTGAGTTGAGCATCTGGCATTGGGAAATAAGTATGAAATACCAGTGCCTGTGTTATTAAGAAGTACAATGCAATGTTCCTTCAGACATGCATGCGTGTCCAAAAGGTACAGTGCCTTGTGCTGCTAAATATCACAGGCACTACTGTTTCATATTTTTTACACCTGCTAATGTTAGTGGCTCACTTATTTCACCGCACTTTTTTGTCACACACGATGTACATCAGGATATTATACGAGTGCAAGTTGACAATCGATGATCTTATAGCTGAAGTCGTGTGCCACAAGTAAGAAATAGACATTTTTGTGTTCATTATACTTTACCCCATGCTTTTCCATTGATTCCATCCCATTCTTGGAGCATGACACTGGAAGGTCTGCTTAATATTCATCTACAGCACCCATAACATTTTTATTTGGTCCTAAACATTTTCCAGCTTAAAAGTTCTATATATTAGGCATAGGGGAGGTACACACTCCAGATATACTTTCACTTACCCATCACCATAAATCAGAAAGCTCGAAATGTGGTAAATGGGTCAGATCCTCAGACAATACATACTTAGAAATACCCTGTTTTTCCCATTTCTAAAGATATTTTGTGAACATGTACATTGTGCTCTTCTTCAATACTTTTCAGTCCAGCTGATTTAGAAGACTTGTATACTATTTACCAGTTATTATTTTATTATTAACAATTTAATATATGTGAGGAATACCTTTCACACTCCATAAAACACTGACATATGCTTAAAAAAACTATTTTTATCTTCAAATGTGTAATTTTGTGGCTATATACGCTGATAAAATTCTCACAGTCTCCCAGCCACATTAAGTGGTTTAAGATCCATGAGCATTTGAGCAAGTGCTCTTTCTCGGCCATTATCAAGTGGCAACTCACGTTGTTGCTGCTGCCATTCTTTATAGTGGTGCTACCACCTATGATGTCACTGATATGCAGTCCAGACTCTGTTAGGTAATGTTTTACTGCACATAATTCAACCTTTCAATCTCCAGGTTCCAATCTGTGCCTAAGACTAATGTCTTTATTGAGAGTATTTTCAGAATTTTTAAACTCATGAGGCCTTTGGAAAATGATGCAGGCTTCAGAATGACAGAAATATGTAGAATACTGTGTGTATGTGGACAGTTTTATGTTGGACAGACTGTACACACTACTGAACAGCATCATCTGGAATGTGGGAGATGGTTCCGCCTTAGAATCCTGATAAATCAGCTATTGCAGAACTTGCTCTGGAAAATGGGCACTGAATTGCATTCAGTGGAATGTCTATTACTAAAAGGACGAATGGTTTCTAAACTAGTGTCATAAAACGAGCAATCAGAATCAAAGTATCTGAAAATATCTCACGAAAAGGAGGTGGTCTGCAGTCAAGCACAGCTTAGGACCCAGTTATTAGAAAGCTGAAATGGGCATGGCACTCGTGTGACTGAAAAAGTACCTTATATAGTGCTGGACTGAGCACTGGGGGCATTACAGATGGTAAGGGCTGCTATATAAGGACAGCATGAGCAAACACGTCAGTCACCACTTTACAATGCCTGAGCGGTGCTTGGACAAAAACTTGTGCATTTTAAACCACATGATGCCACTGTTAGTGTGAGAGAATTTTATTAATTGTTATCTACATCACTTTTGGTGCTGGACCACTGGCTTCTGCAGACTGCTGTGCATGATATTCCATTTCTCACATTGAAAGATATTTTGGTACCTCTCCCTAATAATAGCCACCAAACAAAATTAGTTGGATTGTTTTTAAATGATTCAAATATTGCTGAACAATTTTTGGTATGCATTCAGGTAACATAAAACAAATACAGTACATGCAAAATCCAGGATGGAATAAGAATAATGTAATGAAAAGACTAGATTGTTACTCATAAAGGAGATGTTGGGTCGCAGACAGGCACAACAAAAAGACCACTATACATTTTAGCTTTTGGTCAAAAGGCCTTCTTCTGAAGTAGAAAACACACACACACACACACACACACACACACACACACACACACACACACACACACACGGCCATTGTGTCTGGTCACTGTGGCCAGAATAAATCTCACACAAAGCTTTTTCACAGTTAATCTTTTGTTTATTGAATTTAGTGTTCCTGTGAATCTAGAACTGCACAGTGTACAAAATATATGCCAGCATTTCTTAATGTTGTATGCGTTTCCTGAACTTTTGCACACATCGTCTTTAGTAAAATATATTATTAAGTTGTACACTTTACAAATACAGTCTTAATTGATGCTACGGTTTTATTTTTCTAGATACTTCCTCACTGTACAGAAGTAGTGCTTGACCAAGTAATCTTTCACAATTGATTTGAAGTTGTTTTAGTCCATAATTATTTTTGTGGATTTGGGCAATGTATTATACAGTCTGATACAAGGATGAAGTATGTCTCACTGTAATAGTGCTGTAATTATGTGTTATACATCATTTGTCTGCCTTGTGTGGTAGCTGTCTATGGATTAATTTTGATTTGATTTGATTTATTCCGTGTTCCATAGGTTCAACTGTGTTGGATACACAAGGACGTGGAACAAGTCAGTTTTTTACAGATACAATATGATAATCTTATTGCATATACAGAAATTAGAGTACATAATTATATAAAAATGTATACAGTAAATTCTTTGGGCAGCAATACAGAAAAAGAAAATACATATTTTCTTAGAAATATTAAAACACTACAGAAAACAGATACAGAGCACACACAGATACAGAGCTCAGGTTAAATAACATTCTTAGTGGCATTATGTCAACTTGTATAATATAATATTAAAATATTACAATTTATTTAGTTAGAAATTCATCTAGGCTGTAAAAAGCTTTTTCTAGCAGAAATATTTTTAGTGCTTTCTTAAACTTACTCTTGTTATGAATCTCTGTCTTTATTTCGGGAGGAAGAGCATTGAAGAGTTTTGCTCCAGTGTAGTGGACACCCTTTTGTGCCAAGCTCAAATTTCTGAGCTCGCTGTGTATGTCATTCTTCCTCCTTGTGTTATGCTCATGATAATTACTGTTTAGTTGAAATATCTCTATATTTTTACAAACAAAACACATGAGAGAAAAAATATATTGGCATGTAGTTGTGTATATTTTAAGTTTACGAAAACTATTTCTACAAGAGTCTCTTGGGCGCAATCCACATATAACTCTTAAAGCTCGCTTCTGTGCAATGAACACTTCCCATGCTAATGGCTGGTTGCCCGAAAAAATAATTCTGTACTCAATGAGAGACTGAAAATAGCCATTGTATGCCACTTTTGCAGTGTTAGGTTCAACACATGTAGTGACAACCCGTAAAGCGTAGGTAGCAGAGCTAAGCCTCTTACAGAGATCAATAATATGTGAAGACCAGTTCATTTTCTTGTCAATGTGCACTCCTAGAAATTTTGTTGTTTCCATTCTTACTATTGGTTGATTACCACATGTCACACTTATCTCTCTCTCTTTTTCTGTTTTTGTACAGAATTGAATAAAGCTGGTCATACTGGAATTTAATGAGAGACCATTCACCTTGAACCAATTAACCACCAGTATGTGATTAATGAGTTCCTCAAGATTGTTGTCTGTTCTACTGCTCATAAAAATTGTGGTATCATCAGCAAATAATTTAAATTTACACGGCAGGCTTGTACATGATGGTAGATCATTTATAAAAATCAGGAATAATAGTGGCCCAAGAATTGAGCCCTGAGGCACTCCACATGTAATGGGACTCCATTCAGGATGTGTTTGATATCATCAAGCATGATAAATTACTAGATAAGTTTCAGAACTGGGGTATTAGGGGAGCAGCACATAACTGGATTAAATCATACCTCCATGAAAGAAAAGAGCTCATAGACGTAACACATGAAGTAAATGGGACAATCAAAACTCATCAGTCAAATTTATTAGTGGTCAAACATGGAGTTCCCCAAGGTTCCATATTGGGTCCAATTCTGTTCTTACTATATGTAAACGATTTACATATAAACTGTAAAAACAGTGAGCTATATCAATTTGCAGATGACACATGCATCTGAATTACAGGAAGTAGCAAACAAAAACTTTGGAAATGACATTAAGACCATCACAGAGAAGATAGTACAGTACTTTGATGCAAACAGTTTGATAATAAATCTGGAAAAAACTGTTGCAGTGGATGTTTTCACCACTCAGAATGGGGCACCAGCTAATCCTCTTGTAGAAATAAGTGGACAAAAAGTGAAAAAAAACAGGGAGCACAAAATTTCTCAGTATATCGATTCAACAAAACATAAAATGGTATACACTCTTGGACTATGTGAACAAAAACTGCACAATATATATATATATATATATATATATATATATATATATATATAGTAACTGATCTCGAAAGAACAGATACCATTGATGACCATGCAGCTTCTCTAGAATAACTGATAATAAATTGAAACCCTCAGCTGACGACAGACATTGTTGATATACATTGTTGATATACCTTGATGGGGACAGCTGAAAATGTGTGCCCCGACCAGGACTCGAACCTGGGTTACTTTCACTGTTCACAACCCCCCAATATTACACAATTATGTGGCCAGTTCACTATTGGTAAATGTTGATAAGCCTCATTAATAGGTTGCAAGTGAACATCAGCATACTACTACAATAGTTTGCTGTTGAACATCTATGAGTAGTAAAAACCTAACCACATAGTTCACAGTTCTTGCAGAATGATACGGTACGTGTGACACTATTTCTCAAATAAATTGAACAGAAATTGTCATTAACTGTTTTAACACACATCCTATTTGTGTTACACTTAATCCACTGTTAAATTGATTTATTGTTAATTTAACCAATCCATAATTCCCATCTGAAACTTGACTCTGGAATAACCGTCTTGAGACCAAAAATTGGTCCATTATATATCCTCACAATAATAGGCACTGAAACTATAGATTGTTCCATGTTTAAGTTACAGAAATTACAATTATAACTCATACAAGTAACTGAATACATCGAAAAATTCCTCCTTTTTAACAGTTCCTTCTATCACAAATGTTAGACCTAAATATTTGTGTAAATAATGAAATTAACAGACATAGTTATACCACCAATACTTTTGACAAACCTGGTAAATTTTTTGGAATTGATTAAGGGCGGGCTTTGCTAATATGTTTTTGAATAGAGGAAATAAATACTTTAAGAAACCTAGTAGTTCTTCTTCCAAATGTTTATAATTAGTGCAGAATTGATATTTGTTTATATGTCAACAATTGAATCGTAAGTCACAAAACAATTACTGATTTCACCCTGTAACAAAAAATATTAACTAGGAATGGTCAAAATAAATTAGGAAATTAATTACAAACACAAAAATAAGTACAAAATTAGACCTGGTGCTATACTTCACAAGACTGAGGGTCAAACTTTTTCTTTTATGTAAATGCAGATTATACTCATGCATGTTAATGGTAATTAGGCAAAAATGAAAATAAAATGAATTTATGGAGGGAGATGTCAAAACAAGAGAGGAAGTAAAGAGATCCCAGCTTCCTTCATCACACCATCTAACATCATAATGGGTCTTAAAACATAAGTATCAGTACCACCATGACTATCTGGTCTTCCTAAGATACACAAGAAAGAAATTCCGTGAAGAGCGATACTTAGTAATTTAGGCACACCTACTTACCAGCTAGGAAGTTACCTGAAATCCACTCTCAGCAAATACGTGGGGCTGCATGAACACCACATCTACAAATCCACTGTGTTTGCATACCACATCAGTCAATTGTGGCTCTGGAATACAGATATTGTGGTCAATTTTGATGTATTTTCCACATTATGTGACTTCAACTTTCTGGTTCCTTGGAACTAATCACCGAGAGGTTCAACAGTTGCTTCACAGAACTTTTAGTCACGTTCTGTTATCTACTTATTTGCTGTTTGATGGAAAATATTATAAGAAAACTGATGGTGTGGCAATGGGTTGTCTGTTATCACTACACGTGGTGGCTACATGAAGTGGAAGAGTTTCCAAGAGTTCCTGGAAATTTAAACTACATTCATCGCAATATAAAATTCATCATCAAACTTAAAAAAGAGGACCAATCATATTTCCTCAACATGTTAGTCTACCATAGAAGTATACAACAGGGTCACTCTGACTCTGGAGTTTTTTGTTTGTTACTCTGCATGCACCACTGCACACACACTATGTGATCAAAAGTATCTGGACACCCCCAAAAACATATGTTTATCATATTAGGTGCATTGTGTTGCCACATACTGCCAGGTACTCCATATCAGCAACCTCAGTAGTCATTGTGAGACAGCAGAATGGGGCGTTCCGTGGAACTCACGGGTTTCAAACGTCATCAGGTGATTGGGTGTCACTTGTGTCATACGTCTGTACATGAAATTTCCACACTCCTAAACATCCCTAGGTCCACTGTTTCCAGTGTGATAGTGAAATGGAAATGTGAAAGGACATGTATAGCACAAAAGCGTACAGGCCGACCTCATGTGTTGACTGACAGAGACCACTGACAGTTGAAGAGGATCATATTGTGTAATAGGCAGACTTCTATCCAGACATTCACACAGGAATTGCAAACTGCATCAGGATCCATTACAAGTACTATGACAGTACAGGTGAGAAAAGTTGCATTTCATGGTCGATCAGCTGCTCATAAGCCACACATCACGCTGGTAAATACCAAATGACGCATCGCTTGGTGTAAGGGGCATAAACATTGAATGATTAAACAGTGGAACAATTTTGTGTGGGGTGATGAATGCTGATACTTCTGCAGCAGTTATGGACAATGGCAATCTGATGGCAGGGTGTGGGTATGGCGAATGTCTGGTGAATGTCATCTTCCCACTGTTGAAGAACAATTCGGGGCAGGCGATTGCATTTTTCAACACGACTGAGCAACTGTTCATAATGCACGGCCTGTGGTGGAGTGGTTATATGACAATAAAATCCCTGTAATGGACTAGCCTGCACAGAGTCCTGAGCTGAATCCTGTAGAACACCTTTTGGATGTTTTGGAGTGCCGACTTCGTGACAGGCCTCACCGACCGACATCGTTACCTCTCCTGAATGCAGCACTCTGTGAAGAATGAGCTACCATTCCCTAAGAAACCGTCCAGCACCTCATTGAACATATGCCTGTGACAGTGGAAGCTGTCATCAAAGCTAAGGGTGGGCCAACACCGTATTGAATTCCAGCATTACCAATGGAGGGCACCACTAACTTGTAAGTCATTTTCATCCAGGTGTCCGGATACTTTTGATCACTTAGTGTACACAGTCTGCTGCCACCACTTTAAGTTCAACATTGAGTAAGACCGAGCAGAGGATTTACGTTTGAAGTTATGAGACATTGTCATCTAATTTAACAGAAATATTTTTTGATGGGTCATTGTGAACTGGGAGTACACATTGTGTACCTCTTCTGTCACTTAGCACAAAGTTCATTTATGTGAAAATGGCACACAGGAATGCCATTTTACTAATGGAAAGTGCTATATGGGAAGCATTGTCAGTAGAACTCAGGTATGAAAGTGACGTAAGTGACTATGGTGATGAAACTGATTCTGAAGCAAAATTGATCAGTCTCCTAAATCTTCAAACAGCAATGAAGAAGTTAGAGTCATCCACAGTAAAAATGGTCATTGTTGAAACACAACTGTCCTTAAAAGAAGAGGCTGGCCAGTTGCCAGTAACATTATAGTGTATATTCCAAGAGTGCAGAAATAATGAATGAATGGATTTATGAACAATTGAAGACAACTCAAAATATTTGTGTAATGTGTATTTCATTAAATGAATAGCTTATTAATTTATTTAAAGTGCAAATAAGGTCTTTAGATCAGAATCACTTTTAAGTTTCCTCATTGAAAAGTTTCCAGGACAATTTTTATTTAGTCTCGAATTTTGAATGCGTTAATACTAATATTGATTGAAAAAGTGCATGAGAGAGGTGAAATGAAATGAGTTTAGTGCATGAGGGTCCAATTTCATTATAAAATATTCTATTTTCAGATAATTGCTCCAGCAAATAATTGAGAGTCACTGTGACCACAGTGCACACCTCATATGACCATTTCAGAGGTGTACACTCCTAGAAGAATGGATGAATCACTAGGTCACAGTGTATACAGGAAACCAACACACTGATCTCTGTTGCCACACCTCAAGCCATCACCATCTGTCACAGGGAAATTTGGTGATAAAGACTCTAGTTAATAGACTCAAACACTTCCAGACTATGAGATACTTGCCAAAGAATTACAGCATCCACATATAGTGTTCCAAAGGAGTGGGTACTCAGACCATCAAACTGAACAGGTGATACATTCAAAATCAAGAATGTGTGGGGCAGAGGTTGTGACTGAGATCAATGAAGAGAACCAAAAATTACTTTCATAACTTATACTGGCCTGATATTGAAAAAGATTGGTAGACTTCTATGGAAGCATGGTATCTAGTGTATTTCAGTCTCCTTCGTGATGTACACTTACCAGTTGTCTGACGTTGGACTTAGTTTTGACAAATTTTGAAGTCCATTATCTAATACTGAAATGATACCCTGGAAATTAATGCTAATAGAGATAATACCAAATGAGTAGACCAAAGAAGAAATCCATTTTAAAAATGGTTCATCCCACATTAATTGAACTTTATCATCATTGATTGCTAGTTAACAGTTTCACAATTCAAATTTTATACGGGTAAAAGAATGTGCATCTCTTCCATTGCAAATAATAAGGAAGAAGAATCACCTGATCATGGCACACTGTTGTAGTATTGGTAAAAGTTCATAGGGGCATGATGTACAGTGGCAGACACATGAAAGTAACAGTGCACAAAATAAAGTTTATAGTATTGTCACCAGAATTTATAACACCATCCTCTAACTGGAGTTATAAGGTCATTAGCAATTTTAAGTTTAATATTTACTAGTTCACCTGAGATTTTAAGACTGAAACATATTACACAGTTTCAGATTCTCCACAAACACACTTGCTGTGTGTATTAATTTGAGACACAGAATATAACTTTAAGAAACACAGATTTGTGAACATCATGCTCTCAATATGCAGACTTTAACACAAACCAACATACACTCCTGGAAATTGAAATAAGAACACCGTGAATTCATTGTCCCAGGAAGGGGAAACTTTATTGACACATTCCTGGGGTCAGATACATCACATGATCACACTGACAGAACCACAGGCACATAGACACAGGCAACAGAGCATGCACAATGTCGGCACTAGTACAGTGTATATCCACCTTTCGCAGCAATGCAGGCTGCTATTCTCCCATGGAGACGATCGTAGAGATGCTGGATGTAGTCCTGTGGAACGGCTTGCCATGCCATTTCCACCTGGCGCCTCAGTTGGACCAGCGTTCGTGCTGGACGTGCAGACCGCGTAAGACGACGCTTCATCCAGTCCCAAACATGCTCAATGGGGGACAGATCCGGAGATCTTGCTGGCCAGGGTAGTTGACTTACACCTTCTAGAGCACGTTGGGTGGCACGGGATACATGCGGACGTGCATTGTCCTGTTGGAACAGCAAGTTCCCTTGCCGGTCTAGGAATGGTAGAACGATGGGTTCGATGACGGTTTGGATGTACCGTGCACTATTCAGTGTCCCCTTGACGATCACCAGTGGTGTACGGCCAGTGTAGGAGATCGCTCCCCACACCATGATGCCGGGTGTTGGCCCTGTGTGCCTCGGTCGTATGCAGTCCTGATTGTGGCGCTCACCTGCACGGCGCCAAACACGCATACGACCATCATTGGCACCAAGGCAGAAGCGACTCTCATCGCTGAAGACGACACGTCTCCATTCGTCCCTCCATTCACGCCTGTCGCGACACCACTGGAGGCGGGCTGCACAATGTTGGGGCGTGAGCGGAAGACGGCCTAACGGTGTGCGGGACCGTAGCCCAGCTTCATGGAGACGGTTGCGAATGGTCCTCGCCGATACCCCAGGAGCAACAGTGTCCCTAATTTGCTGGGAAGTGGCGGTTCGGTCCCCTACGGCACTGCGTAGGATCCTACGGTCTTGGCGTGCATCCGTGCGTCGCTGCGGTCCGGTCCCAGGTCGACGGGCACGTGCACCTTCCGCCGACCACTGGCGACAACATCGATGTACTGTGGAGACCTCACGCCCCACGTGTTGAGCAATTCGGCGGTACGTCCACCCGGCCTCCCGCATGCCCACTATACGCCCTCGCTCAAAGTCCGTCAACTGCACATACGGTTCACGTCCACGCTGTCGCGGCATGCTACCAGTGTTAAAGACTGCGATGGAGCTCCGTATGCCACGGCAAACTGGCTGACACTGACGGCGGCGGTGCACAAATGCTGCGCAGCTAGCGCCATTCGACGGCCAACACCATGGTTCCTGGTGTGTCCGCTGTGCCGTGCGTGTGATCATTGCTTGTACAGCCCTCTCGCAGTGTCCGGAGCAAGTATGGTGGGTCTGACACACCGGTGTCAATGTGTTCTTTTTTCCATTTCCAGGAGTGTATATGTAATGTCCCGGTGTTGGTCATTTGCAGGCTGTAATGTGGTCCAAAATAGAGATGACAGTTGTATGAATTTTGGGTGCAGACTGCAATTTTGGGAGAGGGGTGAGTGTTTAAGGACTAGTGTAAGAACATCATGTGAATTCTGAAACTATGTAACATTTTGAAATTTGGCTTGCATAGATTTTAATATTCTGCACAGATTCTAAGAATTTGCTATTGTTTGGTATATTAAAAAATGTTTCATGTTATTAATTCTCAAAAACAAATGGAACATTATTATTACAGGTCATCTGAAATCCCCTACTTATGAGTATAGCATCCATCTTGAAATAAATATTTTATGGTCCGAATTTATTCAAATTCTTAATTGTTGACTGAATTAGATAGTGAGAGGTGCTGTCTGATTCAGAAAAATTATTGGAATAAAAATATATTCTCAAAGTTCAGAATCTTGCAGTCATTAAACCAAAGTAGGTTGGTTGGTTGGTTTGTGGGAGTGGAAAGACCAGACTACGATGGTCATCGGTCCCTAAACCAAAGTAGGCAGCTGGTGGTTAATGAGTGGTAACAATATCTCCTATATAAGATTTTCACTCTGCAGCGGAGTGTGCGCTGATATGAAACTTCCTGGCAGATTAAAACTGTGTGCCCGACACAGCACTTGCCCGCGAAAGGCAAAGGTCCCGAGTTCGAGTCTCGGTCAGGCACACAGTTTTAATCTGCCAGGAAGTTTAATATCTCCTATGCTCTTGGTTTGTTCAAAATGTTTTTCAGTTATGTGCCACTGTCATAATTTTAAATGTCTTTAAGTTTAAATGACTCATGTTTCTGTAAATACAAAGAATTGAAATATAAGTCTAAATGAGAGTTTGCATAAATAACAATTTGACATATTCTCCATCTTTATCCATACTCTGCAAACGCAGAGGGTTTGTCCCATCGTACCAGCTATTAGGTTTTCTTCTCATTCCATTTATGTATGGAGCATGGGAAGAATGATTCTTTGAATGCCTCTGTGCATGCTGTAATTATTCTAATCTTGTCCTCACCATCTATCTTCAAGAGTCTACCAGTGCAGTTTCATCACCATCTCTGTCACACTTTCCCGTGGGTCAGACAAGCCTGTAACCATTCGTGCTGCCCTTCTCTGTGTACGTCCAATATCCCCTGTTAATTCTATTTGGTACAGCTTCCACACACTTGAGCAATATTCTAGAATGGGTCACATGAGTGATTTGTAAGTAATCTACTTTGTAAACTGAGTGTGCTTCCCCATTATTCTACTAATAAACTGAAGAATACCATCTGCTTTACCCACAATTGAGCTTATGTGATCATTCCATTTCATGTTCTTACAATGTATTACATCCAGGTATTTGTATGAGTTGACCAATTCCAACTGTGACTTGATGATACTATGTATTTTTGTTTTGTGAAGTGCACAATATTACCTTTTACATATGCAACTGCACTGGATATATACTGTAAATGTGTAAACACAATTTTAGTTATTCTTGGGAGTAAGAAACATAACAGACAGATTAGATTTCAACTTACTATGTCTCTTCACCCCCTCATTAAATAGACAGCCAGTCATTAACAAACAGCTGACTGGATAATTCAATGACCTATAAGAGTCTTCTGCATTTGTTCAGAAACCCTGAAAAAAGTAGTATCCTCACAATACTTTTAAGTTCACCTTAAAATGTGGTACCTAAAATAATTTTTTACCTAACAACTTCACTGGTCATCCTTTTCATGTCATCATTTCACAAAACTTAAAAAAAAAAAAAATACAACAGCATATCATCATAATAGACAGTACAAAAAGTATTTACAATACCTGATTGTTTCACTCACTGCTAGCACAAATTTTCTCACTGCCTACTGTAGGTCCATGCTGTGAATCCTCCTCTACATATTGATCTGAGTCCATGGACAAGGTGGTGCTCATCATTTGTAAAAATGGAAAAACAAACAAATTTTTAACATTATTCCATTAGGAGTTCTTATATTTCTACCTGTAATAAAGTTGTTTTCTCATCATTTGCATTTGTTCTTCATAATTTGCATTTACAGTTAGCAGTATAATATAACCGCCAATGGCCTTGCCACAGTGGTAACACCGGTTCCTGTCAGATCATCGAAGTTAAGCGCTGTCGGGCTGCGCTAGCACTTTGATGGGTGACCATCCGGTCTGCCGAGCACTGTTGGCAAGCGAGGTGCACTCAACCCTTGTGAGGCAAACTGAGGAGCTACTTGATTGAGAAGTAGTGGCTCCGGTCTCGGAAACTGACATGTGGCTGGGAGAGCGGTGTGCTGACCACATGGCTCTCCATACCGCATCCAGTGACGCCTATGGGCTGAGGATGACACAGCGGCCTGTCGGTACTGTTGGGCCTTCATGGCCTGTTCGGGAGAAGTTTAGTTTAGTTTTTATAGTATAATATAACCATGAAAATTTATAATCTAATACGTAGGGAAATTACATGAAAATGGAAGCTACTTTATTTACTCAGTTGGTCTCTTCTGAAATATGACCACTCAACCTTTTTGAACATACCAATCGAGTTAGTGAAAGTCATAGCAATTTTTAATTTATGTCAGAAACATGTATTGCAGGCCACTGAAAATGTTTCCCAAATAAAGAAGGTGGAATGTGTATGGCAATAAAGAAACTGCCTTTAGTTTGTTGGATAGATGGAACATAACTCCAAAAAAGAAAAACAATAACATCAGATAGGATATAAAAATTATAGAGTCACTGAAACAAATTTTGCAGCAGCTTGTATGCAGCAAGTCATCATACCAATTAATAATTCAGTTAGCCTTTTCAAATTATTCCTTAGAAGATTTCTATTATTACCATTATTTATCATGGAGAATGTTACTGCATAAAATGTCATACTTTTAAGTAGGATCTCAACAAGTTGCCTCTTAATATTTAGAGGTGTCATTACAACAAAACAGTGCACTCTTGTGCTTTGTCATTCTTTACCAATTGTCAGTGCCAGTTATTTCATTTATTTCTCTACTTATGTACCTGTTGACTGAAGAAGTGCATTCAGAAAAGAAATTTCTACAAAGCCAGGGTCCCTCCACATCACTGTTTCACATATATCTCACAATATTGCATTATTTTCTCAATTCATATATCTCATATCTCATCAATTCATTACAATAAACTTCTCCATTACTTAATACATCACAGCTCCATAAAGCTCATTACCTAATTATATCAATAATTAAACATCAGAATCCCTGCTTTGCTTATTTACAAACAATAACTGTAATGAGTAGCAGCAGCAAACCATATCGAAGGAGTAACACATTGATATTGCCATTTACATGTTAGTCCTGCAATGAGCCAACTTTTTGTCACACCAACACACTTCTTTCAGAATGAAGGCTACAGTGACATTGTTGACGTGTAAGTTGATCATGACCCACGAACTGCTCAGTGCACTCAACAACAGGAAGTCACTCTGCCATTTGAAGTCCTCCAGCCACTTCAATGATGACCTCGTTGACAAATCAACACAGTAAACATCTGTGGGTATAAGTGCAGGCCAAAGAGCAACTTGGTGATGTCAGAACACCTCTATTATTTTATGCCATTCCAAACAATGTGCAATTTGTGAACACTTTATTTTGTTGCCTTTTATTATCAGTGTTCTTCAAGGCAATGTGTTTCCATGTGACTCACAACCTCGAGTCCAGCCACATGTTACTACAAACTGTTCACATCCAGTGGGCCTGCTGCTGCTGTCACTAGCCAGCTGTGTGAGGCCACGGCATGCTGCTCCTGGCTGGACCTGCACGCTGACATTAAGTGCCACTGCCCAGTCACCATTGACAGGCCCACCACCATCGCGCTCACAGTAACTTCATTATAAAGCATGTGAAGCCCACATATCTGTCACACAAGCCAACCACAGGCCAGATGCCCGCCATTTTTCTCAGCTCCCAAGCTCTGCTCTCAAAGAGAAGATCTGTGTGGCAGCCGTGCTGCAGAAATGCGTGAATGGACCAGAGCTGCTCATAGTTGGCACAAGTTAGTGGTGTCAGGTAGCCACTGGTGGGCAGAGTTACTGACAGGTGAAATTCTGGCAACATGTGTGGCACACACAGGTGTGGTCAGCAAAACCTACAGTAGTGTCAGCTGAACCACTGTATGGGCAGACATGTTTCTCCAGGGAGTATTTCTCCAACCCGATGACCACAAGGGTTGAGACCAATGTAAACTCCCCACCAACATATATGGAAGTTTATTTTGGCTGTCTGTTCATTTTTGCTTTCATTTTTTCATGTTCATGAAGTACATAGTGCTGCGTAGTTGTGAAGAAAGTTTACTTCATTCTGGACATGCATACATTGTTCTCCTGCAGTCACATGATCTGTTGACAAGCTCATCACTGGGGAGTCTATACGTTCCAGGACGGTGTTCAAGTGGGACCATTGTGAAAACACCATGTACTACAATCACCAGTTAACAGAACTTACCAATATATTTCTTTTTGTCAGTTGTTATTTACCCATTTGTGCTGAATAAATACATTTATGACAAGCATGTATGTCATGAATTACTGTCACCACACTGTTACAATAGTCTCTTCCCTGAGCACAGTGCATGTGTGCAGCAGTAAAGCCTGCCCACTTCACAAGTGATACATAAGCAGCGATACCAATATGTTCCCAGTTCAATATTTTTGAGAAAAGATTACTTCCTAGCACACTACAGACAAAAGCAGAGAGCCAGAAAACTCATTGTACTCCACTTTCCTAACACCTGAAGGGCTTTTTCAAGACACACTGTTCTTAATTAACTTCACTGAAGGCAGCATTATTTATTTTTACTGACATATTCTTAATCTTAGCCTGAAGGCTTATAACAAGGCACATACTGAAAACTTGAGCTTTCATATATACAAACGAAATCAATTTCACTTTAAACTGTGTTAATAACTTTCTCAGTTTCATATATTTCCAGATGTATTACTGAAACACATACTTTAAAGATCTTTTTCTGCTGCTAATATAAATTTTTCATTAAGTTTATATTTATAGTTTCTCCATATTTTCTGTCAATTAGTATTTTATTATACAGTGGCTTACCTTGTATATTGCATTGTGTTTCCAGATGAAATAAATTTATCATTTTTGACACATAATTTTTCATCATTACAGCCCTCAGAAACATAAGCTGTTTCATTATAAACTTCAGTAAACATTGTATGCTTTTCCATTCTCTTACTTACTATCAATACGTGAACTTACAAAACCTTTAACCCAAAAATATTCATATAAAATTTGAGCACTGACATGCTATATCTTTATTTACGTTTTTGGATAGTAAGAGAGAACTGTCCAGTTCTTCTTATAAACTAAGGATAGGATAGTCAGAGAATAGCCTGATTCTGGAGAGAAAGGATAGAATTATGCAGATTGGTGATGACTTTGCAGTAGTGTGCTCATTAAAGTGTAATGCACCTGCTACCAATTAGTGGATTCACTATGAATATGTCTCCCATCTCCAACACCTCTTTTTGCAAATGGGGGTGTAGTTCCACCTTTATATTTTATAATGTTTGCTCAACCTGTGCCACATACCACAAAATTTGTATACTTCCTACACCCAGTAAACATAAATGCTCTGACCACTTTGTATTCAATGAACATACAAGCAAAGAACATTACTAACATATAAAAATTACTTTTTATACATTTATATTAAACACCACTCTTTTCCAATCACTAGCTTTAAAATGAAGACAAAGAGCTCTTACTCTCCCCATCACATTATTTGCCTCATCTTTAAACTTTAATAATTTAACAACAGCTGCTGTTGGCAACTTATCGGCAATCTATTTTGATTTTCCCTTCCTTTCAACATACACACTGTTCATTACAACCTTATCTACATCTGCTTTTACTGTTTATCTTTCACAGACTTCAGTACCAACTACAAATTTTTCGTGTTTTTCTTACTAACAAGCTCCTTATCTTTGACAACTATTTTAATTACTGCTTGTACACAGTCTTTTAACATCACTTGCACTATATTTCATTAATGGTAAATAATTTACATTATTACTAATCATCAAAATACTACAGTCTCTCTCAACCTGGCCTTCATTCACACTATCATGTATTCTATTCAGAAGCTCTTTATTTATTTATTTATTTGGTCCTGTTGATTACATATTATACAGCCAGTGTACAAGTAATAAAAGTCAGTATAAATTTGAAAACTTAATAAACCACAGAATAATGTAGATTGAGAGGTAAAAATTGACACACATGCTTGGAATGACATGGGGTTTTATTAGGGAAAAAAAAACACAGAATGTCCAACATATGGTGCTGGACAGCAAAACGTCAGTGACTATGCATGACAATCATGTATAAAAGGAGCTGTAATGAGAGAGAGAATCAGATGCACCAGCAGTCGCAGCATGTTGATGTTACCTGGGAAGGCGCTTTTAGTGAAGCTGTATTATCAGAATGGGGAATGTGCTAGTTCAACATTATGATCCTATCGCCATAGGAAGGGGATTCGAATGGGTAAAGGTCCGTTGACAAATGCAGCTGTGGCGAGAATCATTTCGAAGTTCGAAGCCATGGGTTGTTTCGACGATAGACCCCATGTGGCCGACCGAGCACAAGGCGTAATGCTGCGGAGACAGTTCAGGAAGAAATGGAGACTGCAGCGGGTTCGTCTATGCACAGGGAAGGCAGTGCTCATGCAGTTGCACATTGCACCGGCATTCCATACACTACTGTTTGGTTGGCACTTAGGCGTACCCTCTGATGCTATCTGTACAAAATCCATCGCATCATGAACTGTTACCTGGCAATTTAGTGAAGCGGAGGGCATTTGCGGTGTGGGCGTATCAAAAGATGGCGGAACATGATGATTGGTTCAGTAACATGTTGTGGACCGACGAAGCTCATTTCGTGCTCCGAGGGTCTGTCAATGCCCACAACTGCAGAATTTTGGCTACCGAAAATCCTATAACTGTTTTGGTATGGGTTGGATTTACCACATCTACCATTATTGGACCTTTTTTCTTTGAGGAAATGCGTGATTCTGGTTTTGTAACTGCTACCGTAACGGGTGAGAGGTACGCCAATATGTTACAGAATCGCATCATCCCCAGCCTGGCTGATAAACACCTGCTGGAACGTACGATGTTTATACAGGATGGTGCTCCACCCCATGTTGCTAGATGCATGAAATATCTCGTGCACACATCGTTTGGTGATGATCGTGTGCTCAGCCGCCAATTTTGTCACGCTTGGACTCCCGGGTCGCCAGACCTCAGTCTGTGCAATTATTGGCTTTGGGGTTTCCTGAAATCGCAAGTGTATCATGATTGACCGACATCTCTAGGGATGCTGAAAGACATGCTTTACAGTGCTGTTCACAACATTATTCCTCAACTACAGCTATTGTTGTGGAATGATGGTGGACATATTGAGCATTTCCTGTAAAGAACATCATCTTTGCTTTGTCTTACTTTGTTATGCTAGTTATTGCTATTCTGATCAGATGAAGCGCCATCTGTCAGACATTTTTTGAACTCTTGTATTTTTTGGTTCTAATAAAACCCCATGTCATTCCAAGCATGTGTGTCAATTTGTACCTCTCTATCTACATTATTCCATGATTTATTCAGTTTTCAAATTTATACTGACTTTTTGATCACTCGGTATATAAGCAAGTAAATTTTTTTCGTGGTCATGGTTTGAATTGAATACAAATTTTAACTGCATTCCTTAAGAAAAGGTTTAAGTGAATGCTCAAGAGAGTGAGATACATGGGAGTTCACGTTTTCTCATAATGAAACAGATAAATTTACATTATATCACCACAATTTCAATTAAACTACAAGTAACAGCATCACACTTTATCTCTAGAGGAGTGCTTTTCTTAGGCAGTTTCACCCACTCTTATACCTTATAGCTCTAAGTATTCATTCATTTTATAGAAAGTTTGTTCGATGAGGAATAATTTTAGTTTCCTTTTGAAAACCTGTACATTATTTATTTCCTTTTTTTATATTGATGGGGAGCTTATTGAAGACCTTTATACCTGATTCAGTAACTCACCTATGTACTTTAGTGAGAGTTGCAGATCCATGTTGAAAATTTTTCACCTGTCTTGTGTCATGGATGTGGATGTAACAATTTTTCTGAAACAATTCCCTGTTGTTGGCTACAAATAACATCAGTGAGTAATATACTGACCTGTGATGGTAAGCGTCCTGAGAGATTTGAAGAGACCTCTGCAAGATGTCCCATTAGAGACCCTATATATTAGCCTTGCTGCTCATTTTTGTATTCTGAATACTTTTTCAACACCTGCAGCATTTACCCAGAAGAGAACGGAAATATGCAAAATATGACACCAACATTATTTCTCTTTCTACAAACTGATGGAGAGCTCTTAGTGCAAAGCACAATGAGCTACGTTTCTTGACCAGCTGATCAATATGTTCTTTCCATCTTAGGTGACTGTCTATCTGGATACATAGGAATTTTGTATGTGTGGTTTCATTAATTTTGTGATTGTTAACATGTATTTCAGGAGCTTTATTTTTTTATCTTTTGTCAGAAACTGTATTATATTGGTTTTTGAAAGATTTAAGGTTAGGCTATTCGCAGTGAACCATTTGTACTTGAGTAGAGACTGTCATGGCTTTATCCTGCATTGTGGAGTTGGGTCCTTTTACGAGGATACTTGTGTCATCGGCAAACATTACTATTTCTGCTCTGTTGTTAATTGTGATTGGTAGATCATTAATGTAGAACAGGAAAATTAATGGCCCAAGAATTGGGCCCTGCGGGACTCCATACTTCATATTTCCCAAGTCTGATTTTAATGCTGTACCTGTCCCCCTTAAGACAACCCTTTGCTTCCTGTATGATTCTGACCAAGTCAAAGATTTGTCTTTAATGTCATAATGTGGAAGCTTTTTTAAGAGTGTGTTGTGATCTACACAATCAAATGCCTTGGCAAGGTCACAAAATATCCCCATCGGATACCTTTTGTAATTTAGTTCACCTAAATTTCATCTGTTAGGTTAAATATAGCTCTGTCTGTGGAGGAGCCCTTACGAAAGCCGAACTGTGTAGGAGCCAGGAAACTATTTTGTGTAGTGTGACTATAAATCCTATCATACACTATTCTCTCAAATACCTTCGAGAATATTGACAGCAGGGAGATGGGCCGATAGTTGGATATTTCATCCCTTGCTCCACTTTTGCGGATTGGCATCACTACTGTATGTTTTAATCTATCTAGGACCACACCAGTTTCCATAGATTGGTGACACAAATAGCACAATATATAACTGATTAAGTCTACACATTATTTTAAAATCCTACTTGATATGACATTGTATCCACGGGAATCTGAGTTTTTGAGTAATTTTATGGTTTTTTCAATTTCTTTAGGGGTTGTACTTCTGAAATGAAGTGCTACTTTAGATGTTATTTGCATGTGGTTAAGTGGTTCAATAGCTTCTGTGTGAGCCTGTTTATTATGGTTCACTGTTTTTTCAGCTCTAGAAAGAAAAAAATTGTTGAAATCTGAGGTTGCAACTTTGTGTTTATTATTATCAGGTTTTATGTTCCTATTTGTCTCACTTTTTATGATGTGCCATATGGTCTTTATTTTATTGTTTGAGTTGCTAATTTTTTGTGCATAGTGCAACTTTTTGGCACTCTTTATTACACTAGTTAGAATTTTACAGTATTTCTTGTAATGTAACTTTACTACTGAGTCTGTACTAGTCCTCTGTTGTACATACAGATCTCTCTTTTTGTTACATGATATTTTTATGCCAGTAGTTAGCCACTCTTTCCTTTTACTACGGGTTGGTTTGATTTTAATCTGTCTTTGCGGGAAAGAAACTGTTCAGGAAAGAGTTGAACTTCTCATTCTCTGTGTCAGCCTGGTATACTTCCTCCCATTGTTCATGGCATAAACTATTTCTGAACAAGCAAGTAGGTTCAGCATTTATTGTTCTAACATGTTTAACTTTGTTACAATGGCCATGTGTTGTTTTTCTGCTGGCAATTTTAGGGTTGTCAATCAGGGTCTTACTGTGCCCATATACTCTTGTTGGGAATGAGATCATGGGGAGCAGATTGAAGGTTAACAATAGTGATTCTAATAATTTCTGGTTGCTATTTTTTGTGAGTAAGTGTATGTTAAAGTCACCACATACGATGACATTACTACTGTTTCTATAAAGTTTAGTAAGAACTGTTTCTAGCTGAGAGAGAAATTTTTGAATGTCTCCCATAGGTGACCTGTAAACTGTTACTATGTTCAGGAACTGTGTTTTAAGCTCTAATTTGACTGCACAACATTCAAACTGCTGTTCAATACAGTACTTAGATACACTACTGACCGTTAAAACTGCTACACCAAGAAGAAATGCAGATGATAAACGGGTATTTGTTGGACAAATATATCATACTAGAATTGACATGTGATTACATTTTCACGCAATTTGGGTGCATAGATCCTGAGAAATCAGTACCCAGAACAACCACCTCTGGCCGTAATAACGGCCTTGATACGCCTGGGCATTGAGTCAAACAGAGCTTGGATGGCGTGTACAGGTACAGCTGCCCATGCAGCTTCAACACAATACCACTGTTGATCAAGAGTAGTGACTGGCATATTGTGACGAGCCAGTTGTTCAGTCACCTTTGACCAGACGTTTTCAGTTGGTGAGAGATCTGGAGAATGTGCTGGCCAGGGCAGCAGTCAAACATTTTCTGTATCCAGAAAGACCCGTACAGGACCTGCAACATGTAGTCATGCATTATCCTCCTGAAATGTATGGTTTCGCAGGGATCGAATGAAGGGTAGAGCCACAGGTCGTGACACATCTGAATTGTAACGTCCACTGTTCAAAGTGCCGTCAATGCGAACAAGAGGTGACCGAGACATATAACCAATGGCACACCATACCATCACGTCAGGTGATACGCCAGTATGGCGATGACGAATACACCCTTCCAATGTGCATTCACCGTGATGTCATCAAAAACGGATGCGACTATCATGATGCTGTGAACAGAACCTGGATTCATCCGAAAAAATGACATTTTGCCATTCACGCACCCAGCTTCATCATTGAGTACACCATTGCAGGCGCTCCTGTCTGTCATGCAGCATCAAGGGTAACTGCAACAATGGTCTCCGAGCTGATAGTCCATGCTGCTGGAAACGTTGTCGAACTGTTCGTGCAGATGGTTGTTGTCTTGCAAACGTCCCCATCTGTTGACTCAGGGATTGAGGCGTGGCTGCATGATGCGTTACAGCCATGCAGATAAGATGCCTGTCATCTCGACTGCTAGTGATACGAGGTCATTGGGATCCAACACGCTGATCCGTATTACCCTCCTGAACCCACCGATTCCATATTCTGCTAACAGTCATTGGATCTGACCAACGCGAGCAGCAATGTCGCGATATGATAAACCGCAATTGCGATAGGCTACAATCCAACCCTTATCAAAGTCGGAAACATGATAGTACGCGTTTCTCCTCCTTACATGAGGCATCACAACAATGTTTCACCAGGCAATGCCGGTCTACTGCTGTTTGTGTATGAGAAATCGGTTTGGAAACTTTCCTCATGTCAGCACGTTGTGGGTGTCGCCACCGGCACCAACCATGTGTGAATGCTCTGAAAAGCTAATCATTTCCACATCACAGCATCTTCTTCCTGTCGGTTAAATTTTGCGTCTGTAGCACGTCAGCTTCGTGGTGTAGCAATTTTAGTGGCCAGTAGTGTGCATCTATAACTTGTGACCTAATAGTATTGTATGTGCAAATTGCCACTCTGCCTTGTCTTAAGTTGCCCCGACAGTAGGAAGAATCAATTTTATAACTATTTAAATGTAGCTGATTAATTTCTGTGGCTTCCAAGTTTTGTTCAGTTAAGCAGAGCACATCAGGAATAATTCCGTCTGTGTCAGCTGTTTCTTGCAGTGAAAGCAGCAGCTCTTCTTTTTTATTCAAAAGACTTCTTATATTCTGATGAAATATTTTTAAACAATATAGCTTGTCAATTGTATTCTTAACTAGTTCCTTAATGTTAGTTTTCACAAAAGTTATATTATCAAAAGGTACAACATTTACACTGTGCTCTCTTCTGTTCTTTAGCCTAAAAAAGACCTTATTGGAGTGTTGGCTATTACTGGAATGTGTTGCTGTGGAACAAAATCACTATTTTTCCTTTCTGTGGTTGGCAATGAAACAAATTTTGTCATTACTGTTGAATTTCTAGTAAAACTATTGCCTGTGCTTCTTTCAATTAGTTTTTTGTGCTAGGAACCTTTTCCCAAGTCTGTTCAAATGAAGCCCATGTGAGGTATGCTCATCTACTAAAAGCACACACCCTCTTTCAGTATCACCTAAAGCATTAATATTTATAGCAATAATTTTCTGATTGAACCTCCACATCCTGTACATGAATAATATTTTCTTACACTATGTCAAAAATTATTTAATTGCTATTAGTCTCTTATGTATCAGTATTTACATCAACAACTGCCTGTGCTAACACTAGATCAACATCAATAATACGTGCGTCGAGAATGTCACTCATTACTTCCACACACTCTGCTTGAATATCCTTTCATGTGTTAAAATTTGTGTTAACAGTTCTTTCACTTATCCCATATCATCAGCCTCTACTTCATTGACTTCATTTGATCACCAAATACACTCCTGGAAATTGAAATAAGAACACCGTGAATTCATTGTCCCAGGAAGGGGAAACTTTATTGACGCATTCCTGGGGTCAGATACATCACATGATCACACTGACAGAACCACAGGCACATAGACACAGGCAACAGAGCATGCACAATGTCGGCACTAGTACAGTGTATATCCACCTTTCGCAGCAATGCAGGCTGCTATTCTCCCATGGAGACGATCGTAGAGATGCTGGATGTAGTCCTGTGGAACGGCTTGCCATGCCATTTCCACCTGGCGCCTCAGTTGGACCAGCGTTCGTGCTGGACGTGCAGACCGCGTAAGACGACGCTTCATCCAGTCCCAAACATGCTCAATGGGGGACAGATCCGGAGATCTTGCTGGCCAGGGTAGTTGACTTACACCTTCTAGAGCACGTTGGGTGGCACGGGATACATGCGGACGTGCACCCCACACCATGATGCCGGGTGTTGGCCCTGTGTGCCTCGGTCGTATGCAGTCCTGATTGTGGCGCTCACCTGCACGGCGCCAAACACGCATACGACCATCATTGGCACCAAGGCAGAAGCGACTCTCATCGCTGAAGACGACACGTCTCCATTTGTCCCTCCATTCACGCCTGTTGCGATACCACTGGAGGCGGGCTGCACGATGTTGGGGCGTCAGCGGAAGACGGCCTAACGGTGTGCGGGACCGTAGCCCAGCTTCATGGAGACGGTTGCGAATGGTCCTCGTCGATACCCCAGGAGCAACAGTGTCCCTAATTTGCTGGGAAGTGGCGGTGCGGTCCCCTATGGCACTGCGTAGGATCCTACGGTCTTGGCGTGCATCCGTGCGTCGCTGCGGTCTGGTCCCAGGTCGACGGGCACGTCCACCTTCCGCCGACCACTGGCGACAACATCGATGTACTGTGGAGACCTCACGCCCCACGTGTTGAGCAATTCGGCGGTACGTCCACCCGGCCTCCCGCATGCCCACTATACGCCCTCGCTCAAAGTCCGTCAACTGCACATACGGTTCACGTCCACGCTGTCGCAGCATGCTACCAGTGTTAAAGACTGCGATGGAGCTCGGTATGCCACGGCAAACTGGCTGACACTGACGGCGGCGGTGCACAAATGCTGCGCAGCTAGCGCCATTCGACGGCCAACACCACGGTTCCTGGTGTGTCCGCTGTGCCGTGCGTGTGATCATTGCTTGTACAGCCCTCTCGCAGTGTCCGGAGCAAGTATGTTGGGTCTGACACACCGGTGTCAATGTGTTCTTGTTTCCATTTCCAGGAGTGTAACTCAAATTTCATATTAAAATTTTCTATAATATTTTCCTTTTTCTCTAATAAACAGTTTTGCACTGAATCCACTTCATTACTTACACTTTCCATACTATTGTTCTATTCTGATTACATACTGTCAAAACACTCTCTGATACTACTTATCTCACTATAATATTAGTTTATTTTAGTACACGTGTTCTTTTCCTGTATTTTGATTCTGCCTTTCAACTGTCACTTAAACTTTTTTATTACCAGCTCTAAATTTTCCTTTACTGACATACCTGGTGTTATACCCAACACACTGTCTTTTACTTTTAACCGTTGCAACACCAAAGGGGTGGAAGGGGAGGTATTTTGGCCCACTTCTTGAAAATATTGTTATCTATTCAGTTACTTTATATTTTAGAATTCTGGAAACTTTTTATTGCTTTTAATGGATTCTTTTATCAGATTATATAAATGTTTTAAATTTTTCAGTTAAACTTAGCGCATAAATTTAAGTCTTTGTAGTAGATGTCACTTTCCCCAGTGAGTGTCATAATTAAAATTATCAGGTTCAGAACATTACTTATACATCAATATCTCTTTAAAAGATATGTTTGTGTAAAACTTAACAACAATTAATGAATTTTACATTTTAATTTTTTTTACCTTGGGCATAAAGTACAGTCCTGTAGGTAGCACACATTACTGATACTGCTGAGAGTGCGCTAAAAGATATTTTCTGATTTTGCACCCTACTTACACATGAGTATCTCTTTGAAAAGTATGATTTAATGTGAGTCAACAAAAATTAATGAATTTATTTTCAATTTTTTTATAGTGGGCATAAAGTACCCGCTTGGCCCCCCTCCCACTGGTTATGCACATTATGGAAAATGTGTTGGTATTGCTAGGATTTAGTTGTTCATTCTGACTAAAACGGTTGATCACAGTGAATAAACAGGAACATGTTACCTAGTGTTGTCTTTATATTGGATGCTACTGTCAACTGTTATTCCCTCCCCCCTCTCCACCTCATCTGCTAGGCACATTGTATATTGCCACATTGTCTCAACTTGCTGTGTTGTTTATATCTGTGCTGATCCATGCTGGTTGGCTGCTGTGCCCCAGGACATATTGTTGGTCGAGCTCATGCATCCAGTGGCAGTTTCAGAATTCACAGTTTATACAGATAGAGGGATGTGATTCCCTCATTTTGCAAATCTTATCACAGTAGCGATGAAACTTCATTGCAGCATGATGTACAGTGACAGACAATGAAAGTAGCAGTGCACAAAACACAACTGATAATATTGTCACCAGAATTTATAACACAGTCCCATAACTGGAGTTTGCAGATCATTAGCAATTTCAAGTTTAATATTTACTAGTTCATCCAAGATTTTAAGACAGAAACATATTACACAGTTTCATATTCTTCATTTGTTGCGTGTATTAATTCAGGGTACAGAATATAACCTTAACCGACACAGAATTATGAAATGCAGACTTTAACAAAGACTAACATATAGATGATATTCATGTACTGGTCAGTCACAAGCTTAATGTGATCCGACAAAGAGATGTTACCTGTATGATTTCCAGGTGCAGACTGCCAGTTTTGGTGGAGGGGTAACTATTTAGACTAGTGTGGGAACACAACGTGAATTCTGAAACTACATAATGCTTTGAAATTTGGCTGGTTTAGATGTTCCTATTCTGCATGGATTCTAAGACTTTACTATTCTTTGGTTTATAAAAATGTTTCATGTTATTAATTTTCAAAAGCATATGGAACATTTTTATTACAGGTCGTCTGAAATCCCCTAATTACGAGTATGGCAACAACCTTAAAATAAATATATTATGATCCAAAATTATTCATATTCTTAATTATTAACTAAATTAGATAGTGAGAGTGTTGTCTGAATCAGAAAAGATACAGCAATAAAATTATATTGTCAAAATTCAGAATCTTGCTGTTATCAAAGCATAATAAGTGATCGACATTTTGAGGGTCCAAACCTTCTATGTCAATTATTTTGTAAGTTAATTGATTACAGGTAATTACAGAACATGTTCTGGAAAGTGGGAGTATTTGCATTTGAATGAGTGGCAAAAATACCTCCTGCACTGCTGATGAGCTCAAAATGTTTTTCAATCATATGCCATTATCATAAATTCATTTATCCATAAGTTTTAGTTCCTCATGTTTATATTAAAGCCAAGTTATCATTGTGATCAGGAATATAAACAATTGAAATATATGTTTGAATGAGGTTTTGCATAAATAACATTTTGACATATTCCCATACATATAACCTGTTATGTGTGCAACTGCATTAGATACACAATGAATATCTGAAAAAAAAAATTAATTATTCTTGAGAGTAGATACGTAAAAGTGTGGTTAGATTCCAACTTGATACGTCTCACCTTCAACTAAGATAAGCAGTACTCTTTGTAATGTTAGAGATGAGCTAGGTCTCTGAAAGCCAGGAGTGTATCACATCCTGTGTGAATGTGGCAAGTCTTACGTTGGGGAGATCATCAGAACAATTGAGGAAAGATTGAAGGAACATCAGTGACATACCCAAATAAGACAACCAAGTAAATCAACAGTACTGTTTTGAATATAATCATAAAACAAAATATGATCAGACCACTATTGTTTTGAAAACACCAAGTTTCTATGACAGTATAATTAAGGAGTGTATCAAAATTAAGATAGCGAAGAACCCAATAACCATGCATTAATTAACGGTTGGGGTCCTGGTCCCAATTTGTTAAAATCTTGCTGGCAATCACATCCACTGCAGCTGGAAAATGCTGAGAGAATTCGTGTTTCACCAAATATTGTGAGTTCTGAAAAACAAAACAGCATGAAAGGGCACACTGCACATCAAGGATTGAACTTTGCTATAAATAGCAGCCTGAGGTCAACTATAGTTCAGAGTTTGGTTGGAGTCCACATACCTGAAGAGGAAGGCTGAGTTGATCATAGGGGTATTGTCAATATAATGGAAGCAAGTCAGCAACCTTTAAGTACGTAAATGTCTGTATACAGTTTCTGATTGTGTAAAAGCCATGCATGTATAAATGCAACTACTATGACTACTACTATTACTACTACTATTACTATTACTACTAAATGACCTAAACAGATGTTAAGCAGAATTGGTGAAAGGCCATAACTTTGCCTACCATCCCTTCAACTTTAATTTCTTCTGTCATCTCATCTCCTATCCTTACTTTTAGTTGTTGTATCATACACAGTTTGCTTATCAGTCTCCTTTCTTTCCAGTTAACTTCAAACTGCTTCACAATACCTAAATACAATCAAACTCTATTAAAGGTTTCTTCCAAGTCAACAAAAACGTCTATCTTCCTCAGTTATTTGTAACAGTCCAATTGCATCTTTTGTACCTTTATCCCTTCTGAAGCTGAACTGTTTTTTCATCTTATTTGCTCTCAATGATATGTTGCAATCATCTATTCTTTATTCTTAGTAGAATTTTTCCTGAACTAGGTATCAAATATATTGTCCTATATTCCACACTTTTGTTAATTTCTGACCTCATATGTAACTGTTTGTGAGTGTTGTGGTTATTCACCATGCTATTGTTCTCTGTGTTTCAGATTTACAACTAATTCCACAAGGGATTTAGTTACCTCTAAGATTCATTATGAAACAGGAAGAACTACCACCAGGATGGGGAAAACGTTTGAGCAAGAAATATGGACAGTATTACTACTATAATAAATATACTAATGAGAGCCAGTGGAATCCTCCAAGCAGACCTGCTGCCCCTGTACCAAGCAGTGGCCCAGAAGAAGTTGAATGCAGTCATTTGCTTGTGAAGCACAACAACTCAAGGAGGCCGTCTTCTTGGAGAAAGAAAAAGATTACACGCTCCAAAAAGCATGCACTACGTCTCATCAGGTTATTTATTGAGTTTATAGTAACAGGAGTGGCATCATTTGCAGAACTGGCCCAGAAGTATTCAGACTGCAGTTCAGCAAAGAGGGGTGGATACTTGGGCACATTTGGTCGAGGTGTTATGCAGGAACCATTTGAAGAGGCTGCATTTGCTCTTAGAGTGAGCGAGCTTAGTGGACCAGTCTACACCGAATCAGGGATACACATTATCTTACGTACGGCATAGGAAGAGCAGCTGTACATTGTGCACAGAAACATAATTTTAATCAGAATATATTACAATTGTAATCCTGCTGGACTATCATGTAAGCTATGAATGAAATGTAATAGTTTATAAGAGTGACCTCAATTTTACTTGCGTAATTCGTTAATTCAAGAATATCATAACAATATTTTGTAATTTGAGGGACACCATAATGATTTTGAAAGGTAAATGTCGCTTTGATATGGTTCCAAGGTGATACTTCAAGGGCATGATTCCAAAAATATTGAAGCTCACATTGGGTTTGGGCTTAAAAGCATTTTTGTAACAACATTTTCTTGTAAAATTTGCATCACTATTGCTGTTAAATTCAAAACAGTACACTCTACTTCCTGAAGTGTTTATTATATTCAAATGAAAAATACAGAATTGTGAGCAAGATGAAAAGAGATTGCATTTATAAATAATAAAATATGATGGTATATTTTAAAGATATATTGGCAGTTTTCATTTATTTAGCACATATATAGTACCATAAATACAGTATATAATGAAAATATATATTACAGTTACGTACAACTTGAAACTTCATTGTGTAGCCCACTGTTTCCAAAGAGAATATTGCTGTGGGTCTGAAGCTGATTATTTTCCCTGGAAATTACTCTTCTACAGCTACAGTACTTCTTCATTTATTTATCTGACCTTTGGTCAGTGATGATGCTGGGTAGTATGAAACTATTTGTATTGTACAGTCCTGTGATAATTACATATGGTAGGCCACATTTACTCAGCTCTGATGCACTTGAAAACACAACAGATTGTTAACAACTGGAGAACCAAATAAATCAATGATCTGTAATGCTAGCATGATACTTTGCAAATTACCTATAGTAAAAAGTATTAAGTTTAGTCAAAAAGGAAAGAAAAGCTTCTATGTTCCACTGTCATTTTAATCTCCCTCATATTAATCTTATACTAGTTTTACATTTGGCCGTATACCTTAAAAACTGGTTCTCAAAAGTTACTCAGTCGTTCTTCCAGACAAGAGTTTTATTGGAGATCTGTAACAGAAACCTGTAAATTTGCAATAATTCAAACTGCAGTGAGTAAATTGTATGTTTTCTAAAATTTATAGCCAGTGCAAATACAGACCAAGTAATGTTTTTAGCACATTCTTATGTGTGACAAGGCAGAGCCTTCTGCTCATCATAGATGTTTGTCTTCATGGTTTTTTACAATCTTATCCACTTTCTTTTCAATCACTCATTATATCTGAGTGATACACCTCACATATCTCATGATTAACATAATGTGTAATCATATTTATTATTGTCAAAAATCACTTAATGATATTACTTCAGATTTCAGGTTGATTTTCAAGACTTTTAAATTTTCTCTTCATGACTATAAATATACAATTGATGTGGCAAAAAATATGCATAAATTCACATGCATGCACACTATATCTGACACATCTGCCTTAAAAATATATTCTAAAATGAATCCTGATGAAATAATAGTACTATGCTGCCTGGGTTGGCACCTCTGCTGTTTTCAGTAAGACAGAGCATGGAGTGTGGAGGAGCAGACAAGTTGGAACGCTGGGCACTAATGACACAACATTAGTGGAACAAGAATTTATTCATTAAAGCTTACAGTCGTACTTTTTCCTCTACATTGTAGATCAGGTGACGTGTGGCGCACATAGTCCTGGTGTCATGCAGGTGCTAGCCCTTGAGGGCGAATGGCGTAGCCCGTATGACAGGCAAGGCTGACTAGGATGAAGACTGCCAGTTATCAGAGGATGCTCATTAACATCTAAGATATTGAGATAATTTTCTGTCACCTATATGAATTACAGGTGATCGAATGGAACCCTTGTTATTTAAGTATACCCACATCAGGCTGATAGCTGTCACCATCTGGCTCAGCATGAAGGGGTACTTCATACCTTGGTACACAGGGCACATGTCATTTCCAACTCTGAGACTTTGCCAGCTGAGCTGAGCCATCTTGAAGCTACATTTCATCAGAAAGACAGATGAATGAGCGTTGCACTATCGACCAACTGTGCATTGGGTGACTGATGATAATACCGAATCGACACCTGAGTCTAGTGCCTTTTTGCCTTACACAGGAAGCACTCCCAACAAAATCAGTCAGATTTTACAGAAATATGATGTGGAATGTGTTTTCTGACCTCCATCTAAAATTAGGGTACTTTTGGATTCTGTTAAGGATGATCTCGGTTTGCGTAAGGCGGGCGTATATCGCATTCCTTGTAGCTGTGGCACGGCATAGATTGGTCAGACTATCAGGACTGTGCAGGACCGATGTATTAAGCATAAACAGCACACGTGATTACAGCAGCCAGGTAGATCTGCTACTGTCTAATATTGTTTGGATACTAGTCATTCTATGTTATATGGCAATACCGAGATATTGGCAGGCATGTCCAGCTTTTGGGACTGTGTTATTAAGGAAGCTGTTCAGATTAAATTAGCAAGCAACCTTATAACAGGAATGGAGATTTTTGTTTAAACTCTGACTGGACTCCTGCTCTCTCTCTCTCTCTCTCTCTCTCTCTCTCTCTCTCTCTCTCTCTCTTTCTCTCTTGTCAAAAAAACAGAGGGACAGAATCAATGTTATCTCACCTGCTAGTTCGTAGTTTTTCACTATCAATATCTCTGACTTTGGTCATCTTTGGTGGCACTAGTGTTCAGTGTATGTGTGTTATCTTTCCTGAATTACTCCAAGAACCAAGGTTTTAAATTTGTTTGTACATCACCTGTCCGTTGCAGTATTTGCCTTGAAAATGGCAGGGTGTACTCCCATCGAAGTATCGACGGTCGCTGTAGATATTAACTGGCTCAATTCCTGTAAGTTGTTTGGAAATTGTATACACCAGGAGAAACTCAGGTCTCACGTTTGAGGAAGTGACCACTACATTGGTTAACAATTTGTGACATAGAGTTGTAAAATGTGGAAAGGAGGTGCATAAAAACAGAGAACATTTTCAGTCGGGATTAAATAAAGAAGCTGTGCAGAGTGAACAGGGGATTAAAGATGTACGGGCAGAATTAAATTCTTTAGCAGTGAATCGTCCTACTACTGGGTTAGTTCAAGAATGGCAAAGTGTTTTACAACCAATGGAAAATACCATCCAGTAGATTTTCTTGGTGCATGTAGAGAGTTTTGTGAGAGGAATGGAAATGGCAAAAATTAAGTTCGCAAGAAGGCAGCTTGAGGACAACGCACAATAATGGGGTTTGTACATCACCTGTCCGTTGCAGTATTTGCCTTGAAAATGGCAGGGTGTACTCCCATCGAAGTATCGACGGTCGCTATAGATATTAACTGGCTCAATTCCTGTAAGTTGTTTGGAAATTGTATACACCAGGAGAAACTCAGGTCTCACGTTTGAGGAAGTGACCACTACATTGGTTAACAATTTGTGACATAGAGTTGTAAAATGTGGAAAGGAGGTGCATAAAAATAGAGAACATTTTCAGTCGGGATTAAATAAAGAAGCTGTGCCGAGTGAACAGGGGATTAAAGATGTACGGGCAGAATTAAATTCTTTAGCAGTGAATCGTCCTACTACTGGGTTAGTTCAAGAATGGCAAAGCGTTTTACAACCAATGGAAAATACCATCCAGCAGATTTTCTTGGTGCATGTAGAGAGTTTTGTGAGAGGAATGGAAATGGCAAAAATTAAGTTCGCAAGAAGTCAGCTTGAGGGCAACGCACAATAATGGGTAGATTTAAAGAGTGCTTCATTTACTGCATATGAACTGTTTGATAGTTGTTTTTTGAACAACTTCTGGATGAAATGAAGCAAACCCAACTACAGAATGAGTTCCTAAATGGGCCAAGTTTCAAACACAGTTGTGGGTCAATGCAGAGTATTTCTTTACTTGAACTAGCTAAGCTGTTGCATATAAATCATCCACTGGGAATACTGATGGAGTTCACAACACTCAAGAGATGATTACCAAAATTTTTACGATGGGATCTTGTTCATAGTCCGACAGATTCCCTTTTAGATTTTATTGAGAAACTTGAACAGGCACTGAAATTCAAGCCACATAATGAGAACAGTAGACAGGGAAATGAGTACCAGAATGGGAATTACAATAATCACCAAAATAATTATCACCACAATGGTAACTATAATTTTCAAATGGGAATTCTCACAATGGAAAGAAACCAGGAAAGAAGATCTGAGGGGCAGAAGCCTTACGAAATGCAATGTCAGTCTAAGAGATTGTTAAAAGAGATCGCCGCATCTCAGGTCTGGATATTGTGAAATTAACTGGCATTGAAAAGGACATGTTACTTTAAAAATTCTGTGGCTGTTTATATTTCGGCAAAGAAGCCACAAATATTGGAGATGGAGGTTATAAGAAATAAAAATAAAGAAGGGAATAATTTTAAGCTGCGCAACGACAAAGAAGGAGCAAGAAATATAGTAAAATACATTAAAAGCTATGATAATGATGATATGTGACTGGAGAATTCATTTAGTGAAAAGAAAGTAAATGATGGAATGAATGTATGTATGAGAGAAAATTCTGTAATCAGAGGTAAATCTGAATTTGGTGGAGCTGGAATGTATGATGAATTCTGATGAGGCTCTAGTCAGTAGCAACAATGATAATAACTCAGGTGAAAGTAATGAAGATGATTTTGTATCGGAGAAAGTAGGTGAAGAGATCTATGAAGTCGGCGTATCAATAGTCTCATTAGCTGGTGATGAATTTTATTATGTATCGGCAGAAGTGAGTGATTTATTGTTAAAGGTGCTGAAGTTGCGAGAGTTGAAACTACTGATTTGGATATCTCGAAGGATGGAACTTGTGCACTTATTTATGTTAATGAAAATGGACTGATGGCTCAATATGAAAGCATGAATTAAGAGTCGATGTAGAAGATTGAATGTGAAAGTAATGTAGCGATTTGGCAGAAATAAGTGAGGATTCCTGTACGGGAGATGAAGTTGAGTGATTAGTTGCGAGAATATTGCAGCTAGTGAAATCATTAATTCAGAAAATGAAGAAAGTATTTTTGATTCTGAAGATGATGATGAAATGACAAATTTGACAAAAGATCTATATGCTACAGATGATTTAGAGGCAGACTGGAAGAACTGGAAATGGGTAGTAGGGTAATATTTGTTTAGGAGATGATGTTAGTACAAGGATGGTATGGTAAGGAGGAAAGTGAATATTCTCTTAATGACTAGATATGATATGGAAAAATACTGAAGTCATTATTGCATCACTGATGGGCATGGGAGAAATTTAAAGTAGCAAGAAATCTTGAAGGGGGGAAAGATGAAATTGAGGTAAAGCAATTGTTTAATGACTTGTTTGAGGATGATGATGAAATTGACAGTTGGGAAAGAAAATGTGTGCCTCTCTAAACTAAAAATGGTGTTCCAGTGTTGTCACAAATTTTGCTTCTAAATGTAAGATTCTGTTGACAAACGAGGAAAAGAAGCCTCAAGTTTCATCAGTTCGAAAAACGCAAAAAGGTGAGATTTAAAAGGTACTCCACTGGCAAGAAAAATGCTGTAAGAGGCAAGGTGGCAGAGTTGCATCTTGTGAACCAAGGAAGGGATTGTGCATAAATGCAAGTATGTATATAAGTATTTTTTCATGTGTAGTATGTAAGAAATTTTGGGGGCTACTTGTGTTCGATGTAAAAGATAGAACTTGGGAAAATGAAGTTGTACGTAAAACATATGGAGGCACAACTTAGTGCAAGGAAAGTGTCCACATTGGCCACACTACTTTTGGTGCATGCAGGTTGGCAGACAGTAATTAGTTTGTGTAAGTGATGAATGTAATTTGTATTGTACATAAGAATCTGGGTGAAATTTCAAGGAGTTAGTTAAATGTATTATTGTATTATTTTGGATAGGTTTCTCATGTACTAGATGTAGTTTGCTTGAATTTGTACAAAATTTGGTACATGGAGGTCATCTGACCTCATAAAAATTTTAATTGCCTGTCAGAGTAGAACACGGGGTTATGTGCATAGTATAAGCTAAGTTTCTAGGGGCTATTATGCAGTTTAATTATGTAGCACATGTTTTTTAGAAGAGTTTTGAATAGATTTATACATGCTAAATTACAGAGATAAGTTCGCAATAAGTTTATCAGAATAAAGTCTTCAGGTAAATACTATTTTAGTGCAAATAAGACTGAAAATTTTCTGAATTTATGATTGATCTATCTGCCTAGTTATAAATGAGATTTAAGTGGTATAATTCTGCACAAAGTTGTTTCAGTTTTCTTTGAGAGTCCGATCAGATACAGTAAAAGAGTGAAATGTATGATAAAATGTTAGTTGATTTATAGTGTCAAACAAATTTCATAGCATGAAAGACATGTTTTCTAAACATTATTCAATGTAAATCTCTATCGTCTACATCAATTAGAGACTTAAGAGTAGAGCCCTTGTTATTAAATTACTCATTTAAATTTTATTTTGTATTTCTGTGTATTTAATTAATTCACAATTATAACCAATGTACAGGTAGATTATTTAACTGCAGTGTCACAGCTGTAGGTTATTATCTGTAGCGAATTAGCTGTTGGGCATGAAAGCAGACGCAAGCGGCTCCACGCTATGGCTATATTGAGCTATTCTTTTTAAGCAGAGCCATGCACAGCCCAAGTATCTAAAATGTAACTGCAGGTAAAGAAGCAACTCGTTTGATCGTATGGGATGCTGTTTAGAAGAGTGCAACTACACTAGCAGTAACCGTAAGGTACCATCGTATGTTGGTAGCGTGAATTTCACTAATAACAAGAAGCACACAGTTTTGAATTTGTTATAGAAGCTACTGGTATTCTGTTCATTTAAGCTGTGAATGCATGTCTTCTTATGTCATAAAGAGAAATGGAATTAGAATTATACATGTATATATGTGTAACATAGTAAAAACAGCGAGAGTGAAGCAAACTCTTTATGTAGACAAAAGTAACAGAGAAGTGCATCCACCAAATTGTAATGTTTGTTGTAAGTAAGTTTTATATGTATCGTGTTAGTTAATTATTAATGATACATGATTTAATTGTAAATGATTGTTAACTTACTCTAACTTTTTGTTTCTAATGTTGGAATTCTTCTACATCTACATCTACATGGATACTCTGCAAATCACATTTAAGTGCCTGGCAGAGAGTTCATCGAACCACCTTCACAATTCTCTATTAATCCGATCTCATGTAGTTCGTGGAAAGAACGAACACCTACACTACTGACCATTAAAATGCTACACCGAGAAGAAATGCAGATGATAAACGGGTATTCATTGGACAAATATATTATACTAGAACTGACATGTGATTACATTTTCACGCAATTTGGGTGCATAGATCCTAAGAAATCAGTACCCAGGACAACCACCTCTGGCCTTGATATGCCTAGGCATTGAGACAAACAGAGCTTGGATGGCATACACAGGTACAGCTGCCCATGCAGCTTCAACACAATACCACAGTTTGTCAAGAGTAGTGACTGGCGTATTGTGACGAGCCAGTTGCTCGGCCACCATTGACCAGACATTTTCAATTGGTGAGAGATCTGGAGAATGTGCTGGCCAGAGCAGCAGTCGAACATTTTCTGTATCCAGAAAGGCCCGAACAGGACCTGCAACATGCAGTCGTGGATTATCCTGCTGAAATGTCGGGTTTCATAGGGATCGAATGAAGGGTAGAGCCATGGGAATGTAACGTAGACTGTTTAAAGTGCTGTCAATGCAAACAAGAGGTGACCGAGACGTGTAACCAATGGCACACCATACCATCACACCGGGTGATACGCCAGTATGGCGATGACGAAACCACGCTTCCAATGTGTGTTCACCGCGATGTCATCAAACACAGATGCGACTATCATGATGCTGTGAACAGAACCTGGATTCATCCGAAATAATGAAGTTTTGCCATTCGTGCACCCAGGTTCGTCGTTGAGTACACCATCGCAGGCACTCCTGTCTGTGATGCAGCATCAAGGGTAACCGCAGCAATGGTCTCTGAGCTGATAGTTCATGCTGCTGCAAACGTCGTCGAACTGTTCGTGCAGATGGTTGTTGTCTTGCAAACGTCCCCATCTGTTGACTCAGGGATCATGATGTGGCTGCACAATCCGTTACAGTCATGCGGATAAGATGCCTGTCATCTTGACTGCTAGTGATATGAGGCTGTTGGGATGCAGCACGGCGTTCCGTATTACCCTCCTGAACCCACCGATTCCATATTCTGCTAACAGTTGTTGGATTCAACCAACGCGAGCAGCAATGTTGCGATATGATAAACGGCAATCGCGATAGGCTACAATCCGACCTTTATCAAAGTGGGAAACGTGATGGTAGGCATTTCTCCTCCTTACACGAGGCATCACAACAATGTTTCACCAGGCAACGCTGGTCAGCTACTGTTTGTGTATGAGAAATCGGTTGGAAACTTTCCTCATGTCAGCATGTTGTAGGTGTCACCACCGGCGCCAACATTGTGTGAATGCTCTGAAAAGCTAATCATTTCCGATTTATTTATTATTTATTTATTTATTTATTTAGCATCCAACAGATCACACATATGATATAGGATTTGTCATTTGATTACACGTAACACATAACAATACATACACATAATGACTGGACAAACATATACAAACAACAAAACAAATTACGTACACATAGTACATAAGTAGTGTACAAAAACTTATTACACAAAAACAAATGTATGTGCTTATGATAAACAATTATATATAATGAACTACGCCTTATACACAAAACGTATTACGGATATTTAACAGATTTTTCACAAGTACCATAATTAAGAAGTTGAAAACATAATTAAATTAGTTTGAATTTTTAAATAATGAGTACAGGTTTCAATCCACAGTCTGAGACAGGTATTCATTTACACTGTAGTAGCATTTTTCCATCAAGTATTTTTTTACTTCACGCTTGAAATTATTTTTGCCTTTCAATTCTTTAATTTGAGATGGAAGTGCATTTAAAAGCTTTATTCCTAAGTGGCTAACATGTTTCTGACTTCTAGTTTTTGCTACATAGGGAATGTGGAAGTCCTTACAATGCCTTGTATCGTGATCATGGTAGCTTGAGTTGGTTTGGAGATTGCAGTTATTTTTACTGATCATTTCCAGGCATTTAAAAATATATATCGATGGTATTGTCAGTATCTTTAGTTGTCTGAATAAGGGTCTACAGTGAGTTTGTGGTGGGCTGTGTGTCATGATACAAATAGCTCTTTTTTGCATAATAAAAATATCATTTAGTCTTGACCTGGTTTTTCCCCAAAAACTTATGCCATAGCTTGCAACTGATTGCAAATAACTAAAGTACACCGCTCTAATACACTCTTTGCTACATGCATTGGATATTATTCTTAAGGCAAAACATGCTGAGCTAAGTTTCTGAGTAAGATATACACTGTGTTCATTCCAGTTTAAATCTTGGTCAATTCGCATTCCCAGAAACTTTGTGGTGCACACTTTTTCTATTTGTTTGCTATCCAGCATAAGGCACATATTTTCCCCTTGACACTTGCTTCCATACTATATAAAGTTTGTTTTCTTTGTATTTCATGTCAGCTTATTTGAATAAAACCATGACTGTATGTATGAGAGCATTTTTTTCTGCTGTAGTACACAATGATTCTTTTATATGACTAATTATGATACTCGTGTCATCTGCAAATAGTAGAATTTTGGCTGAGGTGTCTGGAGCCTGTATACCATTGATATAAATTACAAAAAACAATGGGCCCAGAATGCTGCCCTGTGGAACATCTATGTCAATTTGTTTTGATTCAGATATGAGTTTAAAATTGTGAAGATTGTTGGATGACCTCAGCTCAACAACTTGTGACCTGTTTTGTAGATAACATTCAAACCATTTTTTAACAGTACCCCTGATGCCTATTGCTTCAAGTTTCCCTAGTAATATTACATGGTTCACAGTATCGAAGGCTTCGGATAAATCCAGATTAATTCCAACAACCTGTTTATTTGACTCCAAATTTCTTACTACTTCTGTTGTGTAGTCCAAAATGGCTGTTTCTGCACTGTGCCCTGTTCGAAAACCATGTTGTCTGTTATTTATTAGTTTACGTTTTTCTAGATATTTTGTAACCCTGATTTTCATTAATTCCTCAAGTATTTTGGAGAAGGCTGGGAGGAGAGATATAGGTATGTAATTTTCTATTTTATGTCTGTCACCATTTTTTTTATAGAGGTATTACTTTAGAGATTTTAAGTTTATCCGGAAATATTCCTTCACTAAGGGACAAGTTTGCTATGTGCACTATAGGTTTGACAACACATGGAGCAATTTTCTTAATTATTGATACAGGTACATCATCCAACCCAGAGGACATTTTGGATTTCAAGCATTTAATGACTTTGAAAAATTCATGCCCATCTGTTGGGATTGCCATCATGCTGACTTTGAAAAATTCATGCCCATCTGTTGGGATTGCCATCATGCTGGTATTTACCATTGGAGTCATCACTGTTCGTTGTTGCTTAAATTTACTACATCAAGTAAGGGGAATATTTACAAAATAATTGTTTACATAGTTTGCCATGGCATCTTTTTCTATGGGGATATTTCCTTATTTTTAAGATTGATTGCCTGTTCTTTAGTTTGACCCCCAGTTTCTTTTTTTATCATTTTCCACATCATTCTGGACTTGTTACTAGCCTGCCTTATTACTCTATCATTACTTAATAATTTTGCTTTTGCTATTACTTTGAGGTAAGTCTTTTTGTATGTCCTCACATACTCAACAAACTGCTGATCATGACATGTTTTTAACTTTAAACTTAGTAATTTCATGGTTTCACTTGACTTTTTAAGTCCGGGTGTAATCCAGGTCGCTTTGGATCCAGATGATCTATAACTCAAAAGCTTGTTTGGGAAACACATTTCAAAGTATGTCATAAAAGTCGAAGCAAATATATTGTAAGCACCATTTGTGTTTGTTTGTGCCAAGACCTCTGACCAAACTACATTTTTTAAATTATTTTTGAACTGATTACAATTTTCAGTAGAGAAAAATTGTTTGTACTCCTTTTTATTTTCCTCCTCCTTGGGAGTTGCAGTGTGATTAAAGGTTAGTGCATTATGATCTGATAATCCTGTATTCACATTTGTAACTGCAACTTCATGTGTGACCACATTTGAGAAGATGTTATCTATTAGGCTTTCACTGGAGTCTGTTGTTCTAGTGGGAGCTGATATGAGGGGGAACATGTTGAAGCTTTTTATTATGTCTAAAAACTTGTTTTTTACTGAACTCTGGACCCATAGATTAATATTAAAGTCACCACAAAGAATTATGGTAGAGTTCTCATTTGAGAAAATGTTGAGCATTTCTTCCAAATTCCTAAGAAAAACTTCAGTATCTCCAGATGGTGATCTGTAAATTGCTGCAACAATTATTTTCTTTCTTAAACTATATAACTGAATGGCTACTGTTTCAAAATCCTTTTCTATGATTAATAGTTTAGCCTCGTATCTTAACTTAAATTTAAGCTTGGGATTTAGATAAATGCATACACCACCACCTTTGGCATTTTGCCTACAGTACTGACTGGCAAGTTTATATTGGCTTAAGTTTATGCTGTTTAGTTCACTGTCCCTGCACCAATGTTCCATAACACATAAACAATCAATATGGTCACTATTTGCTGCTACCTCAAGTTCAAGGTACTTGTTTTTAAGACAGTGAATGTTCAGACTCATAGTTCTTAGCTGATTCGAACAATCCAACTGACCTGCGACTTTACACTCTGTTGATGCATTTTTTCTTACACTGTTACAAGATTTCATACCTTGTTGTAGATTCCTCTGCTTGCAAACATTTACCTGTTTTCCTGTTATGTGCTGTTGTTCACTGTTTTGTCCCAGCCTCAAGGGAGGCTGCCTTCTTCTGGTGTGATGGATGACTGCTCCTATTACCTCTGCTGCTGCTGTGTGCTGTTGCAGTGAAGGCCAGTGATTCTGGTTGCTTGATTATTGATGTTGGAACTATTGCTTCTGATGTTAGTTCTGCTGCTGCTAATGTTGGTTCAGTAGTAGGTTCCTCTGTTGCTACTGTTTTTTGGATGGTCCATTTGCGTGCTGCTGCTGTTTGTGCTGGTGTTTCTGCTACTGGAGATTCATACCATCCCATTTCAGTGGCTGTCACTTTGGAATTGCATTTAATTGCTTCCCTTATTAAGTTTCATAACCTGGCCTTCCCTCTTCTTCCTGTCGGTTAAATTCCGCGCCTGTAGCACGTCACCTACGTGGTGTAGCAATTTTAATGGCCAGTAGTGTACGAACTGTGACCCCCTCTGACAGGAAATCAAAAATCCAGTCACATAATGCGACGATATTCCGTAAGCACGCAATTTCATTTCAAGTCACTTACTTGAAAGATAATCTGTTGCAATCCAGTATAACGTATGCTGTACGTATTTGTTCTTAATACTAGGTGATAGGAAATGTGATGGGTATTCACATTGATGGAGTATATGTTACTGGCTACTAATGCATCCAGGAGCAGTAGATTCATACTCAGTGTTGTAGATGGCCATGATATTGTCTGTGTCCTAAGGTGAGAAAGTAAGACAGCGTAAGGCGCGCGGGATTTGCCGGGCGGTTATAGGCGCTGCAGTCATGGACTGTACGGCTGGTCCCGGCGGAGGTTCGAGTCCTCCATCGGGCATGTGTGTGTGTGTTTGTCCTTAGGATAATTTAGGTTAAGTAGTGTGTAAGCTTAGGGACTGATGTCCTTAGCAGTTAAGTCCCATAAGATTTCACACACATTTGAACATTTTTTAAGACAGCGTATCCATTTAGCTTACTTGAAGGATAATTTTGATTTAGTCAGGGCTAGACAAAGTATTAATGGCCTTGTGCATCACATATTCAGACATCTAAACTGTGATCCCAGCAACACTGCGATGCCACAAAAAACAGCATACTCCCGTAATCTTCCAACTGACATAAAGCATCCTAGAAATCTAAAGGGATACTAGCCTAATGAGGAGTACCGTAAGTTAAAAGTTGTTGGAATACTATACAGCTCACGTTCTAAACAGGGTGATTATAATGACAGTTCCAGTTTCAAAATGCTGTAAAACAAGAACAGCTGCTCAGAATGATGCCAAACGCCACTGGAATATTATCGAATAAGGGGGAAATGTATGGAAAGAAAAATATTAAAGAAAATTTTCCCATTATATAGCGTTGAAAACGTCTTAATGTAAATGGGCTCTGCTGCAGTTCTGTATATTGGCTTTCCTTGGAGATGAAATGGGCTTCGTCTTCCCACAAAATGTTACATGGCTGTTCATTGTCCACTTCCATTGGAGCAAGAAATTCTAGAGCAAATGTTTGTCTTACAAATGGTTGTTCTGTTGGCAGGTCAGCGTGAAGTAATTCCAGGACATGGGAAATTTCGTATGGACAGAATTGCAGAATGTTTGGTAGAATTTTATGCAGAGTGCTCACAGGCTCGTCCATAGTACAGGCGATTCTCCGTGAACTGCGAATTTACAAACCTCCATTAGACCGCTCCTCCAAAGTTGTGGCCACATCTTCTGTGCAATCGGTTCAACTGTTTTCGTCTCTCTGCTACACTTCACTTCAAAGAAGCTATCTTTTCGAATTTCTTAACAACTTTCTCCAGAGCCTCGGCCGACATCTGAAAAACGCCTTTATTCATACCTTGTACCATATTTGGAACTTCTGCAGAGCCACTGGCGTGGGGTCACCATTGTAGTAATAGACCTATTGCAGCAGTGTGTGAGCCTTCATTGAGACAGCCATGCCGAGCATCTCCCACGAGAACTGAGGAATAGACATGTACCTAACATCCTTTGTTTTGCATATTCTACCACATACAGCACCACATTTTGGTAAAATTTTCGTTGTTCTTTTTTATTTTGTTTCCACAACGAGTCCCCCAGCTGATCTTCTTTTACAGAGTTTTGAAACTGGAACCTTAATTATAATCACCCTGTTTATAACATTAGTACCACTAACAAGGAATGAATTGGGATTTTTATTTTTATTTTCATTTTAATTCAAGAAGCAAGTCGGAAGTATCACTATGTATTAAAATATTTATCTTGTGAAAATAGGGCGCAGTTTATTGGCACTGTAAATATTTCTTACTTTTCTGTATTCAAATAAATTAGATACGCAGATCATTAGCTCATGTGAGTATGAATTGTTTCTTCTTTAGAACAATAATTGGATTGAAGAGTTCCTAGATAACAGAACGCAGCATGTCATTCTCAATGGAGAGATGTCTTCTGAAGTAAGAGTGATTTCAGGTGTGCCGCAGGGAAGTGTCGTAAGACCGTTGCTATTCACAATATACATAAATGACCTTGTGGATCACATCGGAAGTTCACTGAGGCTTTTTGCGGATGATGCTGTGGTATATCGAGAGGTTGTTACAATGGAAAATTGTACTGAAATGCAGGAGGATCTGCAGCGAATTGACGCATGGTGCAGGGAATGGCAATTGAATCTCAATGTAGACAAGTGTAATGTGCTGCGAATACATAGAAAGAAAGATCCCTTCTCATTTAGCTACAATATAGCAGGTCAGCAACTGGAAGCAGTTAATTCCATAAATTATCTGGGAGTACCCATTAGGAGTGATTTAAAATGGAATGATCATATAAAGTTGATCGTCTATAAAGCAGATGCCAGACTGAGATTCATTGGAAGAATCCTAAGGAAATGCAATCCGAAAACAAAGGAAGTAGGTTACAGTACACTTGTTCGCCCACTGCTTGAATACTGCTCACCAGTGTGGGATCCGTACCAGATAGGGTTGATAGATGAGATAGAGAAGATCCAACGGTGAGCAGCGCGCTTCGTTACAGGATCATTTAGTGATCGCGAAAGCGTTACGGAGATGATAGATAAAATCTAGTGGAAGACTCTGCAGGAGAGACGCTCAGTAGCTCGGTACGGGCTTCTGTTGAAGTTTCGAGAACATACCTTCAGCGAGGAGTCAAGCAGTATATTGCTCCCTCCTACGTATATCTCGCGAAGAGACCATGAGGATGAAATCAGAGAGATTAGAGCCCACACAAGAGGCATACCCACAATCCTTCTTTCCACGAACAATACGGGACTGGAATAGAAGGGAGAACCGATAGAAGTACTCAAGGTACCCTCTTCCACACACCGTCAGGTGGCTTGCGGAGTGTGACTAGATGTAGATAATAAAATGTTGTTCGTTTAGTTTTAAAATTGTGTAAGGTATAGAGCTTTAAGTTATATATTGGGAAGTATAATAAGTAATTAAATTTCGTATCATATTTACATGATGTCGATCCTCAAGTATTAATCCTCAGAGGCAAAACTGTTTATTAATAGTTTCTAGTTTATTAAGCAATTAGATTTTTCTGTATTCTCACAAGTTTACATTACGTGACTTGTGGTGTTTTAAAAATAACCAGTTGAATTAAGAGATGAATGGCAGTGTCATGTTTGAAAAGGCTTCTGTCATCATTGATTTCCTGTTTAATGAATGTGGACAAGCTACATAAAATGGTTACTTCAGTGTGGTTGGTAAACAAACATAAGTGCCAAAGGAGACCGGATGAGCATAGAAGTTGTTAGGAAAGTGTGTTACGTGTAAAAGGAACAACAAACAATGTAATTTGTAATACTGTTAATTCAGAGTGGCTTTTCATTCTTTAGTTGAAGAAAGTATAAGAGACACGTATTCCTATTTGTCACATGGTCAGGTTATTTTCGTAACAAAGCATGATCTCCATGTAAACCTCCAATACATGAGTCAGATACTCTAATAGCTGCAAAAATAAATAAGAAAAGACAGTAACGAGGGAAGTTAAAAGCTTTCAAAGATATGTCGTATGCTAATGTCAGCAACTGCTGGGATGGGGTATGGCATATATTTGCAGCAGTGGGCGCTGGCATCAGCAGTCTGCCAAAGGCTGACACAACTGCTTGCCGTCATCAATGCGTGACAGGCGCAGTTCCTGTCAGCCTGCCTGCTGTTTATTTGCAAAGTAAAATATCAGGAAGTATAGTATATAACCTGTGGTACCCAACATGTCCGAAGACGAATACCGGTACATATGCCTGCACTGGACAGAGATCAGCAAAGATGAAGGCCCACAGCGACAGAGAGACTGGGTAGCCTGTAACACAAGTTCGAACATATGACCCACCGGATAAGAGGTCGCCAGCAGAGGATAGTCACACGGCAAGTTGTACCGTCGCAAGTTGTTCCGAGCGAACTTTCGTAACTTCGGGGGCTGACATCTAGCGGCCTAACCGGGAGACACACAAGCGTCTGTCACTGCCTGCCGTGGGAAAGCTATTCAATGTGTCTTACTGGACGCGTATATTCATGCCACCTATTAACCTAAATAAATGATATTAAATATTATTCAATCATTTTTAAAATCGGTACACTACCTTTTGTTATTCAGGAGAAGATTCTATAAAAGTTTCAACATTGTAACTATCATAGTTTCGGAGGTACAAAAATTGCTAGAAAAGTCAAAAACCGACACTTAGGAAACTAAATTCAGTTAGGAAATATAATAGTTTATCTTTTGGTACAATTGGAAAACATAAACAGAACTCGAACTGTTCGTGCAGATGGTTGTTGTCTTGCAAAAGTCCCCATCTGTTGACTCAGGGATCGAGACGTGGCTGCACGAGCCATGCAGATATGATATTTGGTCTTTTTGGATTTTATCGAAAATTTGTACCTGGTCAGTTATTTAATGCACCTTGTCTGAGGGAGCTCTTAAAGAAAAATGTACCCTATAAGTGGACTGATGAGTGTCAAAGGGCATTTGAAGAACTCAAAGAGGCACTGGTGAATAGTCAGATTTTTCCAAGCACTTTTGTCTTGGATCCGATGCCTGTGGTTATGGTCTGGGGGTAGAATTATTTCAAATTGAAACAGTAGGAGAAAATCAGGTACATAAAACAATAGCTTTTGCTAGTCGATCATTGCAACAAGCTGAAAATAATTCATTTCAGAGTTTGAAGCATTAGCAATCATTTTTGGTTTACAGAAATTTGAACAATACTTTTTGGGCCATAAAGTTTTAGTTTTCAGTGACCTTAGTGCATTAACTTACCTACAGACGTGTCAATTTAAACACAGCAGACTTCGGAGGTGGGCCATGTATATCCAGCAGTTTGATCTTCGCATAGAACACATAAGAGGCTCTGAAAACATTGTGGCGGATGCATTACCTCGATATGTAGAGGAGAACGAGCAGGATGGAGATTTAGTAGCAACACGGGATTGTGATGAAGTTTTGCTGGCGGTCATTCATAATAATAATTCAGTTACAGGAAGAAGGACCAATAAAACGTATTTGTAAAAAACTCAGGCGGGAAAAAAACCAAGACGGCAATCTTAATTTGGTAAAAAGCAGGTTAGGTCGTCCTGACTTTCCTAAGTTAACAGAGTATTACCAGATACACAAGGACATACTTTTTAGGCGAAAGAAGAACACTGGTGAAAATTGGCGTATTTGTTTCCAGAACAACACGTTGACTTTCTTATTGATTATGTACATAGGAAATATGGACATTATGGAGCCCGGAAATCTATTGCAAAGTTAAGTGAGGTAGTAATTTTCGATAATATGTGGCGAAGAGTACAGAAAAGACTAGTTTTAGGACAGCTTGCTGCATGTAACTTCGGGGGCTGACATCTAGCGGGCTAACCGGGAGACACACTGCCTGCCGTGGGAAAGCTATTCAATGTCTCTTACTGGACGCGTATATTCATGCCATTTATGAACCTAAATAAATGATATTAAATATTATTCAATCATTTTTAAAATCGGTACACTACCTTTTGTTATTCAGGAGAAGATTATATAAAAATTTTAACATTGTAACTATCACAGTTTCGGAGATAAAAAAACATAGCTAGAAAAGTCAAAAACCGACACTTAGGAAACTATATTCAGTTAGGAAATATAATAGATTATCTTTCGGTATAATTGGACAACATAAACCGAACTCTCAGTGTGTATAATTAATTAATTGAGATTTTCATATTATAACTTTAAGTATTTTTTCCTTTTCGTAATATAAGAATCAGACATAATTATTATTTGTGTCTAATATTTTTGTGGAATAACTAAGAGCTGGAATTATGTAGCCCAGTGATGAGCCATGATGTGAACCATACGTAAGCGTTGATTAAAAGTGATCCGTACTCATTTTATTCATCGGAGACAGTTATCAGGACCCCAACGTGTAGTCAGAGAAATGTTAGATAAAAAACAAATACAACCCCCATATCGAAGTGAATATATTCTCTTAAGGTTCAGGAAAGGACACCCCACACAGTGCCAAAATTGTATTTTAGTAAATTATTGAATGCTGATAAGCGACGTAATAAAATAACTATTTTTGCTTGAAGTCGAAGTGAAAGATTAAGAACTTTCTTCAGAGACGGTTGTATTTTCAAGAAAATTTAAGTGTAAATATTTTACTAATTTATTTTTGAGAAAAATGTGATTTTGGAGAAAGATGGAAATTTTCTATAAATTAATAAGGTTGTATGCTATTCAGTCCTAGCCTTTGGTATTCGATATAATTGTATACAACACTGTTAGATATTTGGTTAATTGAGGAAAACAACGTTTGATTAACAGTGTCGTGGTAGTTAAACATTCAACTTTTGGACGCAGTAAGAACCATAAAATGTAATTAAAAGAAGTTTTAGGTTCTTAGGGGTGTGTAGCGTTGCAAGTTGTTCCGGGCGAACGTTTGTTTTAGGATAGCTTGCTGCATGTAACTTCGGGGGCTGACATCTAGCGGGCTAACCGGGAGACACACTGCCTGCCGTGGGAAAGCTATTCAATGTCTCTTACTGGACGCGTATATTCATGCCATTTATGAACCTAAATAAATGATATTAAATATTATTCAATCATTTTTAAAATCGGTACACTACCTTTTGTTATTCAGGAGAAGATTATATAAAAATTTTAACATTGTAACTATCACAGTTTCGGAGATAAAAAAACATAGCTAGAAAAGTCAAAAACCGACACTTAGGAAACTATATTCAGTTAGGAAATATAATAGATTATCTTTCGGTATAATTGGACAACATAAACCGAACTCTCAGTGTGTATAATTAATTAATTGAGATTTTCATATTATAACTTTAAGTATTTTTTCCTTTTCGTAATATAAGAATCAGACATAATTATTATTTGTGTCTAATATTTTTGTGGAATAACTAAGAGCTGGAATTATGTAGCCCAGTGATGAGCCATGATGTGAACCATACGTAAGCGTTGATTAAAAGTGATCCGTACTCATTTTATTCATCGGAGACAGTTATCAGGACCCCAACGTGTAGTCAGAGAAATGTTAGATAAAAAACAAATACAACCCCCATATCGAAGTGAATATATTCTCTTAAGGTTCAGGAAAGGACACCCCACACAGTGCCAAAATTGTATTTTAGTAAATTATTGAATGCTGATAAGCGACGTAATAAAATAACTATTTTTGCTTGAAGTCGAAGTGAAAGATTAAGAACTTTCTTCAGAGACGGTTGTATTTTCAAGAAAATTTAAGTGTAAATATTTTACTAATTTATTTTTGAGAAAAATGTGATTTTGGAGAAAGATGGAAATTTTCTATAAATTAATAAGGTTGTATGCTATTCAGTCCTAGCCTTTGGTATTCGATATAATTGTATACAACACTGTTAGATATTTGGTTAATTGAGGAAAACAACGTTTGATTAACAGTGTCGTGGTAGTTAAACATTCAACTTTTGGACGCAGTAAGAACCATAAAATGTAATTAAAAGAAGTTTTAGGTTCTTAGGGGTGTGTAGCGTTGCAAGTTGTTCCGGGCGAACGTTTGTTTTAGGATAGCTTGCTGCATGTAACTTCGGGGGCTGACATCTAGCGGGCTAACCGGGAGACACACTGCCTGCCGTGGGAAAGCTATTCAATGTCTCTTACTGGACGCGTATATTCATGCCATTTATGAACCTAAATAAATGATATTAAATATTATTCAATCATTTTTAAAGTCGGTACACTACCTTTTGTTATTCAGGAGAAGATTGTATAAAAATTTCAACATTGTAACTATCATAGTTTCGGAGATAAAACACATTGCTAGAGAAGTCGAAAACCGATACTTAGGAAACCAAATTCAGTTGGGAAATATAATAGTTTATCTTTTGGTATAATTGGAAAACACAAACAGAACTCTCAGTGTGCAGAATTAATTAATTGTGATTTTCATATTATCACTTTAATTATTTTTCGTTTTCGTTATATAAGAATCAGACAAAATTATTATTTGTGTCTAATATTTTTGTGGGAATAAATGTAAGTAAATGAGAGTGTGTACATGAGACATTTGTCAGATTTAAATGTTGCATGATATACCGTCTTAAGTAACCTGTATGAGTTACATAAGCCTGTTGTGGGAAATTGATCCTAGGGAATTTACCCACTTTGTTGATGACGTATGTCTAGATGCGATTGCTATTGTAACAGAACAGCCAGAAAGTCAGCTGGAGTAAAAACAGCATCTAAAGAATATTTCCAGAATCACCTTTTTTGTTTTCGTTAATTAAACATTACTTTAATATCTGTATGTCAGCATGACGTAAATGTGTCTGTGTATACGGATTGGTGTAGGCGAGTTTTGGGGCAAGTATGATCATGAGCGAGCATTCTGACTGGCAGCGAGTATGGTCAACCAGTCAGAATTACCTGATAGTTATATTGGGAGTGAGGTTGCCAGAAGGTCGTCGCACGCTAGCTTTGAACGCCGAAGGTCATGTTACTAGTGCGAGTCAAAATAATGCGTAAAATGAAGGAATATTTGGCTTCTCGCGTCCAGATTGCATGGCCATAATAGCAGTTGCATTTACGGACAGTTTTGTGAAGTTTGGAAGTTTTCGAATTGTTTTGTTGGAAAGATATTCGCGTGTGAAAATTTGGCCTTCATAGTTTCCGCGTGGCATGTTTCAGTATTCAACCACTGAGCATGCATGAGCTGTGAACTGGGAGAAAATAGCCAATAGTTTAAATGTGGACTGAATAGTACCCTTTTTTTGGCCATCAAGGACAAATTAAACATTTTTGTGTGGAAATTTCGGACATTATTTTCCAGGAGCTAATCCATTTTCTTACTGCCTGATAAAACTGAATGACAGCTTTTCTACAGATCTTTCTTTCATTATTAGAGTTGTGCAGCCTCAGTAATTGTTGATATTAGGTGGTGCTTCTTATCTACGCTGCTTTTAAGTCATCTTGTAAGTATCTACGTTGCCGAGTGAAGGGACATCGAGCAGACGCTTGTCTGAGGTAGGTGAATTTTAATGTGCAGCCTGCACAGAGAACAAAACCCCGCCCCGCCGCAAAGTGACCCAGCGAAGCGAAGGTACCAAATTATCTTAGCGCGAAGTTAACAGTTGTTGAAGATGCTGGTGTTCGATATCAAATACACACCCCAATGCTGTCATGCACAGAGAATATCGACGAGTATCTGGGAGCATCTGAGAATGAGACTTTGATTTAGGGGTACAGCTGTGAGAGCCTGCTGGTCATTATTTCTCCAAGAGGAGCACCCTCACCGTGGAAAGAATAACAAACTGTAGCAGTTGGGTATCACTATTTGGTGTTGATGACTTCATTTGTTCTGATTTTCTTGTTTAATCACCTCGTGTAGGAGCCTAGCCACAACTGTAATATGGGCCAACTTCACCCTTCAGAGGTGCTGGCTTGCTTCTTTAGCTTCCTGAATAAGCGCCCTTTCATTTGAATACAACTTTTTGAGAACCGGTGTCTGTTACTTGCCTCCCTCTGTATGATATTGTTTTGCACAGTACTACAGGAACAATTTATCGCGCCCGATGATGTCGAGGAACATTGCAGTTAACAAGTCTGCAAATAACTTATAAACTTCTAGTTTTTTTAAAAAAATAGCAATTGTTTTGCAGTGGTGTATATCGGTGTCTAGACTTCAGTTGATAGGGCAAAAATTGTGTATTCACGTTCCTCCAAGATACGTTTATCTAAACACGACGGTAGATACCGTATTATTATGAAAGACGTGGAACCTAATATCAGTGATGTAGCTAATAGGGTTGTCAGTAACATTAAAGCATATGGCTTTCTCGGAACGGATTGAGGTTCAGTTGTAATGAAACACAATGTACGCAGTTTCAGACACGTCACTCGTGTAAAAGCGAATTTTTGTTGCCTGAAGGTGGTCAAACAGTCTATGAATTCGACCATTTTAAATTCCTAGCACTTAGGGTAGATGAAGCTACCTTGGAAGTACCACGTTTAAGGTCTTGTGCAGAAACTGAATGCAGCGATATTCACTTCAAAGACAATCTCAACTGTATCTCACACTTAAACACGAATGCTTGCTCCCTTTTTATTACTTTCACTCTATTATCTCATATAGTATCATATTTTCGGTGAAGTCTGTGCACTGAACAAGAAGATTCTCAGACCTGAAAATGGTGGGCTAATTAACTTCAGTTTTGGTGGGCGAACTCTGCATAGGCCGTAGATCAGATTACTCAGATTGTAGCTCAGCCGTTCCTGTACATACATTCCATGCTGGGAATTGTTGACAGTATTGACTCTTTCATAAGAAACTGCAACCTCCATTCCGTTAACACTAAATGAAAAAACGATGTGCCCTTGCGTAACACTTCCTTAATCAACTAATTAACGATATGCCCTTCCATAACACTCCCATAATCATTGTACGGAAAGGTGTGCACTATGCAGCAGTTCTCATTTTCACCAGGCTTCCAGCAGGGCTAAAAACTGTGTGATTAAATCTCAAGTATTCATATAGAACTTGAAGATTTCCATGAGGCAAGGTCGTTTTATTCTGTACAGAAGATCCTCACAGCGGCTAAGAACTTTTCTATGTAGTGTGTTATTTGTTTGTATACTCTCTCTTTTTCGTGTCTTATTAATTCCTTAATTCTTTGTTTACAAATTTTCTAATCATCATTCTGTAAACTATATATATATATATATATATATATATATATATATATATATATATATATAATGTTCAACCTCTCTAAATAATGCACTGCATTGTCATTTAATGTCATCTCATGCGTGTGTCTGCAAAATACTTCCTGTCTCTGCGTCTCTCTTTCCACCTCTGCCTCGTCATAAATTTCATCTCATATGTGACCACACTACGTTAAAAACAAATATTTGCACATCCACTTCATCATCATCTACATTTAAGTCTACATACGTACTCCGCAAGTCATCATATGGCGCGTGGCAAAGAGTACTTTGTACGACTACTAGTCATTGCCTTTCCTGTTCCACTCGCAAACAGAGCGAGGGAAAAACGACTATATGATTCCAGCTCTAATTTCTCTTATCTTCGTGGTCCTTACGCGAAATGTACGTCGGTGGAATTAGAAAACCTCTGCAGACGACTGCAAATGCTGGTTTTATGAATTTTCTCAATAGCGTTTCTCGGAAAGGGCATCACCTTTCCTCCAGGGATACCCGTTTGACTTCCCAGTGGACCTCTGTGAACACTCGCACGCATGTTGACCGAACCTACCGGTAACAAATCTAACAGCCTACCTCTGACTTGCTCAAGAATGGATCGCACTAAAATGATCTATAGGCTGTCTGCTTTACACATTAACCACGCTTTTCTACAATTCTCCCAATAAACCGTATTCGACCACTGGCCTTCCCTACTACAATCCTTTCATGCTGCTTCAATCTCATACCGCTTATCAACGTTACGCTCATATAGGAACATGACTGTGTCAACGAGGACACTGCTAATGCTGTGTTTGAACATTTCAGGACTGTTTTTCCTACTCCTTTGCATTAACTTACATTTCTATATTGTACATGGTAATGGGTAATAATGGTAAAAGATTATGTTGTATTCTGCTCCCATCATTTTAACTTAGCCTCAGGCAGTGGCGTGAACAGTTACGTTAACTACCCCGCAGTACTTGTGGCCGACTCACACGCTATTATGCTGATCTAGGGACACCACGACGGTATTGCTGAGCGAGAGACCCCAACTTTCTGCCACCAACCCGCTAATGCGAGGACCGGGTGCCGTCATGTGAAGTAAGCAAGAGGATCGGCGAGGTAGCGGCCGAAGAGCGGGTCGCTCTCTGGCCTACTAGCTTCCTTAAGCCGTCGGCACACGGACCGTGCTGTCGAATGTTAACGTTGAGCGTGCCAAGTTCAACGCGCTGCTGAACGCTCAGGAACGATGCGACTTGTGCATACGGTACGTGGGCCCCCAACGTGGAATATGCGAACGCAACGCGCTCCAGCGGCAGTTGAGGGGTGTTTCTAGTTCGTAAATCACACTGTTTACTCAATGGGTACGTGCAAAATTCCCACGTTAGCTCTATTAAAACGCACGTTTTCTCCATCGTCCACGAAAAGGAAAGTACCATGTCCAATCAATAAGGGCACAGGCTTATGAAGGTTCCATTACAAACAGTACGGCACAAATTTGGAATCCTTCTCTGCATAAGATAAACATTATTTCATCATTCCCACATTTTAGTACAACCCCAAGGTCAGACTTACTTAATCACTCTTCCTACCCAGAATCTTTGCAACATGTGAATTACGAAGCGTAAAAGAAAAAGGAGCAAAATATCTTTATACAAGTAGCGCAAGCTGTCTTGTTGATTAAGCCAATCGAACAAAGTCACCCATCAAAAAAAGGTGAACTTATATTTACATTACATCAAATATTATAGTATATACTTATAAAAAACTAATAATAAAGTATCAAAACCTAATAAAAACGCGAATGTTAGGAAATAAAACTTAGTAGTGTCAAGAGGCAAACTACTGCCCCAACCAACAAACAATACTAGACAATGACGCTACTCGTTACGCTAAACCAACAATAGACGCATAGCCAGCAATCATTGTATGTTACCCATTGCAGAAATCCTTATCGTAGATATATTACAAATTAAAATTTAATTATAGTAAATTGTAGTAAGAATAATGCGTTTTGGGTGGATCTTCAGTGTGTCGCTGCCTTCAAATAGCCTACTGTCATAATACGCAAGTTACAATAATTCTTTTGCCATGAATATGATGTTTCTCATTATTTTATTGGAACGAATCACACAGTCAACAACGGTTTTCCAGTGATTCTCAATTTGCTAGTACTCAGAAACAGCATATATACATATAAGCTTGTAATGAATGCCAATATGGCACCTCACAATTGTGTACCGAAGGGAGACGGCGTGTGTGTGACGTAGGTGGCGTTGTGCCATCTCATTGGTCAACGCTCAGACGCACGCTCAGAATATCTGACATGCCAGATATTGCTCTGCACGTTCGGAAAGACTCCCGAACGTGCTATTCCACGTTATGACGTCAGAAATTCGGCATGCTCAACGCTCAACGTTCGGATGCACGGTCCGTGTGCCAACGGCTTTAAAGCTGTCGAACGTCATCGTTGAGGGTGCTGAGTACAACGTGCTGCTGAACGCTCAGGAACGATGCGACTTGTGCACACGGTACGTGGGCCCCAACGTGGTAATGCGATCCCGACGCACTCCAGCGGTAGTTGTGGGATGTTTCTATTAGTATATCACACTGTTTACTCAACGGGTGCGCGTAAAATTTTCACATTACCTCTATTAAAACGCACGTTTCCTCCATTGTCCATATCCTAGTAACGTTGTTCTATATGTAATATACACAAAAACTTCAGTATCGATGTACACGTTTTTAAGACAAAAAGGAAAGTACCATGTCCAATCAATAAGGACACAGGCTTATAAAAGTTCCATTACAAACAGTGCGACACAAATTTACAATAGGTCTCCACATAAGATAAACATTATTTTATCTTTCCCACATTTTAGTAAAACCCTTTGATCATTCTTACTTGATATCTGTTCCTATCCAGTAGCAGAATATTTAAAAGACGTGAATTACGAAAGTCAAAAGAAAAAGGAACAAAATATCTTTATACAAGTAGCACAAGCTGTCTTGTAGATTAAGCCAATCGAACAAACTCACTCCTCAAAAGGTGAACTTATATTTACATAACATCAAATATGTAGAACATACTTACATTAAACTACTAACAAAGCATCAAAACCTATTAAATATGCGAATGTTAGGGAAAAAAAACATTTAAGCTTCGCGAGACACAAACCATCGTTCTACCACCAATCGGGTCATGTATCATTGACGCTATTCGCTATGCTAAAGTGACATTAATGCATCTACAGACAATTCTGACATGTTACACATGCTAAATGCTTTAATCATCGCTATGTTACTACCTGAAATTTAATTATAAGAAATTGTACCAAGAGCAATGGATTTTTTGTGGATCCTCAGTGTGTTGCTACCTTAAAATGACATACTCTCATAATACGCAAGTCAAAGTAATGCTTTTGCCACGAATAAGACGGTTCTCATTATTTTATTGCACGAATCACAGTTAATCAAGGGGTTTTCAAGTGATTCTCAATTTTCTGGGGCTCAGAAACGGCATATATACGTATAAGCGTGAACGGAATGCCAATATGGCGCCTCACAGCTCTGTGCTGAAGGGAGATGGCTTGCTTGTGACGTGGGTGGCGTTGTGCCATCTGATTGGTCAACGCTCAGACGCACGCTGAGAATATCTGACATGATAGATATTGCTCTGCATGTTCGGAAAGACTCCCGAACGTGCTGTTCTACGCTATGACGTCAGAAACTCAGCACGCTGAATGCTCAACATTCGGATGCATAGTCCGTGTGCTGACGGCTTAAGCCGTCGGCACACGGACCGTGCTGTCGAACGTTAACGTTGAGCGTGCCAAGTTCAACGTGCTGCTGAGCGCTCAGGAACGATGCGACTTGTGCATACGGTACGTGGGCCCCCAACGTGGAATATGCGATCGCAACGCACTCCAGCGGCAGTTGAGGGATGTTTCTAGTTCGTAAATCACACTGTTTACTCAATGGATGCGCGTAAAATTCTCACGTTAGCTCTATTAGAACGCACATTTCCTCCATCGTCCATGAAAAGGAAAGTATCATGTCCAATCAATAAGGGCACAGGCTTATAAAAGTTCCATTACCAACAGTGCATTACAAATTTGGAATACTTCTCCACATGAGATAAACATTATTTCATCATTCCCACATTTTAGTAAAACCCCAAGGTCAGTCTTACTTGTTCACTGTTCCTACCCAGTAGCAGAATCTTTGAAACTTGTAAATTACAAGGCGTAAAAGAAAAAGAAGCAAAATATCTTTATACAAGTAGTGCAAGCTGTCCTGTAGAAAACTCACCTCTCAAAGAAAGGTGAACTTATATTTACATAACATCAAATATTATATTATATATTTATATTAAACTAATAATAAAGTATCGGAACCTAATAAAAGCGCGAATGTTAGGAAAAAAATTCTGGCAGTGTCACGACGTGAAACACCGCCCCAATAATCAACAATTTACAGGACAGAGACGCTACTCATTGCACTAAACCAGCATCACGTCCCGCACAGTAAATCGTATTATGTTACCCTGTGCTGAACACCTTAGTCCTAGATATGTTACTAATTGAAATTTAATTATAACAAATTGTACCAAGAACAATACGTTTTGGGTGGATCTTCAGTGTGTCGCTGCCTTCAAATAGCCTACTCTCATAATACGCTACTTGCAAAAATTCTTTTGCCACGAATATGATGTTTCTCATTATTTTATTGGAACGAATAACACAGTTAACAACGGGTTTTCCAGTGATTCTCAATATGCTGGTACTCAGAAACGGCATATATACATATAGGCTTGAAATTAATGCCAATGTGGCGCCTCACAACTCTGTACTGAAGGGAGACGGCGTGCTTGTGAGGTAGGTGGCGTTGTGCCATCTCATTGGTCAATGCTCAGATGCGCGCTCAGAATATCTAACATGCCAGATATTGCTCTGCACGTTCGGAAAGACTCCCGAGCGTGCTATTCCACGCTATGACGTCAGAAACTGGGCACGCTCAATGCTCAACGTTCGGATGCACTGTCCGTGTGCGACGGCTTTACCCTCTGGACGTGTCCACCAATTCTTCCTATTGAGGGCGAAATGGTTGCTCCGTACCAGGTGCGGTTCACTCTGCAGCTGTAGCCAGTTTTCGTGAATATTGTACCCCTTAGCGGAAGTTGTTTGGGATAAAACCCATTTTTCTCCTGAATCCTGGCATTTCTCATTTTACGTGTAGGAAAAACACCCTGGATGCCCACCTGAGCAAACGTTAAAACCTGCGAAGATCCCAGCGAGGATCCCCATACTCTACCACCCTGCGCCACTCACCTCGCCCTCACCTTTCCCCTATAGCTCACTCACAACAGGTCCTCATCTCCCCCCCATAGCTCGCTTACGAACGGGTCTTCACCCCACCCCCTATAGTGCGCTCGCAGCGGAAGACCGGAAACAAAACCTGCATTTGCGGTTTGGAGCCCGTGTGATGTTAAAGTTCCCTTTATTTACAGTAGTTGTTTTCGTTACATCTACATCTACATCTACATTTATACTCTGGAAGCCACCCAACAGTGTGTAGTAGAGGGCACTTTACGTGCTACTGTCATTACCTCCCTTTCCTGTTCTAGTCGCGTATGGTTCGCGGGAAGAACAACTGCTGGAAAGCCTCCGCGCGCACTCGAATCTCTCTAATTTTACATTTGTGATCTCCTCGGGAGGTATAAGTAGGGGGAAGCAATATATTCGATACCTCATCCAGAAACGCACCCTCTCGAAACCTGGACAGCAAGCTACACTGTGATGCAGAGCGCCTCTCTTGCAGAGTCTGCCACTTGAGTTTGCTAAACATCTCCATAACGCTTACCAAATAACCCTGTGATGAAACGCGCTGCTCTTCTTTGGATCTTCTCTATCTCCTCCGTCAACCCGACCTGGTATGGATCCTACACTGATGGGCAATACTGAAGTATAGGTTGAACGAGGGTTTTGTAAGCCACCTCCTTTGTTGATGGACTACTCTCCCAGTAAATCTGAACCTGGCACCAGCCTTACCAACAATTAATTTTATATGATCATTCCACACTTACTGCATTCCACATTTAGTGCGGAGTGCACATGGTATTTTCGTTTTGTGCGTCACTTGTTTTTAACTCATTGTAGGTTCATATGAGCAGTTGCCAGTGGGCTCGTGCGCATGCGCAGAGCTCAATTCGCGTATGAGCAGTGCCTTCCTCCCACTTCTGGCTACTTGAAGTGTGGCTGTTTCCCGTATGAGCAGTAGTGGCTAGTAGCCAGATGCTACCCGGAAAAATTTTTCCGGCGCACCCAAGCTGCCAGTTTGACGCATGCGCAGAACAAGCTGAATTATACAGAATGAGATTTTCACTCTGCAGTGGAGTGTGTGCTGATATGAAACTTCCTGGCAGATTAAAACTATGTGCAGGACCGAGATTTGAACTCAGGACCTTTGCCTTTCGCGGGCAAGTGCTCTACCACTGGGCTACCCAAGCACGACTCATGCCCCATCCTCACAGCTTTACTTCTGCCAGTACCTCGTCTCCTACCTTCCAAACTTTACAGAAGCTCTCCTGCGAACCTTGCGCAACTAGCATTCCTGAAAGCAAGGATATTGCGGAGAAATGGCTTAGCCACAGCCTGGGGGATATTTCCAGAATGAGATTTTCACTCTACAGCGGAGTGTGCGCTGATGTGAAACTTCCTGGCAGATTAAAACTATAGCATTAATGTGCCAGGAAGTTTCAAACTGAGTTATAGTGGGGGGGGGGTCCTTCCTCACATGACCCGTGTATATGTTTCGTGTTTTCGTAATATTGCTGGTCTCTTCATTTACAGCTCCTAACCCAAATGAAATCAAAACAGATTTCTGGAGCCATCAAATGAATTAATATACATTCTCATAACCATCAAAGACCAAAATAAGTTAGTAGTTTCAATTTCCTGATTTTTTATTATTTCCCCATTATTAGCAATCAACCATTAATGTCTTAATGAAGCTACTTCTGTCTATTTTACAGAGAAATCTGCTTCTATTATTTTTTTCCCACTGTGGCAGTTAGTTTTCTGGGACGAATGATATTATACCATAATAAAGAACCAAACATGGGAATACAGTACTGGACCAAGAAAATTAGTATCACGAAAACCACATGAAAAGCTGAATATCATGTGCTTCATAGTGCATCTGGACATAGAAATGTGCAATTACAGCGGAATGAAGCAGTTTAGTATGGTTTATGAAATTCCGATGCTGCTGGAGTAGTCTCTGATGTCCTGTTCCTTTTATGACACTGAAAGATCTCTTAATGCTATATACGTGTGAACATACGTAAACATTTACTTGAAGCTGACTGAGTAGGCTAATTTGGTCAGTAGTTTTGAACTAAATATTTTGTTTCAAATATGACAGCTGTAGCAGAATTTTACGAATCTGCTTTCGGTGAAAGTGTTTTTCGACCACAAGGCACTTGTCTAGTAATTCCTCTAGGCCTGAAGTTATTTCTTAATTTGTGTTTACGTCTTAAATCTATAGAATGCCATTCTATGCTAAATTGTAGACTGGCAGCATACCATGTTTTATCGTTTTAACTCCCCAAATGGCTTTATTCCTAGAGTAGAATATAAACTGTCAGTTGTACAGTTTCTTTGCCTCACAGACAACCTTGTTAATTTTTTACACATTTTGAAATAGTCATGAAATTTATTGTCCTTTATTCCGGTGTAAGATACACAAGAAACTGTTTCATACTTTTTTTTTTGTTGCAAGAAATATGTATTCCATAGTACTAGCTTTTTGCAGTGCTGCGTAGATGTAAACCTGTTGGAAATGTTACATAACAATATTCCTGAGTACGAATTAGAAAAAAATAAAAATCTGTCAAAGTCACCCCATAGCAAAATGTAATGGTACTTCGAGCTGTGGAGTCTAATTTTGAAATCATATTTTGCCAAGAACTGCTTCCTTATTTGCATCCTTTATCTGGGTGGGATATGATACAACAATTACTATAAGCAAAACTCTGTATGACCTCTCAACATGGCGCAGGGCTACACATGGTCACGTGATGTCCCACCACGCCCGAAATTCCAACAGAAAAGGGACGAAAAGTATGAGCAGAGCAAGCACCAAATATGGGCTGCGAAAGTCATCGTAGATGCGCATGCGCAGTATAGCCTGTTGTAGGGCGCTGTCTGGTAACTGAACTGCTCAAAAGAACTGTGAGTGCGGAGGGCGCGTGGTATTTTCGTACTTTCTTCGTTGGCAGTGGTTCCTTTGTGAGTGCGTGGTACTTTAGTTTTTTGCGTCTTTTTTTTCTACTGATTGAACCTACAGTGTTGCGTTTGTGCTGCGAAAATGAGTGCTTTTAAATGCGAAATGTGAGGGAATGAGTATAATTACAGAAAGAATCTCAGTCAGCATGTTTGCAAAAAACCATCAACAGGAGCTTGCTGTTGCCACTAAAGCGCCTATAGCTTCTTATCAGTGCTACGTGTGAGACAAAATTTTTTCTCTTAAAAGTAATTTGTATCGCCACCAACGAAATATTCATGGTTTTGCAGGAAGTGTACATCGTTCCCATTTGAAAGTAGTTCAAAACGGAATTGGATAGATCATTTACAAACTGCTCATGAAATTCAAGTTAATTCCGAAGATTTGCAGTTCTCAAATGAAGATGAGTTTTTACAGTGGAATGAAGACACTGAACGCACGACACATTCAAAGTTTATTAAAACACATGGGTCTACTAGCTCTACACATTATTATGGTTGCCGTCGGTCAGATAACTTTATCTCCAAAGGTAAAGGCACAAGACATCTTAAATTAACAGGCAGCAACAAAATGAATGGAAAGTGCCCTGCAGAGATGAAAGTAACTGTACACAAAGGTGGAACATACAAAGTATATTTTGTGTCATCCCATGCTGGTCACAAAGAAGATCTGAGGCACCTGCCACTGAGTCAAAAAGAGCGGGAAACCTTAGCAACAGATATTGCAATGGAACTTCCATATGAGAAACTTCTAGATAACGTACGGACAAGTTTGCAGGATTCAGAGTTGCAAAGAATCCATTTGACTACCAAGCAAGACTTACATAACATTGCAGCAAGCTATAACCTCTCCTACAAGTCGGTCATACATCAAAATGATGCAATCAGTGTCGAAGCTTGGGTAAAAGAAATAAGCGAAAGTAGGAACCCGTGTGTGTTATTCTATAAACCATAAGACTTGTCTAGTGAACATCAAGAACTGAGGAGTGAAGATTTCGTATAGGAGAAAATGAATACAGAACAACGCGAAATGTTATCAAAATATGGAGAAGACTGTATCTGTATTGATGGAGCCCATGGGCTTAACGGGTATAATTTCGAAGTGACCACTCTGTTAGTACTGGATGATCTCAGGCAAGGATTCCCATGTGCTTTTTTAATTTGTAACGGGAATAACATCAATGTTTTAAGTATATTTTTACAGTACGTAAAATCACAGGTTGGACCAATTTGCGCCAATGTATTCATGTCTGATTTGGCAGAGTCATACAGTAATGCATGGAACAGGACAATGGGTGCTCCTAAGATGAGGGTCTATTGTACCTGGCATGTGGACAGAGCATGGAAAACTAATATCAAGCGGAAAATTGCAGATCTGGATAAAAGAAATGAGGTGTACTGGGTCATTAAATCAGTGTCAATGTTGAGAAATGTAAGTATGTTTCAGGAATCACTGCAAAAAGCACTGCAGAAGCTCAGTAGTGACCCTGACACATCAGAATTTGCTTCATACTTCAAGACACACTATGAGGGAAATGTGGAGTGTTGGGCCTACTGTCACAGAATGTATGCTGGTCTCAATACCAACATGCATGTGGAGAGTATGCATAGGACGTTAAAGGAGATACATGGTAATGCAAGGCAGAAAAACCACTGGACAAAGGCATATCTACACTAATGTCCCTAGTTACAGCCAAGATGTTTGACTGGCTTATAGCAAATGTAAAAGGGAAGATTACAAGCAAAGTTCAAGACATTTGTAATAATCACAAAACTAGTTTGTTAATGGACAAGGACCTCATCACTGAGGTAGATGGTGGTTGGGAAGTGCCATCCACATCATCTTCAGAGGTGTACATTGTTAAAGATAACACAGACATCTGTGGGCACAAATTAAAATGTAGTGATTGCAATGTGTGCATACATCAGTATTACTGTACATGTATGGATTACAGTATTAGATGCAATATATGTAAGCACGTTCACACTGTTTGCCATGATGACAGTGTCTGTGAAAATCTGTTGCAAAGTCCAGAGGTACTGGGTACTGAGGATGATGTTGAAGCCACCAGTGAGAGAGAAGCAATATTAGCCGAAGTAAGCACAATATCTGTTTGAAAAACACTGAAATCATTGTTAGAAGGGAGGCAGAAGCTTATTTCAGTGTTTTCCAATATTCTCAGCTGAATGATAGAGGCTGACTGCAGTTAGCTAAAAAAAAACTGTTATCCTTAAAGGCAAATGTAGGAGCTGTTCGAGCCAAAAATGGTTATTTCAGACAAACAGATAAGGGCCACAAGAGAAAGCTTATGCCACAGAGGAGGCTGTTTCCTACCAACAAGAAAACAGCATGTAATATTTCTCTGACTGTTCCAAATGCTGAAGAAAGCTGTGAAATAGTAAAATCACTTCTGAATGAGGGTATGTATCAGTTTTCAACTTATTGAGTAGTTATGTTTACGTGTTGAACCTTGGTAGAGTAAAATGTAAGTCATGGTTAATATACGAATTTATGTTCAGTACCCGTCAGTTTTGTGTGAATTTATGTATGTATATTGATACCTTTCTATTCTATTTTACTGTCTGCAATATATTATAAAATTAATTTACAGGCCTGGACATGAATCACATTGTTGCTGTGCAGCATGGTTATGCCATACCAAATGTGCAACAGAGCACAACAGGTAACACTTCAACAGACCCATTATTCCGAATGTATCTCATGCTGCTCTAATGTTCTCATATCAACTAAAGATGGCAGATTAAGTAATATTTACAATGTTGCCATTCAGTAGCAATGTAGTGTGTTTGGATTCTGATTTAAAAGTTACTGGCAGAGGAGTATATGCTACCTGTTAGACCTATCAATTTTGTCAGAATAATAACACAAAAATTATTTGCAGGGCTTGACACTCACAATGAGGTCCATGTTGTGGTACAACCACACTCTATGTCATGGCAGCCAGCTGTTCATCATGGTGCATCAGATGTGTGTAAAATAAATCTAATGGAGATTACATAATCTGAGTATAATGAAATCTGAAGTTATATATGTGTACTGATACCTTTATATTCTATTTTACTATGTCTGCACTATAATATAAAATTTATTTACGGGATTGGACATGAACCACATTGTTGCTGTCCAGTGTGGTTACACCATATCAAATGTGCCTCACAGCACAGGTAACACCTGATGGGACCCATGATATCAAATGTCTGTGGTACTGCTCCAATGACCTTATATTCATCATCAATGACAGATTATGTTATAGTTAGAATGTTGCTATCAAGTAGCAGTGTAGTGTGGCTATATTCTGATTTAGAGTTTTCTTACAGTCCAGGTTACACCCCCTCAACGGCAGAATGGGAGACGGTCTCAGTTTGCAATATGTGCAACACGAGGAAAAAGAAACTCCATCCCTTGAAGCTGAGTGAGCAGCACATCAGGTATTTAACATTGTGTGTGTGTGTGTGTGTGTGTGTGTTTTAATTAAGTAATCCTATTTGTTAAAGTAATAGTGTTTCATCTGATGACTGCCTGTCTCATATGTGAAGATACCCTAATGCAAACTTTCTAATTTACTCACATTAGGCCTACACAGTTTCTAAAGTGGTAGTTGTGGAGCTGGCAGAATAGTAGTTGTAATTATATTCTTTCTAAACTGTAGAACTTCAATGCAGTGTTTACTTGCAGTCTGGATTATGCCATCTCAGGGACCAGTAAGGGAGCTCCCAAACATTTGGAGCTTGGCACTGATGTCAAGTCAGGCCCCTTAGGCTGCCTCAAGAGCAGAGGACCTGAGATCCCCAACATCTAGAGTTCAGAAGATGAGGACCGGGATCCACTCAGCCCTACCTGGCCGCCAGAAGGAGAGTGGAAAGAACCTTGGAATTCCATCACTTCAGAGGAGGCGATCCGGATCCATTCAGCTTCATCAAGCTTAGTGAATGGCAAGTCAGGTATGTAATGGTATTGCAGTTAATAGGGCACAATATAAAGATGTTTTGATACTGGTTTTCAGTACAGTATGTCATTAACTATTATGTAAATTGTTGTTATTTGAGAGCAATGTGACATATCTGAATTCTGATTAAATGCTTACTTACAGTCCGGACTATGCCATCTTGAGGACTAATGAGGGAAGTCCCAAGCATTTGGAGCTCGGCACTGATGACGAGTCAGGCCCCTCAGACTGTCTCAAGAGTGGAGGACTTTGTATCCCAAACATCTGGACTTCAGGAGGTCAGGATTGTGATCCACTCAGCCTCATCAGGCCTAGTGAATGGCAAGTCAGGTGTGTAACGGTATTTCAGTTAATACGGCACAATATAAGTATTTTTTGATACTGGCTTTCAACCCAGTATAACATTAATCGTTATTCACACTTTTGTTATTTGATAGCAAAATGGCATGCCTGAATTCTAATTATATCTTTATTTACAGTCCAGAGTGTGATGCTCTGAAAGCAGATGGGAAGGACTTGAGATGTCTCCACCATTTGGAGTTCAGGATAGCATTCCACCCTGTCCTCTACAGCTGCCTCAGGATCAGATTTGAGAGGAACTGCTATATCTGATCCCAGAACTAAAGGCCACTCAGCATCTTCAGGATGACTCGAGTGTGCGGCGGTCAAGGCATCTATAATAAGTAGAATTAGAGACTGAAATGCTGTTGGCATGGCCGGGTCACCACAGTAACGCTTGAAGTAAGTAACAATAATTCATGTAGTAATACGCCAGATGACAGTGCTTTTATCAAATTCCTGTAATTTCCTCTATAAAACACAAAAAGTCATAACAAGTAAACATTTGTTAAACTGATACATTCCACATAATTATAGCATCATATTCATGATCTGTGGAACAAATATTAATATAATATATAATCTGATCCGATGTGAATTTTATTTGCAGGTCCTGTCATCAAGAACTGGATTTCTACATCATCAGTAACACCCAGAGAAATATTACATGCTGATTTCTTCTTGGTAGAAAACAGCCTCCTCTGTGGCATAAGCTTTCTTTTATGGCCCTTATCTGTTTGTCTGAAATAACCATTTTGGGCTCGAACAGCTCCTACATTTGCCTTTAAGGATAACACAGTTTTTTTAGCTTACTGCAGTTCAGCCTCTATCATTCAGCTGAGAATATTGGAAAACACTGAAATAAGCTTCTGCCTCCCTTCTAACAATGATTTCAGTGTTTTTCAAACAGATATTGTGCTTACTTCGGCTAATATTGCTTCTCTCTCACTAGTGGCTTCACCATCATCATCAGTACCCAGTATATCTCTACTTTGCAAGGGATTTTCACCGACACTGTCATCGTGGCAAACAGTGTGAACGTGCTTACATATATTGAATCTAATACAGTAATCCATACAAGTACAGTAATACTTATGTATGCACACATTGCAATCACTACATTTTAATTTGTGCTCACAGATGTCTGTGTTATCTTTAACAATGTACACCTCTGAAGATGATGTGGATGGCACTTCCCAACCACCATCTACCTCAGTGATGAGGTCCTTGTCCATTAACAAACTAGTTTTGTGATTATTACAAATGTCTTGAACTTTGCTTGTAATCTTCCCTTTTACATTTGCTATAAGCCAGTCAAACATCTTGGCTGTAACTAGGGACATTAGTGTAGATATGCCTTTGTCCAGTGGTTTTTCTGCCTTGCATTACCATGTATCTCCTTTAACATCCTATGCATACTCTCCACATGCATGTTGGTATTGAGACCAGCATACATTCTGTGACAGTAGGCCCAACACTCCACATTTCCCTCATAGTGTGTCTTGAAGTATGAAGCAAATTCTGATGTGTCAGGGTCACTACTGAGCTTCTGCAGTGCTTTTTGCAGTGATTCCTGAAACATACTTACATTTCTCAACATTGACACTGATTTAATGACCCAGTACACCTCATTTCTTTTATCCAGATCTGCAATTTTCCGCTTGATATTAGGTTTCCATGCTCTGTCCACATGCCAGGTACAATAGACCCTCATCTTAGGAGCACCCATTGTCCTGTTCCATGCATTACTGTATGACTCTGCCAAATCAGACATGAATACATTGGCGCAAATTGGTCCAACCTGTGATTTTACGTACTGTAAAAATATACTTAAAACATTGATGTTATTCCCGTTACAAATTAAAAAAGCACATGGGAATCCTTGCCTGAGATCATCCAGTACTAACAGAGTGGTCACTTCGAAATTATACCCGTTAAGCCCATGGGCTCCATCAATACAGATACAGTCTTCTCCATATTTTGATAACATTTCGCGTTGTTCTGTATTCATTTTCTCCTATACGAAATCTTCACTCCTCAGTTCTTGATGTTCACTAGACAAGTCTTATGGTTTATAGAATAACACACACGGGTTCCTACTTTCGCTTATTTCTTTTACCCAAGCTTCGACACTGATTGCATCATTTTGATGTATGACCGACTTGTAGGAGAGGTTATAGCTTGCTGCAGTGTTATGTAAGTCTTGCTTGGTAGTCAAATGGATTCTTTGCAACTCTGAATCCTGCAAACTTGTCCGTACGTTATCTAGAAGTTTCTCATATGGAAGTTCCATTGCAATATCTGTTGCTAAGGTTTCCCGCTCTTTTTGACTCAGTGGCAGGTGCCTCAGATCTTCTTTGTGACCAGCATGGGATGACACAAAATATACTTTGTATGTTCCACCTTTGTGTACAGTTACTTTCATCTCTGCAGGGCACTTTCCATTCATTTTGTTGCTGCCTGTTAATTTAAGATGTCTTGTGCCTTTACCTTTGGAGATAAAGTTATCTGACCGACGGCAACCATAATAATGTGTAGAGCTAGTAGACCCATGTGTTTTAATAAACTTTGAATGTGTCGTGCGTTCAGTGTCTTCATTCCACTGTAAAAACTCATCTTCATTTGAGAACTGCAAATCTTCGGAATTAACTTGAATTTCATGAGCAGTTTGTAAATGATCTATCCAATTCCGTTTTGAACTACTTTCAAATGGGCACGATGTACACTTCCTGCAAAACCATGAATATTTCGTTGGTGGCGATACAAATTACTTTTAAGAGAAAAAATTTTGTCTCACACGTAGCACTGATAAGAAGCTATAGGCGCTTTAGTGGCAACAGCAAGCTCCTGTTGATGGTTTTTTGCAAACATGCTGACTGAGATTCTTTCTGTAATTATACTTGTTCCCACACACTTTGCATTTAAAAGCACTTGTTTGACTTACCACCATTGATTGCTGGTTTAATTCAAATACATGGAGAAAATAATTGTAGACATATGTGTAAGTGGTACTCTGAGATGAACAGATGGGAATTTGTGTCTGCCTTTCTGACAATCTCAACTCAGATGGTGGTAACATCATCATTGTGCAAGATTTCTTGTAGCATAATTCACACAATGAATGTGTCCTCTGAAACATTTTGATGTAATATAACACAGCTTTTTGAAATAGTTTGGTATTTGCCCTATCACTGCAGAAGTTGTGTTCTAATGCATGACTATTGACATAAACATAAGAATGTCCCAATTGGACACTGCTGATAGATTCTCAGGATGTTTTCCATATGCTTACTATTGCTCTTGTGACCTACACAAGCATGTTTTTAAATGTTTGAAAGAAAATATCAAAATTGCTGGAGATGAAGACAAGTAGGTACTTTCAACTCTTTAAGATTTATGTCTGTTATTTATAGTAATGTAAGACTGTTCATTCACTGTCATCATGGTTGAAGCAGGATTTCTTAAGTGCCCAATGTAATTATACTTTTTGTATGTCCACTTGTAATATGTTTCTGTAATGCTTTATTATTCATGGCATTTCATTTTGTACTAATATATCTGCAATTAAATGATTGGTTGTATATTGTCAGAGCACTCAGTAAACTTTTATTTTATACAAGGTACAATGTATGTATCATGTTATAATTTCATTGTACTGTTGGTACTGTATGTATGGAATTATTTCATAAAGTTCTAAATTGTGCAACTTTTAAATGTTAATATTGTGTACTATCCAAATAAACAGTTGAAATTGTGGCATGTAGTATAGCACAGATTGTGTATTCAAATATAGTTATCTGAATATTCAAATATAGTTTGCTACATCATTTGTATGACCAGTGAGAGAATTTTCACATTTGCGAAGTGAAAGGAATTCATTTTTGACCTTTCCAATTTATTTAATGAATAACTGTTGACATTACTGCACTCTCAAAGATAATGGTATCCCCTTGGAACATCAGATTTTGAGTCCCAGGCTAAATGCAGCTTGTTCCCCACATTTGGTTTACTCTGTTGTGTTAGTAATTTGTAGAAAGTTAATGATTCAACAAAATTATATCACTGAGCAATTTTCATTTTCATTATTGCATTGCATGTCCTACATAATTAAATGCTATTCACTGTGCTGTGGTGTCAATAAAATCTAGCCATCCTAAATATGTTATGTAACGTAAATGTGTTATGTAACATAAATGTACTGAAGGTGAAAACAAACTGAGCCTCTGAAGCAAACATCACAGGTGGTTTACAATTTTATCCCCAACACCTCACTCCATATCTCTCTACATTTAACAGAAAATCAGGCCCTAGGCTGTGAGTAAGAATTCTTCACTATCATATCAATCAATAAAGGTCTTCCTGGAAGGTCTTGGAGAGAGCCACTGGTTTGTTTGGAAAGAATAAGGGTCTTCCTGGAAGGTCTTGGAGAGAGCCACTGGTTTGTTTGGAAAGATATGGAAAGAGGTAGTAGATTATAAAAGTTTGATGACTGGCTCAATTGGCAAGAGAGCTACTCTACAAAAACTGGTGTGGTATCTGGATTCAGGTTCAGGCTGGTTCACAAATTTCATGTTTCATTAATAAGACACCATTAATCTCATTATCTTCCAGTTCCTTGGAATATATTTCTGATCAGTTTCTTGGTTTTTTTCAATGAAATCAAAGTGCTGCCACCATGTGCCACAGTACTGCTGCTTGCTTGAGTTGAGAACTGGTAACACCTAATATCATGCCAAACACATGCCGTATTGAAAAATTTGGATATTTTAATAACATGGGACATTGAGCCAGAATGGAGTCTGGTCCCTTTTTTCTCGCCAGGGTATATCACCTGTACAAGAATCTTTTCTATGTTCTGTGTGTTTACACATAATGCCTGGGGTTCTTGTTAAGATCTCTATGTCCAATAGCCAAGATGGTAACTGCATAAAAATGCAATTAATGAAACTTGTACTTCTGTGCAGAACACTTTTAAAATAAAAATAATTGGTCTCACACTACAGATAATTGATAATATTTGAAGTCTCATGGTGATATGCAAAACTGGATGATTGACTGATCTGGCCTTGTAACACTAACCAAAACGGCCTTGCTGTGCTGGTATTCCAAACAGCTGAAAGCAAGAGGAAACTACAGCCCTAATTTTTCCCGAGGGCAGCAGCTTTACTGTATGATTAAATGATGATGGCGTCCTCTTGGGTAAAATATTCCGGAGGTAAAATAGTCCCCCCATTCGGATCTCGAGGCGGGTTCTGCTCAGGAGGACGTCGTTATCAGGAGAAAGAAAACTGGTGTTCTACGGATCGGAGCGTGGGATGTCAGATCCCTTAATCGGGCAGGTAGGTTAGAAAATTTAAAAAGGGAAATGGATTGGTTAAAGTTAGATATAGTGGGAATTAGTGAAGTTCGGTGGCAGGAGCAACAAGACTTTTGGCCAGGTGAATACGGGGTTACAAATACAAAATCAAATAGGGGTAATGCAGGAGTAGGTTTAATAATGAATAAAAAAATAGGAGTGCGGATAAGCTACTACAAACAGCATAGTGAACGCATTACTGTGGCCAAGATAGACACAAAGCCCACGCCTACTAAAGTAGTACAAGTTTATATGCCAACTAGCTCTGCAGATGATGAAGAAATTGATGAAATGTATGATGAGATAAAACGAATTATTCAGGTAGTGAAGGGAGACAAAAATTTAATAGTCATGGGTGACTGGAATTTGACAGTAGGAAAAGGAGGAGAAGGAAACATAGTAGGTGAATATGGATTGGGGCTAAGAAATGAAAGAGGAAGCTGCCTGGTAGAATTTTGCACAGAGCATAACTTAATCAAGCTAACACTTGCTTCAAGAATCATGAAAGAAGGTTGTATACATGGAAGAACCCTGGAGATACTAAAAGGTTTCAGATAGATTATATAATGGTAGGACAGAGATTTAGGAACCAGGTTTTAAATTGTAAGACATTTCCAGGGGCAGATGTGGACTCTGACCACAATCTACTGATTATGAACTGTAGATTAAAACTGAAGAAGCTGCAAGAAGGTGGGAATTTAAGGAGATGGGACTTGGATAAACTGAAAGAACCAGAGGTTGTACAGAGTTTCAGGGAGAGCATAAGGGAACAATTGACAGGAATGGGTGAAAGAAATACAGTAGAAGAAGAATGGTTAGCTTTGAGGAATGAAATAGTGAAGGCAGGAGAGGACCTAGTAGATAAAAAGATGAGGGCTATTAGAAATCCTTGGGTAACAGAAGAGATATTTAATTTAATTGATGAAAGCAGAAAATATAAAAATGCAGTAAATGAAGAAGGCAAAAAGGAATACAAACGTCTCAAAAATGAGATCGACAGGAAGTGCAAAATGGCTAAGCAGGGATGGCTGGAGGACAAATGTAAGGATGTAGAGGCTTATCTCACTAGGGGTAAGATAGATTCTGCCTACAGGAAAATTAAAGAGACCGTTGGAGAAAAGAGAACCACTTGCATGAATATCAAGAGCTCTGACTGAAACCCAGTTCTAAGCAAAGAAGGGAAAGCAGATAGGTGGAGGGAGTATATAGAGGGTCTGTACAGGGGTGATGTTCTTGAGGACAATATCATGGAAATGGAAGAGGATGTGGATGAAGATGAAATGGGAGACACGATACTGTGTGAAGAGTTTGACAGAGCACTGAAAGACCTAAGTCGAAACAAGGCCCTGGGAGTAGACAACATTCCATTAGAACTACAGACAGCCTTGGGAGATCCAGTACTGACAAAAAACTACCATCTGGTGAGCAAGATGTATGAGACAGGCGAAATTCCCTCAGACTTCAAGAAGAATATGATAATTCCTATCCCAAAGAAAGAAGGTGTTGACAGATGTGAAAATTACTGAACTATCAGTTTAATAAGTCACAGCTGCAAAATACTAACACGAATTCTTTAGAGACGAATGAAAAAACTGGTAGAAGCCGACCCTGGGGAAGATCAGTTTGGATTCCATAGAGAAGTTGGAACACGTGAGGCAATACTGACCCTACGACTTATCTTAGAAGAAAGATTAAGGAAAGGCAAACCTACGTTTCTAGCATTTGTAGACTTAGATAAAGCTTTTGAAAATGTTGACTGGAGTACTCTCTTTCAAATTCTGAAGGTGGCAGGGGTAAAATACAGGGAGCGAAAGGCTATTTACAATTTGTACAGAAACCAGATGGCAGTTATAAGAGTCGAGGGACATTAAAGGGAAGCAGTGGTTGGGAAGGGAGTGAGACAGAGTTGTAGCCTCTCCCTGATGCTATTTAATCCGTATATTGAGCAAGCAGTAAAGGAAACAAAAGAAAAGTTCGGAGTAGGTATTAAAATCCGTGGAGAAGAAATAAAAACTTTGAGGCTCACCGATGACATTGTAATTCTGTCAGAAACAGCAAAGAACTTGGAAGAGCAGTTGAACGGAATGGACAGTGTCTTGAAAGGAGGGTATAAGATGAACATCAACAAAAGCAAAACAAGGATAATGGAATGTAGTCGAATTAAGTCGGGTGATGCTGAGGGAATTAGATTAGGAAATGAGACACTGAAAGTAGTAAAGGAGTTTTGCTGTTTGGGGAGCAAAATAACGGATGATGGTTGAAGTAGAGAGTATATAAAATGTAGACTGGCAATGGCAAGGAAAGCATTTCTGAAGAAGAGAAATTTGTTAACATCGAGTATTGATTTAAGTGTTAGGAAGTCGTTTCTGAAAGTATTTGTATGGAGTGTAGCCATGTATGGAAGTGAAACGTGGATGATAAATAGTTTAGACAAGAAGAGAATAGAATCTTTCAAAATGTGGTGCTACAGAAGACTGCTGAAGATTAGATGGGTAGATCACATAACTAATGAGGAAGTATTGAATAGGATTGGGGAAAAGAGAAGTTTGTGGCACAACTTGACCAGAAGAAGGGATCGGTTGGTAGGACATGTTCTGAGGCATCAAGGGATCACCAATTTAGTACTGGAGGGCAGCGTGGAGGGTAAAAATCGTAGAGGGAGACCAAGAGATGAATACACTAAGCAGATTCAGAAGGATGTAGGCTGCAGTAGGTACTGGGAGATGAAGAAGCTTGCACAGGATAGAGTAGCATATAGAGCTGCATCAAACCAGTCTCAGGACTGAAGACCACAACAATAACAACATCCTACATCATTACAAAATGTCATATTCGTAATCTATGGAACAAGTTTTTATGTATGTAAGTATAATAGAGATGGTATAGTAATACTATTTTACAAAATAAAACAGTAATATGTAATACTTATGTATGGTTAGTTTTCACCCACCCTAACACGTGGTTGGGGGATTTGGATTAAAAAAAAAAGTTCAGAGAAACGAAATTTAAACAACAACATTGAGTCATTAGATAAACTCTTGTTAAAAAGGGGAAAATAATTAAAAATATAATAGAATGATTTTGCTGCTTAGTAAATGTGAAACATATTTGGCCAACCCCAGCCACCCTCTGAACACACCAAAATCTCCCATGAAAGAAAATGACAGAGGGTCTTTAAGACAAACTTAATGAGATAATCAGACACAAACAAGAGTAGTGTCACTGAGTAATCACCAGACTAAAGTGGATTATCCACCACCTTTAGAAAATCACTAAAGCAATTCTGTTAATCGTTTTAAAAGTTATAAAACAACAATCAAAATTTAGTAACAAATATTTGCAAAAGTTGACGTGTTGAAGGAACTCATAAATTCTACTTAATCTCTCTAATTATTTTCCTCACATGAGTGTGTGCATAGACAGCCTACTGCTCCTGGTTACGGAATGGCAGATATCATTCCTCCAAGTCAGTAGACGTTTCTTTGCTAATCCAAGTTCGTGGGGATGAATGTGTGAGTAGCTTTGTGGAACATGGAAACAATGAAATGCTTTCATAATGCTGAAAGACAGCCAACTGGCTGGATACTGCCCAGTTAGCCTTTTGGGCATTCCCTCTGTCAGGTCTACTTTATCTGATGTGTGGGTTCAGTTGGGGAAGAAGTCACATACACGAAGGTTGTTACCCACTTCCTAATGTGCAGTTTCTGTCAGGATGAGCAAGCAGGGTGAGAATAGATCTATGGTAGTAGTGCTGAAGCAGGTAGCATACGATAGAATGATATCTTCAGTCTGTGTGAGACCCTCATTTTCTCAAACCCTCAGCCAGGTGCCACTCCACTCAAACTACACTGTATGCATAAAAATCTTCTAGCAGGAGAATTATCTGTGAGGGTCTCACTGTCAAGGATCATGTGGTGGAAGACACTGCGACATTAAATAGGCATGAACCATGACAGCAACTGCCTATGCTGATGTGATTAAAGATGCAGTAAAGGCTGATACGTGTCATTGACAAAAACAGTCAGCCCACATTTTGCTCTGTGATTGGTAATGTTTTCTCTTCAGTGGAGGCTATTGTCTCCCATCACAGGAGTGTCAATGGGTTCAAAAATGTTTCTTGCAAACAGAGACACAATGGTCTTTCCAGCACTATGAGCTTCATTTCCTCTATGTGAATGCTGTAACCTATTACATGGGTGCAATTTTATCTACTTCGTTTCTGCTACCCTCCTATTGTGACAGTGGGCAACTGATCAGTGGGGTAGGACAAGCAGGACTTGCAGACACGGATGTGGAAGCATTGGTGTTGTGTGGTTTGAGGAGTATTTGGCTTTTGGGTAGCAAGCCTACCACTAGAATTTGACATTGAAACATTTTCTTCCATAGTCTTCCAGTTGCCATGACCACTACTCTTATGTCCTTATGACAAGATCACCTGCAGGTGCAGAATTTTGATCGTTTTTTGTGAGTTGGCTAGTGCATATGTTTCTGTTGATAATGTAGGCAGTGGGGAGCTGGCGTGGTAATTACGATGATAAATAATCACTCGCACTCTCAGCACTTGCTATGAATACTTTTATTCTCGGAGCATATACACAATGGATGTAGCATAGACCGCGAACTAAGAAGAATTGATCTGGCAAAGATACAGTTCCTCTCGCTGCAGTACAGGGCAGTGATATTATTGGGGGGTAGAGTCAGTGGTTCTAAATCCCCACACTGTCTTCACCACTGTAACAGCACAGGCCACAAATGCTGTGATTTGGTGGACTACAATTACTCTCTGAATCCATTGAATGTGATTCCTTTCATTATTTTTACTTATTACATTCTTTCTCTGCTTGGAAAATAGGGTAATCATTTCTCCAATCTGAGAGTTATCTGAAGTAGTCGATGTACACCAATGGGGTACATGCTGCCTGCTTCATGTGTGCCTCAACATATTTGCTGTAAGATGTCTTACCCTTGTAGGTCATTACCATAAGATCCAACTAGTGATATTTAAAACATCACATGGTACTGGTGATGAATGCCCTAACCACTGGACACATTACTACCTGTGTTTACATACTGTGGTAGAATGCTAAATCATAATAAATGTAACAGTTTTTCCAGGTCTTTATTGTTCCTACTAGTGACTTGTTCTGCATCCATGATCCATTGATAAGCTGCTTCATATTTTAAAATCATGTCCGTGAGGTCTCTACATGTTACCCTTTCTACTATTTGGAGAATAGAAGCCAGCCTCACTGTTTCCTTTTCTATAAGTAGTATGTCATTAAACAGGCCCATTATTAACTTATATTGTCAAAATTCAAACAACGGAAACTCCAGGTAAGAATATTAACAATGTAGGAAAAGACACATTGCTACTTACCATAAAGTTTACATGTTAAGTTGCAATTAAAAGACACTTAAACATAAACTTTCAGCCAAAGCCTTCATCAGAAAAAGAGAAACACATAATTCATTCACACAAGCAAGCACACCTCACGCACACATGACTGCCACCTCCAGCAGCTCGGCCAAAATGGGGGAGTTGGGGAAACCTTCTCAGAAGATCCCTCCCTTCTCCCATCATCAAAACGATATCATTAGATACTTGAACCCTGATAGTTTCATCACAGCTTTCAGGATAGTTATTTAAGAACTTTGACTCATTATGACTCTTTTTCATGGAACTGAGGTACTTAATGGCTCAGGAGGACTTTTCAATATCTGCCGTTATCCATTTGTTTTGTGAGACTTTGATATGATGTAGGTACCTCTGGAAATGTCTTTTCAAAATTCAATTTAAAAATGTTGAGAATTTAGAGATTTTCACATTTACACCAGTTTCTCCATATAATTCATCTCAACTTTGGTTTGCTTGTTATTTTGAAATATCTTCTATTTTTATTTCTGATAGATGTCTTTTGCAAGCTTGCAGTTTCGGGATTTTCCCATGGCAGATTTTGCTGTTGTTGTTTGCCAGAAATGGTCTGACAGCCAAAGATATTTTTCAGCTACATCACACTTTTCCCTGTCCATGTTTGTGGCCACATTGTCAATCACCAATGGAGCCACTGCAGTAATATTTATTACACTATTGACCAACAGGGACATGCCAAAACTTTGAAGAATATTGATGAGGGTTCTACTTGTTTTGTTTTGATATTTATGTTTATGTCTCCACAGAGAGGTTTGTTTACTTTTCTGTCTGAGACTTTTAGAACTTCTGTTAATTTATTGAAAAAAGTTCCCACACTACTACTAGGAATTTGATACACAAACAATATGATTAATTTTTTATTTGTATCAAGCCCTGTTAATTCAGTAGCTGATATTTCAAAGTGTTAGTCTTCACTTATTGTAGCAAGGACACACCTTGATTTGAGCCACATTCCTTCTCTCGTATAAATGCACAATCCTCAATCCTTTTGAAGTAGCCCTGCAGTAAGGGTCTGTCCTTTTATACAATGCTAATAATACATGTTTGATTTCTGTGTTTTTACACCGGTGCTCAGTGACAGAAACTACTGTGCAGTACAAAGACTGGATCTCAACTTCAGACTGTCGTATTTTATGTTTTATTGATTGTATGACTTGATGAAGAGTTGTTAAGTATCTGGAATGTCCCATGATACTATTTCTGATGGGTTCTTGTTTTCTTATGACATGTAAAAATATCCATATTGTAAACGATTTTATCAGATTTTTTTATCTGCTTCAGATACTCTTTAGTTGGGGGAATCTGTTATCTGGATTTATCATAAAAAGAATCTACTTCTCCTATGTATGACAGCAAATATTTCACCATGCTTGGTCAAAGGTACACCCCATATAATACGATGAATCTACTGTACCAATCTTCTCTTCCTCTTCCTGCTTAGGACTAGGCTACATCTAGTGACTCACCATCTATTGATGGTACCAACTGGCATGACAGCAACATGTGTGAACTTGACTGCCATCAGTGCCTTCTGTAACCCCACATTAATCTGCCTCAAAGCTCCATATAGGTGTGGCCAATCATGGCACTGGAACAGCTCATCAAAGTGTGCATTTATGCCATGAGTCAGGGAAAGTGTCTTGTCCAGGTCACCACCTATGTCTTATCCCCCATTCCTGTCCCAACTGTTTCTCATCCCTACCCACCATCACCACATGGTCATCTTTTGAGAAATCCTTAGCTAAAGACCCCAAGTCCTCCATCACTTGACATAGCCCTGAATTTAGTTTGAATATACTCGTGACCTTGTATGCTACCCTAATTTTTTCTGTAACTGAGGCCTACATCTTGCCCATGACTACTACCTAGCAGCACCACATTTTTTCTTCCCAACTCCTTGTATACTCCTAGGCTTCCTGACATTGGTTGAAAGGTGTTGTACATTTCCTGCTCCTAGTCCTACCTGAGGCTATTCTCCACTTGACTCTGGCAGTAGTAGATACCTGTTTTTGGCGTTGATAATAAAACTATCAGATCACATTCTCTTTCTTCCTACCAGCTGCCAGTTCCCAACCGCTGTCCTCCCCTTTTACCTCTCTTGATCCTGATCAATTCCTCACTGCTTCCTTTTCTGTTCTTCAGACAAAATGTTCCAACTGCATACTCTGCATTTCCAGGAGTGAGCCTCTTCTGTTTTCCCGATGCTCTCCCCACTGCATCCCCCCCCCCCCCCCCAAACCCCAGTGAGAATATTTTCTACAAGACTGGCAACAAATCACCGTACTCACTATTCTATAACAGCTCATGTATTTCTCACTCGTGATTGAATTCGATAGAAGAATTAAGTTCAACAGTAAATAATGTTTCAAATTTGTCAAGGACGTGATATTGGCTGTAAGTACACAAACACGATGATATATTGTTTTGTCTTGTTGCCGCTGTTTACATACTGATTTAGAGATACAGAACAATTAATTACTAATTACTTTGGTTTTAGAGAAATCACTTTATAAAGATTGTTTCGATATGTTTTTAAACGTTAGCAACTCAGAAATTGTATGCCTACATCACGTCTGTCTAACCAGTAAACAATACGAACTGCGTTGATAAAAATGAGTTAAAACGTTTAATTACACTTTTCTGTTAAGAACAGACAGAATATACACTATTGAATCTAACAGCTGCTTTGTTTTAACGAAATTTAAATTATTAAGAAAACTTAAGCAGATATTTTAGTGTCTATGTAACACAAAATTTCGGCCTACGTCGCGAGTATTGGGATTTCTAATAAACGAATTGCTTTTAAGAAAAATGATTACTTAAAACGCTAAATATTCATTTTCGTAACAGGAACGGACACTACAGCAGGTATACAAAATAAGAGCTCCTATTTCTCACGGCACTCCTACACCCACACAACATTTAAGTCACTACAGGTAAACTGAAAGTAGATCAATAAATAGTACGTAATTTTGAAGCGAATTAGTCGTTCCATTGAAGTATTTGGTAATTATAACAATAAATCATAGGTTGCAATACGCCTACTTCGAACTTTACATACAGACGCAAATACTATACCCGTAATAATGAAATACCTCATGTGTCATGTATGGAAAATACGACTGGCTTCATAACGCTTTTGTTATCAATATGATTTTTATATTCTTCATTTCTTTAGGTCCAATAAGTGAAGCTACATTTTATAAACATAAAGATTTTGAGTCAACTTAGGACATTGTAAACAAGTAGGCCTGTCTATTCTTACTAGATTATTGCTTCTATTCCGTAGCAGAATTTTTTGGAAGTTTGAGATACAGAGACTAGAAACAAGACAGTGAAGCTACCGCAAATAGTGCAAGCTGTTTGGTGGATAACGCTTACATTTATGTCTCTACTGGCATATTACAGTATTTTTACTGTGCTGTGTTACCGTTTTGATTTGTTTGTTCTGTGTCTCATAATCTGGAAAGATTTTTTTTTTTGGATGAATAAAAGAAATAAACTCTGTTGCCGTCTGCGGCATCATAAGCTTTTAATATCGATATACGTAACATTTCCAAGCACATTATTTGCGAAGTGTAGTATATTTTATATTAGCCGGCATGGTAGCTCAGCGTGTTCGGTCAGAGAGCCGGTTAGCCTCTGTAATAAAAAACTGAGTTAATGGATCAACAACGAACTTAAACGGATGTCTTACGACGTCCGCTCCGAGCAGATGCAACGAACAGAAGTGAACAAAATGAGTACTCGCTTCGGCGGTACATATACTAAAATTGGAACGATACAGAGAAGCTTAGCATGGCCCCTGCGCTAGGATGACACGCAAAATCGCGAAGCGTACCACATTTTATATTTTTTGAACAGCCGGCACGGTAGCTCAGCGTGTTCGGTCAGAGAGCCGGTTAGCCTCTGTAATAAAAAACTGAGTGGAAGGATCAACCATCGAACTTGAACAGGATGTCTTGCGACGTCCGCAACGACCAACCACAACGAAAAAAAAAAAACCGGTTCTAGGCGCTACAGTCTAGAACCGCGCGACCGCTACGGTCGCAAGTTCGAATCCTGCCTCGGGCATGGATGTGTGTGATGTCCTTACGGTAGTGAGGTTCAAGTTGTTCCAAGTTCTAGGGGACTGATGACCTCAGAAGTTAAGTCCCGTAGTGCTCAGAGCCATTTTGATTAATTTGATGGTAATTGGCCCACATTATAATTAACAGATAACACGTTTGTACTTCGCTTTCATTTATTATTTTAAATCATTCGTGATTTTTTATTCCGCTTGTTGTAAATACCATTAGGTACCGGTAATCCATTTTAAGTTATAGACACTTCTACTTCATCAATCACACACAGTTATAATCGTAGTCGTGTCTGTAAACGTTTACATCACGTTCTAACAGTCGCGACACTTCGCCTCGATTTTGTTCCCTACCACGCCAGCAGCGCCCCAGGCGGCCAGTAACTTAAACTGTGAGTTCGGCGCGATGGTGAAAGCGAATAGTGGTTGTTCATTTTGATTTCTACAGTGGTTTTTACAAGCGGTAGCGTTTGTAGCGCAATAAATTGCAGTAACAACAGGAAGAAGGCACTACAGCTGTCTTTTTTAGGTTTCCTAAGCATCCTGAGAGGTATGTACCATCATGTTACTAAACTGTATTGTCATGATTCACTTGCAAACTACGTGTGTATTAATGATTAATGTTTCGTTTTAGGAGCAGAAAATGGTTAGGTAATAGCAGACGAGAAGACCTTATGAAATAATATTACGTTTTGTTCGCTACATTTCGAACAAAACCAGTTCATGAACGCAGACAATAATAAACTCGTGTGGAATGCAGTACCCACACTGTTTTGCATCCCAAATAAGCCACTTCAACTGGCAATGAAGAGGAAACTGCCACAAAGCTTCGACAATCCATCTAAAGCTGTAAAACAGTCCTATGACGCAGAAGCAGCCAATTCAACTCTCCATGTATCAGTGCCAGATTCGTGCTTTGATAATGAAGTGGTTAGATTAAGAGAAGTTATTTGTGTCTTACAAAAGCGTAATGTTTGGTATTTATTTCATTCACTTCTGTTAGTCACTTAATTTTCCTTGCTTCCTTCGCGTGATGACATTATTTTGTTAGCAACTTGTTCACTGACAGATTGTTTGAAAATTATTCAAGTATTTGGTTTTGCGTGAAATGTAATGTAATCAGCTCATTATAATGTTTTCAACATGTTTCACCCACTATTTGGCAGTTGCTTGTCCCACTTAGAATAATGTAAAGATGAAGGTTGTACTTGTGGCAACAGGTTCAAATGGCCCTGAGCACTATGGGACTTCAGTCCCCTAGAACTTAGAACTACTTAAACGTAACTAACCTAAGGACATCACACACATCCATGCCCGAGGCAGGATTCGAACCTGCGACCGTAGTGGTCGATCGGTTCCAGACAGTAGCGCCTAGAACCGCACGGCCACTCCGGCTGCCTCTATTACAACGGCATGATCAGGAAAATCACTAACGATATTCTGCAAGTCCTGTCTGAAGCGCTCTACAACTACAGATCCTGGCCCAGATGGTCTATAAAAGCATCCAATCACCCTAATACTCAGTTTTACCCAGATTAATTCACATTCGGAATCCGTGATAACCTCGCTAGATTTTATCGAATTTTTTTACTGCAATAAACACGCCGCCACCATTGGCGACTAACCTATCCTTACGATAGACATTTCAATCTGAACTTAGGATTTCGTTGTCATTGATACCTCGTTTCAACCAGCTTTCTGTTCCCAATACTATCTGTGCATTATAACCTTCAGTATATTACGTGAGGAAGCGGGCAGCCCCACACGCGCCAGCGAAGCGCAACATGTGTTCATTAATGACACGAATTGCCAAAGATGAGGGAAGCCTAACCATACGGCCAAGCGCTGCTGAGCTTCCTGTTGTAAGAAATGCCATACCGTCGCATCCGAACAGGATCGTTGTCCGCAAAGTAAGTGGCTGAATTCCGCCTAGAGGAAGGTGCCAGTAGGCAACAATAGAAATGATCAGCCAAACACGAGTACTACTCCACGAGAACTAACGTGGGTGGGCCAGGATCTACCACCCACCATCGTCCCCAATGAAATATGAGCCCTATAAAAAGGCAAGACCCACCTGAGGCGGCAAATTTACTTTTAGAGGGGAATTTCAGTGGGAAGTGTGTCAAAATTCTTGTGGATGCCGGAGCTCAGATTAGTGTTCTTTTTGTTTCTAATGATGACAAGCATGTGATAAACTACGTTATAACTGGACTTGGAGAAGAGATGATAATTCCTGCAAGCTCCTGTACAATAGACGTGCACACTTGAGGGGAAAAGTATGCCTTTGATATGGACGGGATTTTGATATCATCCTGGGGAACGATTCCCTAACATGCTATCAGACTGTGATAGATTATAGGATACACACCACTGTCCGACAGTGAGCCTGCATTTCATTCGCGAGGAACCTGTGAAGGGAGCCCTACCTCACAAGTTCCAGCTGAACTGTGTACATGGATGTTAAAAACAATCACACCTGTAACTATTAGCGGTGGAACGGGAAAAGTTCTCTGGACTGAAGTCAAAGCCCAGGTACCGCCGAGATCCGACTATGTGTTCGACCCGCTCGCCCAGAAGGACTTTCTCAACAGGCTGCAAATTCATGTTAAGAGAAGTCTAAGTACACCCGAAGTAAAAGCTAACATGTTTCTAATACCTGTGTGTTTTGACGGTCAGTGGGACGTAGAAATCCCATGTGGTAAAATACTAGCCAGTGGCGAGAAAGTTATGCAAATAGTAGTTTCGAACCAGAAACAATGTCAAGAGAAAAAACGTAAGCAGTTACCTGTGAGGAATGATTGTTCACTAGCGCCTTCGATAAGAAATTAGTTGAAAGAGAAGTTGATACATTTGACAGAGTCTGAGTAAAATCTTTCGTATGTAGTTTTAGAGGAATATGCGTGGTTATTCAAGGAGAGGCAATATTTGCCAGCAACTGACCTCGTACAACACGAAATTCCTACGGGAGACGTTACACCAATTGCGCATAAGTTGCATCGTTTACCTCATCATTTACAGTCTATTGTTGAAGACACGATTCAATAGCAATTGACTGAAGGGATAATTCAACACTCTGCAAGCCCATGGGCCAATCCAATTGCATTCTACCAAAGAAATCAATCAGTGGGGAGGAAAGCTATCGTCTTACAAGTTGATATGAGCGGTAAACAAGGTTACCACATCGGATACTTACCCTCTGCCACATATCGACGAGGCTTTAGACAGGTTAGGAAATTGCAGATACTTTACCACTCTGGACATGTGTTTCGGATATCATCAGATAACGATTGCACCGCAAGATACACCTAAACTGCTTTTGTGGTCCAATATTGACTGTATGAATTCTTACGTACGCCTTTTGGTCTAAGAAATGCTCCTGCCACTTTTGAAAGATTTGTGGACATGTTACTGAGACGTTTAAAGACTTGTGTATCTCGGCGACATTATAATTTTTGCAAAAACGAAGGAATAGCATACTGAAAGATTAAGAAATGCGAAGTGCACACTTGAGTTTAAAACAAGAAAAATGTTGTTTTACACATTCACAGGTTCAGTACGAGGGGTTCATCATTAGTTCAGATGGAGTTAAGGCAGATCCTAGGCTAAATGCAGCAGTGGATTATTTTCCAACCCCAAGAAATGTTAAAGAGTTAACAACTTTTCCTAAGTTTAGCCGATTATTGCAGGAATTTTGTGCAGGATTATGCTCCAATAGCAAAGCCATTAACAAAATTACTAAAGACAGATTCATCGTTTTGATGGAAAGATGAGTGAGAACCAGCAGTGAAGAAAATTAAAGAAATTTTGACTAGTCCACCTTGACTAATATATCTAGATTTGGAAAAACCTTTTACTCTTTTGACAGGCGGGTCAGATTACGCTGTTGGAGCTGTTGTAAGTCAGGAATATAATCACGAGGAAAGACCAATTGGTTATGCCTCCAGACAAATGAACTCAGCAGAAATTAATTACAGTACTACTGAGAAGGAGCTGCTAGCTCTCATGTTTGGGTAAATTACTCTAAGAATTATTTGTATGCACGTCAGTTCACTGTGGTCACGGACCAGGCGTTAAGCGTAAAAGACGTCAGCAGTCGCTTGACTAGATGATCATTAAATTATCAGGCTATGATTACACAGTTCGGCATAAGCCTAGCCACCTGTATAGCAATGCTGATTGCCTAAGCAGAAACGTTAGAGTTGGGCAGACAGATGATGTTTCCTTAGAAGAATTGAAAGAATCACAAGAGAGAGAGATGTAGAATGAGAATGCCACCAGTATACATCACTCTCTGATTTTGTTGCAAAAGATAGTATACTATATCGAAAGACCCCATTGGGTAACAGAGTAGTAATATCTGAAGAACTGCAATAAAGAATAATAGCACCTTGTCATGCTGCCAGAATGGCCGATGAGCCAAGAATGCAAGAATAGCTTCAAATTACTGCTGGAGACGTCGACAAATGGACTTTAAGAACTGTATAGAAAACTATCTGCCTTGTGCACAGAGAGCGCCTCCTCCAAGGACTAATGTTCCTATACAAAAATTACCACAAGCATGGAAACCGTTTCAAATTGTGGCCTTGCACATCTGCAGCCCATTCCCAAATAACACTAAGAATAATAAATATATATTGTCAGTTATTTGTAGCAGGTCTGGGTTTTGTGACACTAGATATAGAGCGTCAGTGACAGAGGGGAGCAAAGATCATTATTTTGTCAGGAATGGCGGGACGGAAAGTGACACTTTGTGGGTGGTGGAATGGGTTCTTCACTTGGCTCAGTGGGTGAGATTTGAGTGAAACATTGGTGGCTCCACTAACATTCATTTATTGACACATAAGATCCTTTGAACAAGAAGAGTAATACAATGTGTTTTAACTCGCTCAATTCCTCGTGGTACCAGAGTGGTGTGGGGTCATAGTTTGCAGATCCCAGTGACCGCTGATAGGGCAATGGCTCGTGTTGCAGCAGAGCCCTGTATTTTTCCCTTCAATACTGTACCCATCACTTGTTGCGTATTAACAAGTGGCTAACACGTGGTGCGGTGTGTTCCGTCCCAGAATCGATCCAGCATCTCTCAGGTTCGGCGCCTTCTGGTGGAGTTCATCAACTTCCAGGTTCACTGGTGATCCATTTGGTGTGGCCACAGTCCGTTTGTCCTCACCAGCCACCTGGGTAAGTACCATGCAAACTTCTTCCCGGTAACATCTAGGATGGCATCTTCTGCATTGACCTATTGGCACAGTACCATCATCATCTTACGTCGAACAGCATAGTGGCTAAGTAGTTGCAGTGAAGTATGACGTCTGCTGACTAACCATTAGTTCGTCTGTCCACGTGACGTTTCGTCTCTTCTTTCTCCCCTCAAAGGACCACCTCATGCCCCTTTGTCAGAGGTATTTATTCGGTGTTTTTGTCGATGTCAAGAAGTTTCTAGGCAGTGACTGACTCTTTGGCCATTGATCTATGCTTCTCAGGTTTGGCAGAAATGTGACCAATGTCGACACACGTCCCGGCTTTCCTTGTTTTACCTCTATGCTGGCATGGTGGGGTATTGCCCTGTCATCTTCCTCTGCATCGCCAGATACGTCACACACCTGAGTTCAGTATGCTGACAGTTCCTGAACATTGATCGCTGATGTGCGAACTGCGCTGGTTGTTGTTCTCCTTGGGAGCATTGTCCATCTGCCTGGTCACTGATCTGTCGAAGTGCTGACTGCTGCTGTGTAAACTCCACTGTTCATCGGCTTCCTTGTTCGACTACTACCACTTCCGAATATTGTAGGTTAACACGTCAAAGTCTCTAAATTTTTCACATAACTTATAATAATTCTTTACCTATTTTTCTGCTGGATCTCTGCTTTGAACAACCATTAATAAAACAAAATTATTATACACAACCATAAATAACACATAATTATTATACACCCTACATACTGAACACTTTATCAAGGTACTTAATTTTGATACTTGTGAATATGACCACCGAAACTGTTGCTTGCGCCTTTATCAATCACTTCGTACTGCCATTCGGAAGTCTCGACGCAATACTCACTGACCAACCCTCAAATTTTATGTCGGCGCAAGTTTTCAAAATGTTATGACTAAAAAAATGGCGAACTACGCCCTTTCAGCCTGAAGCTAATCGGCGTCTAGAGCGAGTGTACATAACTTTTGTTGTAGAACCAAGTTGAACACAGTAATCTCAAAGCCACACAAATACAGCTAGAACACAGCAACAAAGGCACTACAGTGCCTCAATATAAATCCAGTGATTTCGTATTGCTCTGAAATCCTACAGTAAAAAACGGACGAACAAAGGTGTTCACTCCTTGGTACAAGGGAGCCTTCCCTCTATTGCGCATCACCTCCTCGGTTGTAGTAGGGCAATGGGGGCACCACCCGACTCTGCATTGTCATCAAATTTATTCAAGATGGCGGGTCCAAGATAGCAACCATTGATGTGGCAATATCACGATGATGTCATGGTGGGAAGTACAAATTTTGGCAGGAAAAGGGTCACTTGGGCTACCTCCACTAACCTAAGAAAATGGAGGGAATATTTTGGCGAGAAAGAAGGTCAGTTGGGCTACCTCCACTAACCTAAGTCATCTGACCACCACCTCTTCCTTGGAATTGATGGGAAAAGAACTCAGCCTGTGCTGGGCTGCTGGACAGGATGGACATAAGTCTTTATTTTGCATGCAGCCTTTAGTTAAACGATTTGAGCTGTCATAGGCAGTAACTCCATTCAGTGTGTTCACCATGAGGCTGGATTCCAGGTGACGTAGTACACAGTACTGCCACCAGAGAGCACTGTCTTCTCATGGCGGTCTGGGGAAAAATGGTGGGAAAAGGACTCAGTTTGTGTCTAGTTGCTGGACAGAGGAAGGAGTGTACTTTTTTCAGTGGGTAGTTGGAACAGTTTACTTAGGGATGGATTTCACATAGTGTATTTATTATGCTGATACAAAACACTTGTACTGGCGTGCTTGGGGTCACAGTAAATAGCCTACACACGTGAAAACTACTCATAAATTACCAAAATAATACAGCACACTGATGTGCAGACACAAAATCAACTCATAAATAGTCAAAATAATGCATGTATACCGCTCTGCAATTAATTGCAAACTGTCGAAATAATGCATTGCAAAGCCCACAGACCTGCAAACTATTCGTAAATCACCGAAATAATGCAGTACACTGATGTATAGACACGTTCACCATGCGTAAAACTGGCGAAATATTGCATGTATTACACTATGCAAACACACTCACAACGCTTACACAGCCAAAATAATGCAGTACACCGACACTCAATGCATGTAAAAAAGCTTTTGGACTATCGTTAAGAAATTCGACTGCAACATATCTGAAAACTGTTCCCTACAGAGTTCCAAGGCACAATGATGACTGTGCGCATTCTTCCTAGCGATTGTAATGGGACAGCCTGCCCCACATGGGAGATGCATCTGGCCGCACATGTGGTTACATTGGGTCCAATGCCGAGTAAGACTTTGCATAGCAGCTCACCCTCGCAGGTGCACCAAAAATGTTGTCAGTGTTATACCGATGTCACATGTCTATGTGAATAAGAGCCAAGTCTCCCACTCCGAAATTGTAAAGTGTCACAGAAATAGTTAACGGTCACTTTTGTTGTCGTTTGAGATTTCGTTAAGTCTCAGCTTTGTCTGCATGAAAATTCTTGCCCTAACAGGACCTGTTTACGAAAATAGTCCAGAGTAACACCGAATGCATTCTTCCTGGTGGTCCTAAAGAGGCATTCTGTGCTACCCTCCCTGGAAATCGTGACATCCTGCTTTCAACATACGTCCCAGAAACGGTAAACGTACTCACGACTAAAAGCCTTCATCGTGTATGTGCATGCTTGCAAAAACACCGTTAATCATAAAACCATTCTTGTTGTTTGGGAAGAGAGCACTGTCTAAGCACAGACGGGAAAATCAGAACAATTACGCAAACAGAATTCGAAGCACTGTCCTACAGAAGAGAACAATGGCCGGAATTTTCCATCTCCTACAGCTGCTGGTCTGGATGTGTCCTAATGCCACGATGGCAAATGAGGGACAGAATCCCGCCAGAGATGGATGGTCTGCTTCAATTTGTCTTTGAACACTTGAACATGTAGATACCTTGCCCCCATCTTGTTTGAACCAGTCTGTAGAGGCTCCAATATCCCTGCACAAAGGATGTCTTGTGAATGAATGGAGCATACTGATTGGCTCTTACTGAATTTACCTGCCAAATTACTGATGCTGCCAGTTTGGAAGAACTGTCTGCTTTTTTATGTTTTTTTTTTTTTCGTTTTACAGACAAGACTTTCAGCAGCAAAAGTATTTTGTACAGATCGCCATATTTCACTGATAGTTAAACACTGCGATAGCAGTCTACAGATCATCAAATACGAAAAGACACTTCCTCAATTACACTGCTCTGCCACTGACGACGGAAGCTTGAATATTTCAGCATGAAACCGATCTCCAACCCAGCTACATATTACCACATACTGGTATTGATGTAATAAACACACAATTCGTATCATGCACCATACAAAATCACCTCTTCTGCATCCTGCATAGCTATTGATCATCAGACACCCATATACTGTATATATCGCGAAGACAGACAGCATAAACACATGGACCGTATATAGTCTTCGCAGCACTAGATATTCCCCCGAGCTCGGTAGGTCATCCACTGCAGCCGATGGTCACAAGTCATCTGCCTCCACACACATGCTGGCCCGACACATGACCAGAGCACCCTCAGCAGATCGAGGTCACTCTCCAAACTGTTGTACAAAGACTGGGTCGGTCCCCCTCAGCACAAAGGCATTACTGTTTCTGGCCGCAAACTGCTGGCTTGATTGCTTTCTACACCCATCTCCAAACTCTGGGATTACAAGAACATATGTATTCTCACATGGTTTACCAGAATATCATACCATTTTTGCGATACTTCTCGATATCAAGCACATGGCAGTGTCGCTTGCAAAGCTGTATCGCATGCACAGTATTATTCCAAAGATATAGACTGGAAATTATTTCTCTAGAAACCCGAAAAATTAGCGAGCTGGAGCATACTGTAAGCCACTGAGTAACAAGAAACTTATCTCGTCTGTGAAGACCTTTACGTGAAAACTGGAAAAGATAGGGGAAACTGATGTTTCCACTCGCGAATACCGATGTCGGTGATATAACAGATTCCAAATCATCCTAATAATTTACAAAGTCAACTAAAGTGTTTCTCATGTCTAGAGAACCAACAAACGTAGCTTCCACCCGTCTTTCACCTGATAGATGCACACAACACACACCACAATCGATGTTCTTTCAACCAAATAAAGACGGGAAATGTACAGAAGCAGTCAACCAGACAGTTTACGCGTGAGAGAATGATGGTCCAGCGCAAACACACGTCCATATTTAATCTTCTCAAATTTCCACGGGCAACACACACAATCACGAAGACTGTCCAACAAATACTGAGTATTAGTTCGCTATTTAGCAATCTTGGGGACGACATGGTTAGGTCAGCTACATTCCTGTACCCCAACAGTCTTTACCAATCAGACAGCTCCCGCCATTAGCTGGAAACGTGAATCATTCCCACCACAGGCCACGACCACCTCGCGCCATGCACCCACAAGCAGAATTGTTCTAGGAAACTGGCTATATATATATATATATATATATATATATATATATATATATATATATATATGATCGCTGTACTTACAGCTAAATATTATGATTGCGGTCTCAGTTGGACGACATTCGACAATGAGCGAAGTATCGGAAATACCCCCTGCTGACGGCTGTGGCCCTAGAAATAGAAATATCTGTACCATTCGCATGACTTGACATATGTTACCAAGTGAAAAAAACTTCCCTTCCCTTTGCTATTGCAGTATTCCACGTCAAATCCATACCTTCCTTAGGACTGGACATAGTCACTTTCTTTGCACATGTCGGTACACACACATATACTTTAGAAGCCTGGTAATCAAGGCGAACCTATCACACATCCGCTACTAGTAAGTATAACACTTCGCCAATAATTCATTGCTGGTGATAAGAAACAATACTGAACGAAAATCGGTGATGAGTGTACATGTCTCATAAGTTTTTCCTGTGAGTGGTACCATGGTGTCTTAGAAAGGGAACAGTAATCGTCTGACAAGCCCTCAGATGTTAAAAGCACGATCGCTACGACCATGTTACTATCACAATAGGTCTTGGTTCTACAGGTGCAACAAGTATCGGTAATTGAATATAGACGGTGATCGCCGGAGTGCATATTATCAGACCAACAGTGCGGTTACACGTCGCCAACAGTGCAAGCCTGTAATAAAAGCACCAAATTTAGAAAGTGACTTGGCTAAGAAATGTGGTATGAAACCAGTATTTGCAACTCCCTCATGCTATTCTCTCTTGATGCCACATCAGAGGTTCTGCAGTATATCCACTGGGCTATAGGCCATGGTTGATTGAGAATGATCACAAACAGTACATGGTTTGCTGATTGAGGTCTAAGAAATGTACACAGGCTTTTCAGATCTCTAGTGCCATGCTTTCCAGTAGAAATGGCTCAAAATGGTTCTAATGGCTCTGAGCACTATGGGACGCAACTGCTGTGGTCGTAAGTCCCCTAGAACTTAGAACTACTTAAACCTAACTAACCTAAGGACATCACACACATCCATGCCCGAGGCAGGATTCGAACCTGCGACCGTAGCGGTCGTGCGGTTCCAGACTGTAGCGCCGTTAACCGCTAGGCCACTCCGGCCGGCAGTAGAAATGCTGTCTGTGATTTGGAATCAAGTCTTTCCATTCAACCACATACCAGCATTGGATCCTATGGAGAAGTCTTTTAATGATTACAGCCACCAATGAATCATATTTCTGGCACTCTCATATCTTGAAAGTAGTCGCCTTTTTCGAAACTATCTGCTACAGTAAAATTTTGGACAGTCCCTATGCATCTTGCAACTGCTCGTCACACTCTGCTCTGCCATATCTGCAGCTTTGCACATATGATCGTTCCAATTCAAGTCGGAACTGAGCAGAAGTCGGAGAGAGCTATATCTACCACACTCAGAGGTCCGTGTAGAAGGAGCATAAGTTGAGATAGTGTGATAGGACTGTGTTTTGACCATTTGATGGAAATGGGAACATGTTGCCGTAGCTCCACCAACCATGTATGATGTGTAAGGTCAGCGCCAGAAAAAGTCCGCATCTGCAGCAGGATGTAGTATGAAGACAGTACGAACAGTTACGGTGGTGTTACTAATCAGGAAAATTAGGAAGACTCAACATCATACAGATACTGATGTCTGAAGCAGATCCGCATCCCTCAGGATCCATTCATGTCTATTACTCCAACATTCTATCATCGTTATTCAGTACCATCCAATAGAGAAAAATTACGAACTCTAAAAGATCCGCTAACTTCATCTGACAGAGAACTCGATTAGATTTTTACCTCACCTCTCTCCCTCTCTTCTGATATATCGAAAACAAATACCGTCTGCGTGTCGGGATCGAGCGCATTCGACGATCCAATCAAATATACAGGTATTGATTCATTGGAGCAGGCGCCAAGCGACCGACGTCGCTTGCACAGACCAGTGTAAAGTGTCAATGCCTGTACTGTAGGACGAGGAGAGTGACCGAATCCCACAGACTATACTGTTAGTCGCAAGAGAGGCTCCCTGTGTCGTTGTTTGAAACACTGTTTTTTTTTTTTTTCCTGCTGTAACACGCTTTGTACACTGCCATACGTTCTGCTTTAACCAACAGCGTGCCAGTGGACAGACACCGTCGATGTACTGAAATACACTACTGGCCATTAAAATTGATACACCACGAAGATGACGTGCTACAGACGAGAAATTTAACCGACAGGAAGAAGATGCTGTGATATGCAAATGATTAGCTTTTCAGAGCATTCACACGAGGTTGGCACCGGTGGCGACACCTACAACGTGCTGACACGAGGAAAGTTTCCAACCGATTTCTCATACCCAAACAGCAGTTGACCGGCGTTACCTGGTGAACCGCGCGACCGCGACGGTCGCAGGTTCGAATCCTGTCTCAGGCATGGATGTGTGTGATGTTCTTAGGTTAGTAAGGATTAAGTAGTTCTAAGTTCTAGGGGACTGATGACCCCAGATGTTAAGTCCCATAGTGCGCATAGCCATCTGAACCATTTTTGAACTTCCGGATGCCATTTCCGCGTCTGGTTCCGAAAAACATTAGATTGGTGGCCCACACCACTAGTCGCACTCCTTCCAGCAGGAGCCCCTTTCTCCACACCAGGAACCACCACCCCACTCCTCAGACGAGTGCGGCAATGTGCGTGTTTTGAGTGATTCATTGTGTGATGTTAGTGTACGGAGGATGTTATGGTCAACCCTTTTTTTTCGCTCAGACAACTGCGTGAACACAGTAAAATTCGTGTCCCTAGTGAAAACATTGTTTTCTTTTTGCCCCCCCCCCCAAACTTTATTTCAGTGACTAGAAACTGGAAATACAATGTCAACTACATGTATATTGTTTTGTTTTATAGCTTCCAGTTTTCTTTTTTATATTAATTTTCATGTTCAAGATATCCTGGTTCCCTATCGCCATGTTAGTTTGGAACAACTTCTTCTTTGTGACGCACACTATGTTACATAGTCTTCGATCACACATGTATACTTATAAAATTTATGTCTTTTTTGTGTACACTATATCTCTATATCTCACTTCTGTTGCTTGTCAATTGTCACTATGTGTACAAATTTCTTGTGTATGTGCCAATAGTTACAAAATGTTATACACAATAATATGCCACAGTTACGCGAGAGTGTTTTTGTTTGTGTATGTGAGCGGGATATCTGCAGTTAAAATTCTAGTTAGTGGTGATTGGACCATCAGTCAATCAATCACTGTGAAAAATTATCATCCTTTCTGTTCAGGGAAATGGCATGAGTGTGGTTAAATGCTTCAACCATGTAGCATAGAAATATTGTTTGTCTTTTTGGCTTCGTTCAGAAGTATGTGTGTGTTTTAGTTGGGCACCAGTAGCTAATCCTTAAATGTTACCTTAATGAGAAGCTTGCAGATCCAATAGGTCAACATTTTATTGCAGTTTCGAACTTGGCCTTCTGGCATGTGTTCGACATTTGTATGACTACGAGTATGTCCATGAATGACTGTGGGTTCCCTGAGGGTGAATCTGTGTTGCGTGTGACTTATTCGTCAATGTGAGTAAGATGTTGGCGAAGTCATACGAAAAATTCCACCTTTCATTTTATCATCAATTTCCAATTAAATCTGCCAATTTCTTGAGGCATTTTAGAAACTGTCTAGACCGATTCTTTTTGAGTGATTGACACACTACCTCTGTCAAGTGGGTCAACCACTTTCAAAAATAATCTAAACTGACTGGGGTGTAATGAGAGATTCCATGCCCTCTTTCGCATGTCACCTCTCATTTTCATCAATTTAATTAATGTTTTGTGTCAATGCACAGTGGTAACAGGTCGAATAAGGTTATTGTAATGAGAGTATTTGTACTGGGAGCTCAAAATACTTTTCACTTGATTCCTAAGCATGTTGGGTTACTTTCCTGGGTGGCGTGTGCGAGGAGAGCACCGGATGACGCGGCGCACTGCGTTTCCGGTTGGGGGCGGCACTTCTACGAATACTGAGACGGTCCTACATCGATGGGCTAAAGCGCCTGGCGGAACTATTGATGTCGGTCGAGTTTCGCCCATTTGTATGCAGGGCGAAACGACTTGTGAGACGTCTGAGTGTCGCCGCAGTTTATGTATTTACTGTTCCGGCGAGTCCGGGACGAAGACTGCTGGCACTGACTGACTGCATTGTCCTCATGATTCTGAGAATACTTGCAGACCGTGCCCTGCTGGGGGTGACTGTCTGGCGCCGGATGGCCGGTGGTCTAGGTATGTTGTTTTCATAGCTGAACACCAAAACTTTCAACCACTCTATTGACAGCTATGGCATTCACATTCAACTTTCTATAACTCACACCGACTATAGTTCAATTCTTTTATCTTGGCGGCTCGCGCATGCCCGCCCAGACGCTGGAGATTGCTGCTTTGCCAGTTGCACACGACGCACGCGCCAATAGAAGCAGTGCCATAGTATAGCATAGTTCGCAAGCTTACGTGTAGGGGGGAGCGCGCAGTTCATGAAGTAAAGCCACCACGGCCGCATTAACCCTTTCGCTGCTACAAAGACGTGCTCCCTGCATTCCGCGCTGTGGGCGATTTTGTCACTGCACTGCTCGCCTGTGCAGACACATTGTGTTCCGACTGCTTTGACACTCTATATCACTCGATTCCACAAAAACTATTTGGCTCAAAAATTAGATTTTTACCTATCTTCTTGACTGATACCTTCCCCCCATAAATGACTTAATTTTGTTTCGCTGTTCAACGCAGTTATTATGCAGCATTAAATATAGTAAACCTTTGCACGAAATATTGAAGAGTTTGCAGAGGTAAAAGTCCATAGAGTATACTTTCCGTATGGTCGATTTTAGTTGCCACAATGTTGAGAATGAAATGTGGACAAGATACCTATATATTTCATTTAATTTAAGTACCACATAAGTGTCATATGTAATATTGAGAAATATTCCACCTTTCGCGACTGTAACAAAAGTTTTACTTACACTGGGCACGTTTGGCTTTATTTTAAAGCACTTCAATCAATCAAAAGGAAGTAGACAAAATACATTAAACAAAACTGTGGACTTACAAAAACATTAGGACTTGAATATACCGTCTGTCAGTGAAGTGCTCAGAGCTATGTCAAATATAATTTTGTGTGTGGCACACACAAACAGCATTTATTTGCTAAAACACTGATGAGCCAACACAAACGTTGAATATTGTGCTACCGCAGCACAAAACTACGAAAGGTGACTTGGCAATGGAGGACACAAAATACAGTCCTCTTATGATGCTTCAAAAGAGAGAAACGCGTCTGGTCTAAATAAGTCGCTTATTACAGTTGCAGAAGAGGGACATATTTCAATACCATTGGTAAAACTGCGACTGTGGAACAAAAACAAGAAATAGAACATGAATACCATTGTGTATGTGCCATACCTTTCACCGATGGAAGTGCTTTAAAATAAAGCCAAACGCGCCGTGTGTATATAAATCTTTTATTACAGTCGCGAAAGACGGAATATTTCTCAATATTACATACGACACCTATGTGGTACTTAAATTAAATGAGATATTGTTATACAGTAAATATTATATGAAATTTAGGTATCTTGTCCACATTTCATTCTCAATATTGTGGCAACTAAAATCGACCATACGGAAAGTATACGCTATGGACTTTTACCTCTGCAAACTCTTCAAAATTTCGTGCAATGGTTTACTACATTTAATGCTGCACATCAAAACAAAATTAAGTCGTTTATGGGGGGAAGGTATCAGGCAAGAAGACGTGTAAAAATCAAATTTTTTGGCCAAATAGTTTTTGTGAAATCGAATGATAAGTGTGTCAAAGCAGTGGGAACACCATGTGTCTGCACAGGCGAGAAGTGCAGTGATGACGAAATTGTGCACAGCGCGGAATGCGAGGAGCACGTGTCTGCAGCAGCGAAAAAGTTAATGAAGAGGCAAAGCACTAGAAATTTCATTCAAACGAATAAAATTCGTGACGTAAGGCACTCCAATATTGTTTTTAAATAAAGAAAATATTAAGCACTACACAAGGTTTGAACTCATAACCTTTCACTAGGCCACCCAACACCTTAACCGTTCCGCTACCTCTGCTTATCGAACAGTGTAACTCCATAAGGACTCTAACACCTCACACAACTACTTATAAACACTGTTGGTATGACTATGAATTACTCACGCTTCGTCGAAGTACAATAGGAAATAAACAATTACCGCTGTTCTTTATTGTGAAAAAGCAGTTCGTGAGATTGAAACAAACACCTTTCCTTGCTATCGCCTGAATTAGGAGTCTTATTGCTTGTTTGGTTTAATTAATTAATAGAATATGAAGCAATTGGTATAAAGAATGCTTTTTCCAAACTTTCTGTAAAAGAAAGTCTGCTATCAAGACATTGCTTTTGTTCTATTACTTTATTTATGACTGAACGTTTCTAAAACTGAAGACACTCGTCCGTGCTCTGCACTGCTGTCGAGATCTGGCAACGTCGTTCTCTGTTCATTGGCTGACTGTGTTTTGTGGCGTCAGATGCGCAGAACGAACCTAAACTCGGCCGCCAAGATATATGACGCGCACTTTTTTAGCCACACACACATACGGGTATAAGGAGAACAGAAATCAACAGACGTTAATTTTCAGCACATAATTCGTTAGGTTGGCAACATGTATACAAACAAACCAAATTGGAAGAGCCAAAAGTGAAAGCATTGTAGTTATGACTTTAAATCAGTTTTCGGCAAAATGTCTACAGCTAGTGACAGAAGAATAATAGGGCTCAACACAATTAGCGCAAAGTACATGAAAATCGCGAACGTGAAAATGTGCTTATGTTCCGTAAGTTTAGCTTTAGTGCGACCTCCAGCATGTGACCAGATGAGAGGAAACGCTCCTGTCAGCGAAAAACTTGATTAACTGTAAATGATCACTTATTTTTGTAAAAAAAAAAAAAAAGACATGAATAGTTTCATAACCTACAAATATCGCATATCAAAATAAAACTGAATTATTCTAGACTCCACTGAAGATGCCTTAAAGTAACAGGTGAAACGAATCTGGAACAAGCGACATTCATTGCAGCAAGAAAAAAGCGTTTGTTACTTTCAAACCGAAATAATCAACAGTTGTAGATACTTGGCACTTTACATCTTATGACATACGCCCTACCAACAAATTAGTTTCGGTTTAACTTCTGTTGTTCTATATACAATATTGTAAATATTTATGTGTTCCTTATTACTGTAATTCTCATTTCACATGCCAGTAAATGCCGTTTAAAAAGTTCATCGATTGTGATAAAATCAATACGCTATATTGATATGCAAAAGATGGATTGTGGCTGCATTCCAAAGTTTTCTAACTGCGTTACGTAAAGGCGCTAAATGCTGCAGCTAAGCTAAGCTCAGCGCAGCCGCTGTGGCGTGATATCAGTGGAATGTGCTTTACTCAGCAGGATACGTCGTTAGCGAGTGAACCTCGGACGCGGGAGCGGCTCGTCCCGTACCTTTATGACGAAACAATATCCACGCAGCTGAGAAACGTTGCGAAATGTGTCCGACTCGCTGGTGATGCGGTACAAATCAAAAGCGATTTTAACACTCGATTCATAAGCTGGTTACGCATAGTCACTTTTAGATGCTCCGGTCCTCATACCGTGATTGCAGCTACAAAATAAATGGCTGTTCTCGTCCTAATATGAGTGAAACGTAACTGAACGAGATCAGTAATGGGCATTACTTACATCGTATCTCGTGTAGAACTTCGTGGTATTTGTATCTTAGTGTGTGATTTTTACTTAGTTTGAGATATCTGTTAGGAGTAAGTTTGTTCGGGCAAGATTTGCCTATACTGGCATACTGTATTGTCTATCCCTCACGTAGCAAAGATTTCCACGAAAATGCATATCGTAGCTGGTCCTTGCTAAAATATGAATCTCCGTTAATTACTCCTGTTGCAGTGACAGATAGGACTGGTATCCTTGTTTTTACTCAAAACTACGTCCATTATGGTTCTGCTTCTTCAGTCACACAACGGAGTCAGGTCGTGTGAAATACTGGCAATAAATCCCTTTATCTACTGAAAGCTACTAGCATTAGCTTGCATGCTATGATTAATATGGTAGGTTGTGCAGAATGGTTTCAGATGAGCTCTGACCAGTCTAACATTGGTCTTATTCAAGCCATGAGACAAGGTTGTATCCGTTTATTTGATAATGGATCTAATGTTTTAATTTTACATTTTAATAATTCTTTGCTAAGTTGGGATACAGTAGGTGTTTTATAAAGAGAATATAACTTCCGGTGTACTCCAGTTAGTACAGAACCGCACGTGTGCAGGTCGTAAGCGACAATATTGCACGTTGCCGGACGGTTGAGCGACAAACGACGTCAGAGCGATGGCCTTTGCTTCCCGCTACGGAAGTGGTGTGGTGGCCGGTGCACATCCTAACCTTAGCACGCGGGCAGCAATGTGGCGTCGCTCGCCATAGCGACTAAACTTTTCCGATTGTAGCTTCGTTAATATTTCCTATCAGAAGAGTGGAGAGACTTAGAGTCAATAAATGATCCTACGGTGTAGAAATCTTTACTAACACGCTCGCAGCCCAATTGCATATAAGCTGACGAAAGTTAGCTTATCTTTATCGGTTTCCTGTTTTATAATAAAATTTCCTTATTACCAGGTAATAATCAACAATCTTGAACCTAAATGGGAATCAACTGCTGCCTCAGTGTGTGAAATCTGAGTGTAAAATAACAGTAATGTTTAAAAATATAGTTCTAACTCAACTCAGACGGCTCTGAGGACCCACAGTAGACCGGAGTTAGCGTTTGAGTGTGGATCCGATGCGGGGTTTATATCCGGAGCGATGTTCAGAGGCGGATACGAACCATGCGTCACGTCCGAAGATGTGTTCTCTGTCGAAGTTAAGTCCACCAGCGGGAAGACCGGGTCCTGGGGGCCATCCGTGATACATGCACACGCACAGACACACTGAGAACAGAGCAAGCGCACTGCAACTCTAGAGTATGTCGGTGGAGATGAGAGGATGCATTCGAGTATAGTGCTATACTATGCCGCCCGACCAGAAAAATAGTGCATTTACACTAGGTGTTGGCAGCTGTACTACAATTACAAGCAATTTTGGAACACGGAACGAGACGTGATGTCATGACCGCATGGATAGAAGTGACATATAATCGATAAAGTTACGAAAAATAACGGAAAATACGTATAAATATAATCCCAATCCCAATCCCAATCCCAAAGAAAGCAGGTGTTGACAGATGTGAAAATTTCCGAACTATCAGTTTAATAAGTCACAGCTGCAAAATACTAATGCGAATTCTTTACAGACGAATGGAAAAACTAGTAGAAGCCGACCTCGGGGAAGATCAGTTTGGATTCCGTAGAAATGTTGGAACACGTGAGGCAATACTGACCCTACGACTTATCTTAGAAGCTAGATTAAGGAAAGGCAAACCTACGTTTCTAGCATTTGTAGACTTAGAGAAAGCTTTTGACAATTTTGACTGAAATACTCTCTTTCAAATTCTAAAGGTGGCAGGGGTAAAATACAGAGAGCGAAATGCTATTTACAATTTGTACAGAAACCAGATGGCAGTTATAAGAGTCAAGGGATATGAGAGGGAAGCAGTGGTTGGGAAGGGAGTGAGACAGGGTTGTAGTCTCTCCCCGATGTTATTCAATCTGTATATTGAGCAAGCAGTGAAGGAAACAAAAGAAAAATTCGGAGTAAGTATTAAAATCCATGGAGAAGAAATAAAAACTTTGAGGTTCGCCGATGACATCGTAATTCTGTCAGATACAGCAAAGGACTTGGAAGAGCAGTTGAACGGAATGGATAGTGTCTTGAAAGGAGGATATAAGATGAACATCAACAAAAGCAAAACGAGGATAATGGAATGTAGTCGAATTAAGTTGAGTGATGTCGAGGGAATTAGATTACGAAATGAGACACTGAAAGTAGTAAAGGAGTTTTGTTATTTGGGGAGCAAAATAACTGATGATAGTCGAAGTAGAGAGGATATAAAATGTAGACTGGCAATGGCAAGGAAAGCGTTTCTGAAGAAGAGAAATTTGTTAACATCGAGTATAGATTTAAGTGTCAGGAAGTCATTTCTGAAAGTATTTGTATGGAGTGTAGCCATGTATAGAAGTGAAACATGGACGATAAATAGTTTGGACAAGAAGAGAATAGAAGCTTTCGAAATGTGGTGCTACAGAAGAATGCTGAAGATTAGATGGGTAGATCACATAACTAATGAGGAAGCATTGAATAGGATTGGGGAGAAGAGAAGTTTGTGGCACAACTTGACCAGAAGAAGGGATCGGTTGGTAGGACATGTTCTGAGGCATCAAGGGATCACCAATTTAGTATTGGAGGGCAGCGTGGAGGGTAAAAATCGTAGAGGGAGACCAAGAGATGACTACACTAAGCAGATTCAGAAGGATGTAGGCTGCAGTAGGTACTGGGAAATGAAGAAGCTTGCACAGGATAGAGTAGCATGGAGAGCTGCATCAAACCAATCACAGAACTGAAGACCATAACAACAACAACGTATAAATTGAGGGAAAATTCACCGAATTGCGGGGAAATTGAGAAAGTATTTGTGTGTCTTCTGGTTGGTGCAGAACATGGGAACCGGTTTGCAACAGCAAGGCGAATCCGAGAAAACATTGACACGGAAGCGCCGGGAACCAGGGAAACAGTCACTTGTGTTACGTCGAGGCAGCATTCTACTGTATGTCTATTGAGGTAACAGTAATACACGCGAGTTGACTACTACATTTGACGCTTTCAAGGAAAACAGAGAACCATCTGCCTCTAAACTTACTTGCATCTGCGTTAAAGGATGACAGAGAGTGGATGGAGAGATCGGTTGAGATGGAGCTGTAATGAGGTAGACTGATGATGCATTCTAGAGAGGGAGAGAGATGTTGCTGCAGGTCATTTGACCATTTTTTCCATTGTTCTTTCTGGATATATCAGTTGTGTGACGTCGCCTGCGTTCCACTCGTATAGAACCACGTGTTCTATCTGTGACTTACAGCACTGTCCGCTTGCGATCGTTAACAACAAAACCTCTCGGTCATCAGAGGACTTCCATCTCACGTGTGATGAAACGTGACCATCCTGTTTCGACACATTCCTCTACACGAACAAAGATTTATGTGACATACTCCATTCCCCTGTCGCATCTTGGGTATAAAATCGAGACTTCAGTTTCATGACTAAGGTAATTCTAAGTTAGCGGTAAGTGTACGTAAGGCACTGCAATCCCCGTGCATACATCTGCTTGACAGATGTCCTCTTTACAGAGCTAGTGTCGGCATGAAGTGTAATTTCACATGTCAAACGCCTCTGCTATGAGTTTATCTGTTTCCTTGTAAGAGGTATGCTTCGTTTCTAACGATCATTTTATATAGGACTGATGTGAGCATAGTATAATTTCTGAACCGTGATCGGATGTGAACAGTGGACGCTATACATCCCTGGAAAGCTACATTGTGCATCCATGACACAGAATCGATGTTTTAAGGCAGTAGTTTTCTTCATTTTACAGTTTGTTACCATAGCTTATCTTAGAGAAACGTGCAAGAAAGATATGTGTCATGCACTAGAAATATTTTTCTTACATTGGAATATTAACACCGTTGCATTCTACACAACTAATAGGTCTGAAACTGAAGAAATTTAACATTATAGCCTGTTTTAGCTGCGTGTATTTATGTGTATTTATGATCTCTCTTCCCAATACCCTCCCAGACAATATAACAATACTTTAGAATTGATAGCATAGTTGATTTACGTAAAATGCTTTGAACTCCATCCATCTGGAGCTCCATCACGCATAAAAACCATCCGTTTCTTGTTCTTCTTAACTGTCTGCTATTACATCACAACGCTTTCAAATCTACTACTACACCGATAAGGGGTGCTAACCTCTTCGACATGCCTGCATCTGGAGAAATCTTGTGCACTTGGATGGGTGCGGACTCGGCAAGCTCGATTCATTCACGAGACGTGGAATGTAGCGGTATACTTCTGGTCAGCTGCAGATTAAATCGGTAACGGTGATGCAGGGTGGATTGGTCAAAGACAGTGCGAGGGTATCTTATAGTCTCCAACTTTATCCTAAGAATGCGAGAATGTCCTATGACTCCCATCCGAATAGACAAAGATCGCAAATTAAGCACTATGCTCGAGGTGTTAGAAGTATGTAGATCGCTGTCTGGTATACTTTGATGATGTATATGTTCGAGAATTAACAATGAGTGGACGTACTGCAGAGTCACCTATCTACATTCTCATTGATACTCGCAAATTAGAGAAGGGGCGTTTTAGCTATGATACTGAAATTTGGAAACATGCTATCGCATCAATGGTCGGTGTTGAAATTACCGTAAAATTGCTAAAATTGTTCGCACTATCAACTGTGATGCTTATTACACTACTGGCCATTAAAACTGCTACACCAAGAAGAAATGCAGATGATAAACGGGTTTTTTATTGGACAAATATATTATACTGCAACTCACATGTGATTACATTTTCACGCAATTTGGGTGCATAGATCTTGAGAAATCAGTACCCAGAACAACCACCTCTGGCCGTAATAACGGCCTTGATACGCCTGGGCATTGAGTCAAACAGAGCTTGGATGGCGTGTACATGTACAGCTGCCCATGCAGCTTCAAAACGATGCCACAGTTCATCGAGAGTAGTGACTGGCGTATTGTGACGAGCCAGTTGTACGGCCACCATTGACCAGACGTTTTCAATTGGTGCGAGATCTGGAGAATGTGCTGGCCAGGGCATCCGTCAACATTTTCTGTATCCAGAAAGGTCTGTACAGGACCAGCAACATGTGGTCGTGCATTATCCTGCTGAAACGTAGGGTTTCGCAGGGATCGAATGAAGGGTAGAGCCGCGTGTCGTAACACACTGAAATGTAACGTCCACTGTTTAAAGTGCCGTCAATGCGAACAAGAGGTGACCGAGACGTGTAACCAATGGAACCCCATACCATCATGCCAGGTTTCGCCACTATGGCGATGACGAATACACGCTTCCAATGTGCATTCACCGCGATCTCGCCAAACACGGATGCGACCATCATGATGCTGCAAACAGAACCTGGATTCATCCGAAAAAATGATGTTTTGCCATTCGTGCACCCACGTTCGTCGTTGAGTACACCATCGCAGGCGCTCCTGTCTGTGATGCAGCGTCAAGGGTAACCGCAGCAATGGTCTCCGAGCTCCTGCTCCTGCAAACGTCGTCGAACTGTTCGTGCAGATGATTGTTGTCTTACAAACGTCCCCACCAGTTGACTCAGGGATCGAGACGTGGCTGCACGATCCGTTACAGCCATGCGGATAAGATGCCCGTCATCTAGACTGCTAGTGATACGAGGCCATTGGGATCCAGCACGGCGTTCCGTGAACCCACCGATTCCATATTCTGGTAACAGTCATTGGATCTCGACCAACGCGAGCAGCAATGTCGCGATACGGTAAACCACAATCGCGATAGGCTACAATCCGACTTTTATCAAAGTCGGAAACGTGATGGTACGCATTTCTCCTCATTACACGAGGCCGGCATCCGGAAGTATCTCCAGTCATCTTTCCCTCTCTTAGAGGCGTTGTCAGTCGATAGGAAGCTCGTAGGGTGGTAGGACACCCTATTGTTGATTTGCAGTACTGTGCAGTACGATGGCAAGCACATGTACATTGTCTCTGAGGACCACAAGATTCGGGACAGATCCATAGTACAGGTAGTTGGCTGTCTGAAGATAGTAACACCTGGTCTCATATAGACCAAAAAATTGCAATGCAGGATACTACTCTTAGAGTGACTCCAACACTCGTCGAGTCGTCTGATGGAGGATGAAACAAGGATAGCAGCTCAGAACAGCTGTCTGTAAGAGAGGAGATAATCACGAGAAATTGCAGTTCATCAACACCCAGCACGGAATTGCTTTGGGCTTACAGTCTGGCCTATTGTAGTGAGTTAAGCGAATTTGTGCAGGAACAGTAAATGGCGTCCGTCACAAGTGCGGCTCAAGAGATCTTCTCTCCGATGCTTCTTGCCACTATTATTAGAGCACGTCTTCGTCGTCCGGCACCTCTTATGCAGTGGAATCCCCATTTCTGCGTCACCGCTGAGCGGCGCCGTGCTGTCTCCTCGGCCAGTCGCTGACGGGTTCGCCCGTCCCCGTGGTATTCCGAGGGTTGTGTCCATCCTCAGCTGACCCAGAGCTGTCCGCCACGTGAGCCGCCGCTTTACTCTCACTGCGCTGAACAGGTAGGCGTAGTGGTGGGCAGGAAATCGCGTATCTGTTAGAAATCACAGTGATTGAAAAGTCACAGATATCACAATAACAACTTTACAAAATCTAACTGCGATTTCAGTCACAGTTAGCAATCGCAAGTAGCATTTCACATTCAACGCCGTGAACCGCCTGTTGGTCGAATTCCGTACTGCTTTCTGCGATTTCAGTGACAAGTCGCAACTAACAAGGGAACCTCCCCATCGCACCCCCCTCAGATTTAGTTATAAGTTGGCACAGTGGATATGCCTTGAGAAACTGAACACAGATCAATTGAGAAAACAGGAAGAAGTTGTGTGGAACTGTGAAAAAATAAGCAAAATATACAAACTGAGTAGTTCATGGGAACATATGCAACATCAAGGACAAGAGATCGCAGGAGCGCCATGTTCTCGTGGTGAAGTGAGCAGCCGCGGAACGAAAGGTCCTTGGTTCAAATCTTCCATAGAGTGAAAATTTCTATTTTTTATTTTCAGTTTATGTGACAAACTCTTATGTTTTCATCACTTTTATGGGAGTGATTATCACATCCACAAGAAAACCTAAATCGGGCAAGGTAGAAGAATCGCCAAGTGTACAAGTTAGGTGGGTGGACAACATATTCCTATCATGTGGTGCACATGCCGTCACCAGTGTCGTATAGAATATATCAGATGTGTTTTCCTGTGGAGGAATCCGTTGACCTATGACCTTGCGATCAAATGTTTTCGGTTCCCATTGGAGAGGCACGTCCTTTCGTCTACTAATCGCACGGTTTTGCGATGCGGTCGCAAAACACAGACACTAAAATTATTACAGTGAACAGAGACGTCAATGAACGAACGGACAGATAATAACTATGAAAAAATAAATAAAAGTAAAATTTCCACTCCAGGGAAGACTTGAACCAAGGACCTCTCATTCTGCAGCTGCTCACGCTACCACGGGACCACAGCGGTCCTTTGTGCATGTTGTTAGGTATGTGTTCCATGGACTACTCAGTTTGTATATTTTGCTTATTTTTTCACAGTTCCACACAACTTCTTCCTGTTTTCTCAATTGATCTGTGTTCAGTTTATCAAGGCCTATCCACTGTGCCAACTTATAACTAAATCTGAGGGGGGTGCGATGGGGAGGTTCACTTGTAAGAGTCGCAAGTAGCAACGTAAAAGCGCAGTTAGCAGTGCCATCTGTTGAGCTAAGTTCATACTACGCTATTCGCTACCGAGTCAAACTGCGATTTCTGTGACAAATCGCAACTAAGAGTCGCAAGTAGCAAATGAAAAACGCAGTTAACATTCTTTTCCCAGTGCTATCTGTTGACCGACGTACGTACTTCGTTATAAGAGCCTTGTGCCTCACGAGATCGATGTGCTGTGTGTGCATATGAAGGGCTTATTTCAATAGTGGTACAAGTCCATTTTTGTTCATTTTGAGATACAGAGTCGTAAAGTTAAATGAGCGCTGAAAAATCTGCAGTTGAGATACCAGAAATATTCAAGCATTGGCTTCTTGCTAGAGATGAACCTTTATTTATGTTTGTTTGGAGCATTAATTTCAGAAACATTATAGACGGAAAAGTGGAGGTAATGGACTTGTACCACTATTGAAATAAGCCCTTCATATTATATGACGACATGCACATTCAGCATCAGTTATGGTTGGTCAAACACAGCTGTGACTCTGAATATATTATATTAATAAGAAGCAACATTGCCTTTTTCTCCTGAAAATATCAAGTAAAGTAACAAATGTGTTTGATTCTGCTTCCAATATGACAGTTTTGGTTAATACTGCACATGCCTTTGCAATGTTAACACAGCAGAGCTCAGACATCTGTATAAGTGTAGTGAAATGAAAACAGTATTATTGAGTCATATGAATGCCTCACTTTCGTTCCGACACAGTTCAAGACTCGGGAGAAAAGTTTTACACCTGGTGTTCTACATGGCAACATCATACACAAGAACTTTTTGCCGATACTACTACCACCTACATAAGTAAGCTTTTCCTGTGTTACTTTCAAGTAATGCACTTAAGCTATTCCTGATTTAACTGGAAGATCTATACTTCCCATTTTCATATCAACAGCCTCAAAATGCATATTGTAGACTTCGGGATATGTTACAGGTCAGTGTCACACCAAGATTGTGGAGAAAGGGAGGGGGGGGGGGGGGGCGGCATGTCAGTCTCGAACAAGTGTTTACCAATAAATAAGTGGCGGAAAATTACGGGTATAGGACGGCTTAACATGTGGAAAATGAGATTTTCATTATTGACTCACTGTATTTAACATTTATTATCCCTTTAAAATCGCACAACAACTTCAATAAAACACAGTTTAATCACTCATCTGCACACTTATTTCACAATTATGTCACTTTTAAACTGCAAATCCTCTAAGAGCTGTCTTGAATCTTCACGAGTCTCTCTCAACAGCCTTGATGTGGGTAGATACGTACAGCAACCAGGAATCAAAGTCAGAACTGTGTCTGCAAAATCACAAGGATTATTAAACAATTTTTGCTGTCACTAATTACATGCAATATAATTGACAGTGTAGATTGCTAATATTTGCTGTTATGAAAGCCACTCAATGGGGTATGTTTCACATTTGCAAGAACGATCTCACTGAAGTAATTAACCCCATCGAAACACTTAGAAACTAACCGCTCGTCTGACGAAAACGGTCTAAAGAGCAGTGGCAATTTCTGCAGATCTGTTGACAATGATATTTTGAGTTATCACTTTACTGAGTGATTGAAATGTAGTTCGGGTACCTGTGAACATAACAATATGTTAGAATTCATTTTCTAAACACGAACTATTACGGTACTGTATGGCTACTTACATATTAATTACACTATTAATATTTTCACAGTTGTTTCCTTAATACATAATTAAAGCCAACGGAAGAACAAACGTAAAACATAACTTACTAATTACAGGTTTGTTGAGATGCAGTTTTCTGTGTGGACAGATGTAACTTTTTCATACGGTGGTAAGTCGCAGAAATCGCAGGAGTCACAGAAATCGCAGAAGTAGCTGGAGTCACAGAAATCGCAGAAGTCGCAGAAATCGCGGAAGTAGCAGAAATCGCAGAAGTAGCAGTGGCGGAGGGATACACGACCTAGGTTCCTTAACTGCGACTCTTAACTGCGACAAATCACAGTTAAGAATAACAGATACTGAAAAGTAGCATTCACAGAAATCACTGATATCGGAAAATCGCAGTTTAGCCCATCACTAGGTAGGCGGCACGCACCTCTGAGCCCTAGGGTGGAGGGAGGGGGATGTGTCGTGACTGACAGCTGCCTCCCTCAGGCTTCTCCCTGCAGCTTGGGGCCATTTACTCCACACTGTCCACTTTGTAGCCTCAATTCTCGTCCAGCAGTCACTCGCTGTTCCCAGTACCTGCACAACACTTAAATCCTTTTATGAAGTGTGCTTCCCCAAAACTTTTTACAAATACAGCATTACAATCATCTCAGATAGTATTTTGTACATTCAATAAAAAATTAATAGAAATGAATATTTACATGAATAGAACTGTAACACTAATTAAATATAAAATGTCTTATACTCTGCTGACAATATTTTGCATAGTATTACATAAAAAGAATAGTGACTTAACCTATGGGCCCATTGTTAATACTAGTGTGTGTGTGATTATTGACTCATTAAGATAAAGAAAAGATGAAGTACGGGACCCATAACCCTAAACTACTGTATGTAATCCCAACTATGGCCTACCCGTCACTGGAGCATGCTCACAACTACTGGTGACTATTTAACTTCAATAACTACGCTAAGTACGCTCTACAGGCGCCATTGCCCATCCATCGCTGTCTCTGATCCCAGAGGCCTTGATGGTTTCCTGGAACTGCTGAAGGCATGACGGCCGCACACAAATACACAATGAACACATATTAGACGAGATAAAATTAGCTGCAATTGCCTTAGTAATGGAAATTAATGAAAATACTATATGTAACTTATCGGCTACACCCGTTTACCATACATACGCCCCGTCCTGCCCCACTGACACAACTTGATGGATGTTGCTGTCTCTGATGTGGCTGGTACGCTGAGTCCGTCGCTGCTCATCTGAGATGGAACTGGATATACTGAAACTTACGGTGGAAAATTTACACACATTCAAAAAAAAAAAAAAAAAAAAAAAAAAAAAAAAAAAAAAAAAAAAAAAAAAAAAAAAAAAACACATCAGACTTCGCAAGTTACAATACAAATACTCCACCTCTGTAAACAAGTTCTTCTAAACTTCATCCTTTCGTACTTCACTTGTGTGCTAGGTCTGGCACCAAGACACCAATTACAGGACTTGTTGAGGAATTCTATACCATCTGCGTTACTCCGCTCATACGATAAATCCCGACGACCGCACACGTTCAGAGACGTGACGTACCATCGTACGAGAAACTCGCCACACTCCAGAAAGGTTACGTCCAGCAGCAGTGGCGTGAGCGGGCACAATGGCCACCTTTGTTATCCGCCTCCAAATCCTAAGAGTATGGTACAACGCGCTGAGGGGTGCCCAACACGCCAACGAAAAAAATCCTCACTGGAAATAGGTGCAACACTGCAACTGTGTGCCAATAATGCCAGTGACAAGTACCGCGAAAACAAACAAATGGTGCAACTATGAAAGGCGTGCCCAGAACACTGTCGATATGCATCCAGTAGCTCTTCCTCAACAAAGACACAGTAATAGGTATAGTGTAAAGACAAAACACACATGAAGATCGAGTCCGTGTTACCATTGACTCGGAAGAGTGGTGACTCCACCATATGCAACGGAAAGACAGGAAGAGTGAGTTAGACCGACACTTCGCTTTCAGAGTTAACCAAGATCGCGCAAGATCATATGTCGCTTCGTAGCCCCTACAAGTTACACATGTACATGGTAAAGAATATCAATAAAAAATTACCACACTTAATGTCTAATGTGTACACAACAGAAAGATGTTTTCTAACCCCGTTTATTTTACAAATTTTTCCCTTTTGTTTCATACACAAGACTTATTCCACTAACGGCTTGATGTTGGATAAGTGGTGAATACCAATGGATTTTTTGACCTTCAGTGTCTGCAGTTGGTACGTGTTCTGGTGGACGATTCTTCTAACTCTGAAGGGCCCGTTGTACATTGAGAAAAATCTTTGGCATTTCTGTTTTTGTTTATTCGAAAGCCGAAAAGATTTCACCAACACTTTTTGCCCTATACAAAAACTACGTTCTCGCCCTCCTTATATTTCAACATATGTACACGACTCTGTCCGGGTATTTGTGCGGATTTTCCGCGAGCCGAATCTGCACGGTCCTGGTTTCAATCTCGCCCTTCTTTTTCTGTTTCGGTGATACGAACTCGGGTTAGGACAAAGTATTTCGATTGGCTCATCCCGCTGCTCATCTGAATCTCTGCGCCTCAAGCTCGTGTCGTACTGTCGGGTATCGTTTTGTCTCTGCAAGTTACTCTGCCGTCCTTAATTTTGTCTCCCATAGTCCTGCCTCCCGGATGTACCATCACGCACATTCTTCCTGTCATTGTTGTTATTGCGCGTTGCTCCATGAAAGTCGCCATTGTAATGGTTATATTGCCCTTTCCTTCTATCATGCGCTGCTTCTTTTTCAAAAATTAACCCCAACTCGTGCAGAAGGCTTTTGAATGTTTTAATATTCGATCCGTACTTTCCTACAAGTGCTTGCTGGTAGTTGCTTGGCAGTTTCGCGAAACAGAGCTTAATTATTTCACCATCACTATGTGGCACATCAAGAAACTGATTCCTTTTAATTAAAGCCTCAAAGAGCTTCGTGGGGCTCTTGTATCCTGACGCCTCCAGATCTGGACTCAAAATGATTTCTTGTTTTATTCGGTCTTGCATTTCGTGCGACCAATACGCTCCGAGAAACGCGTCGGTGAATTCTTGGTACGTTCGGCATGTACCGGCAACACCGCGCATTTTCTCAGCTGCCGTGCCCTCGGTATGCCCGCAGATAAATTCTAATTTTTCTGTCAATGGCCAAGATATTGGTAGCGTGTTAGAAAATCGTGACAGCCAATTTTTGGGTGAAGTGGGTCTCCATTTTCCCGGAAATTTTGGAATTTGAGGACCGATAAAAAGTGTTTGTAATCAAACTCTGGACCCTCTTGCACATTTCTATTGGTTCTAGTATCAAACGCCCGCGTCTGTTCGAAGCGAGCTGACATCGCCTGGCCGGCCGCGGTGGTCTCGCGGTTCTAGGCGCGCAGTCCGGAACCGTGCGACTGCTACGGTCGCAGGTTCGAATCCTGCCTCGGGCATGGATGTGTGTGATGTCCTTAGGTTAGTTAGGTTTAAGTAGTTCTAAGTTCTAGGAGACTGATGACCACAGCAGTTGAGTCCCATAGTGCTCAGAGCCAATTTGACATCGCCTGGTGTGTGCTGTGACCACGTAGTCCTGCCCCATAATGATACTGGAACTGAGAATTAGTTGTACCAATTTTGCGTCCGTTCGCTCCCTGGGTTGCAGTGCGCTCTTGGAAGTCCACTACCTTGGGCCGAGCCGGTGTACGGTGGGCCGCCGTCCGGTGCCACACTTCCATGTCCGCCAGTCGTCGCGATGTACCAATTTGTACTTGGCGCTACAGGCGTGCTACACGTGTTTCTACGCTTTCGCACCTTTGGATGGTACCCGCAACGCGTTCTTCAACGCTTTCCATTCTTTGCGTTGTACTCGTAAGTGCTGCCTTTCCCTGAGCTTTTATTGCAGCAATTCCTACAGCATTGACGTGTACAGATCGCCTAGCGATTCTTGTACGATTATTAGCGATTTTTGCCAATTTTTTGGCGCCAGCTGTCTCTACCCTTGCTAACTCTGTATCCCTCTTGGCTTCGACGGCCCTTTTCTACGCCTCGACACTCGTCTTACGGACCACCGCTATTTCACTCTTGACTTCGTTCGCAATCGCAAGTACCATAATCTCTGCTTCCTCCATTCTCTTTTCTAGGTTCTGCTTTATGTCCATTACCAAACCCAAAATCTCTAATAATAAATCCTTCGGCTGACTAGGCACGTCTTCACTAATTGATGTTACTCTAGACACTTGAGCGCTGTTATACTGTCGTGACCGAATTTTCCTCGGTGTGTTCTCATCTGTGGTCTTATTTATATAAACAAGAGCCTCCGCATGCCTATTCACTTCTACCTCCGATTCCTTCTCACTGATTTCCCGCTCATATCCTCCCGCTCTCGGTCTGCCTAAGATTCACGTCTATCGTCTGTGTTCCACACCTCCCGTCCCGTGGGAAAACTCAATACTTCTTCATCTGGTTCAATCCTGTTACTACCCTGTTCCTGCTCAATCGTGTGCAGTCTATTTATTTGAGATACGTTCGACAACAGTCGCGCCCTGCTACGAGTGAACATTCATTCACGAAACATCAACAAAAAACAAAAATATAACAGCGAAAACCCCATATAAAATTAATACAAAAATTGCACTAGTCCACTCCAACTACTAAAAAAAAAAAAAGAATTTAACCGACAAAAGTCAATAAGACAACCCCTCCAAAATAATTTCAACGCTGAAGCAACGCTGTCAGTTTCAACGGAATGTGATGTGGTACAGGACCCATCCACGCAGCATTAGCCGAGCGACCTAGGGCGCTGCAGTCATGGACTGGGCGGCTGGTCCCGGCGGAGGTTCGAGTCCTCCCTCGGGCATGGGTGGTTGTGTGTGTTTGTTCTTAGGTTAAGTAGTGTGTAAGCTTAGGGACTGATGACCTTAGCAGTTAAGTCCCATAAGATTTCACACACATTTGAACATTTGAATTTTGTACAGAACCAACACACACAAAACAAAACAAAATAAAATTAGTTAATAAGTGAACAAAATCAATGTCAATTACATGCGCACCGCAAAATATTTTTAGCGCGAAATCTAATTACATCAAAGAAAATTAATTGTGACGTTTTCTTTAATCAAGAAATGTTATCAATCAAGTCCTGACAGCATCTCAGCAGTCACAGGAAAGAACCGAGGCAAGGGTCCCCATATTATGCGAGGTGCCGAGATGGAGAAGAGTTTGTACCTCTTTAATTCTGACGAATTTTGCATGACAACGAGACATGCACTCGACACCCTCCTTACCTACCATTAATTAATTATGAGCACACCGGTAACGAAAGGAAATGATGGTTGACCCTGATAGATGGTAAAATAAGGAGTGCACACTCACAATAATTTAATAAAAATCGTAATCTACTCACAAGGGAACCTCCCCATCGCACCCCCCTCATATTTAGTTATAAGTTGGCACAGTGGATAGGCCTTGAAAAACTGAACACAGATCAATCGAGAAAACAGGAAGAAGTTGCGTGGAACTATGAAAAAAGTAAGCAAAATATACAAACTGAGTAGTCAATGTGCAAGATATGCAACATAAAGCACAATGAGAGATAAGAAGCGTCGTGGTCCCGTGGTTAGCGTGAGGAGCTGCAGAACAAGAGGTCCTTGGTTCAAGTCTCCCTTCCAGTGAAAAGTTTAATTTTTTTTTATTTTCAGACAATTATTATCTGTCCGTCCGATGCGAGGTAACTGCGCCGTAGTATGGGGACATTGTATGAAAACGTTAAAAACATATGTTATGACAGAGCACAGGGAAAACTGTGCGACTGTGAAACTGTTGCATTCATTTCTTGCAGTTTATGTCAGACACTGAGCGAGGTGGCGCAGTGGTTAGCACACTGGACTCGCATTCGGGAGGACGACGGTTCAATCCCGCGTCCGGCCATCCTGATTTAGGTTTGCCATGATTTAGGTTTGCCATGATTTCCCTAAATCGCTCCAGGCGAATGCCGGGATGGTTCCTTCGAGAGGGCACGGCCGACTTCCTTCCCCCTCCTTTCCTAATCCGATGAGACCGATGACCTCGCTGTCTGGTCTCCTCCCCCAAAAACAGCCAACAGCCAGTTTATGTGACAAACTCTTATGTTTTCATCACTTTTTTGGGAGTGATTATCACATCCACAAGAAAACCTAAATCGGGCAAGGCAGAAGAATTTTTTTACCCATTCGCCAAGTGTGCAAGTTAGGTAGGTCGACAACATATTCCTGTCATGTGACGCACATGCCGTCACCAGTGTCGTATAGAATATATCAGACGTGTTTTCCTGTGGAGGAATCGGTTGGAATCGGTTGACCTATGACTTTGCGATCAAATGTTTTCGGTTCCCATTGGAGAGGCACGTCTTTTCGCCTACTAATCGCACGGTTTTGCGGTGCGGTCGCAAAACACAGACACGAAAGTTATTACAGTGAACAGAGACGTCAATGAACGAAAGGTCAGATCATAACTTTGCGAAAATAAAATATGGGAATTTTTCACCCGAGGTCATCGGACGGACAGATAATAATTGTCTGAAAATAAAAAAAAAATAAACTTTTCACTGGAAGGGAGACTTGAACCAAGGACCTCTCGTTCCGGAGCTCCTCACGCTAACCACGAGACCACGGCGCCCCTGAGCTGACATGATCCTTGCTGTTACCTATCTTGCGCATGGACTACTCAGTTTGTATATTTTGCTTATTTTTTTCATAGTTACACACAACTTCTTCCTGTTTTATCGATTGATCTGTGTTCAGCTTTTCAAGTCTTATCCACTGTGCCAACTTATAACTAAATCTGAGGGGGTGCGATGGGGAGGTTCCCTTGTCAGAAAAAAGAGAACTTTATCATAATAAACAACAGGAAATGGGATTCTGCATATATCTACGAAATGATACGCGGATAGAATGATATATTAATATTTATTATACATCAGAACATAAAGGCAGACGATTATCGACACTAACAGTAGGTTAAAGGATAGGGTGTACTGAACTATTACGAGAATAAGAGTTGGCTCGAGAACAAGGGGCTCCTACTCTCTGTGATGCAATAGATTGACGATAATGACGGGAGGTCCTAATGAATCAAATATTGCTCTCCCGACTATAGTGCCGTATCGCGATTAGTAGTGAGAGCTCAAATGTGATCACATGGAGAAACAGGCAAGATGGACTTGTAGCAAAGCGAGCGCGCGTGCTGTTGAGGACTTCAGTATAAAACTGATAGGTCCTACAATGCTGGAGCCGCAAAATACTTTACCAATCCTGAAAGCTGTAGCAGGTCGTCGGTAGGCAGCGTTCTGATGATGTAGGCACCGACTTCTGCTGTGCAGCAACTCTGTTTCAACCCCTTGCCTCGAAGGCTGTCCGAGAATTCTAAGTTCTGCTGAAAAAGTGCGACTAAGTCGCAAGACCGTCAAACTCAGACGAAGATCAGATCCCGAATGCCCTGCGCCAGCGCAACACAAAAGCGAAGCCAACATTGCTCCACTGCCTATCCTCGAAAACCGCGAATCAGCATTCAAAGTTACCCCACACGGTCTTAGAACATCGTTCGCGCCAACAGCGACCATTCCCTCCAATTTCGAGCAGGACTTTATGATGCCAACTAGCCTCAATTTAAGTTGACCAATCATGCCTCTGCTAATCAGCTAAGGGCACTGAACTTGCCGTTTGACTGGCTATGAAAACAACATACCTAGAGCACTGGCCATCCGGCACCAGACAGTCGCGCCCAGCAGGGCACGGTCTGCAAGTATTCTCAGAATCATGAGGACAATGCAGTCAGTCAGTGCCAGCAGTCTTCGTCCCGGACGCGCTGGAACGGTAAACACATAAACTGTGGCGACACTCAGACGTCTCGCAGGTCGTTTCGCCCTGCATTCAATAGGCGAAACTCAGCCAACGTACGTTGTTCCGCCATGCGCTTAAGCCCACTGATGTACAACCCTCTCAGTATTCACAGAAGTGCCGCCCCCAACCGGAAACGCAGTGTGCCGCGTCCTCCGATGCTCGCCTCGCTCAGGCCACCCAGGGAAGTAACCCAACATGCATAGGAATCAAGTGAAAAGTATTTTGAGCTCTCAGTACAAATACTCTCATTACAATAACCTTATTCGGCCTGTTACCTCCGTGCAATGGACATAAAACATTAATAAAATTGATGAAAATGAGATGCGACATGTAGTAGAGGGCATGGAACCTCTCATGCTTCCAGCAGTAACTTTTGAACCTTCTTTTGCTGCAAAGCCAAGCGAAAATGTAACAACATTTTTGCAAAACGCCAGGCACATGGGCTGTAAATGCACATGGCCAAACCACTTTTTGTTAAACGTCACCACGATGAGGCTTTCGGGCGATGCGTGAAGTTATGCTGAATCACTAGACGCGCTGCAGGAAGTTTCCACTTTTGATTTCTTGTAAAAGGGTTAGCAGAGCGCTACTCCGACAAGTGTGGGGTTAGCTATAGCCGTGATCGGTTGTCCACCCTAAAATAGAAAGGATGGGAGGACTTTGAAGCATTCGCAGACAGAATTAGAGCAGTATATTGTCGCACATACACCATAGGAAAGGACAATACATGTAATGAAGTATTAATTGAAGAAGCTGCAGTGAGAGCAATCAATGTATTCATACAGGAAATCAATCAAAAAATAGAGTGTGAAGTAAAGGCAGCCTCTCCCACCTTCTTGCAGGAAGCACTTACACTGGCCCTAATACGAGAAAGCAGTAACATTTGTCTCCACCTTCGCACGCACCAGCGAAGCATGATATGTGTTCATTAATGGCACAAATTGCCAAAGATGCAGGAAGCCCAACCGTACGGCCGAGCGCTGCTGGGCTCCCGGTTGTAAGAAATTCCGTACCTTCGGACATGAACAGGGTTGGTGTCCACAAAATAAGTGGTCGAATTCCCCCTAGAGGAAGGTGCCAGTAGGCAACAAAATAAACAATCAGCCAAACAGGGGTATCATTCCACGGGGAAACAAGCATGGGTGGGGTAGGTTCTGTCACCCAACCTCGCCCCCAGTGAAGTATATGACCCTATAAAAGGGGAGAACCTACTGAGGTGGCAAATTTAATTTTAGAGGGGAAGTTCAGAGGGAAGTGTGTCAAAATTCTTGTAGATGCCGGAGCTCAGATTAGGGTTCTACACTCCTGGAAATTGAAATAAGAACACCGTGAATTCATTGTCCCAGGAAGGGGAAACTTTATTGACACATTCCTGGGGTCAGATACATCACATGATCACACTGACAGAACCACAGGCTCATAGACACAGGCAACAGAGCATGCACAATGTCGGCACTAGTACAGTGTATATCCACCTTTCGCAGCAATGCAGGCTGCTATTCTCCCATGGAGACGATCGTAGAGATGCTGGATGTAGTCCTGTGGAACGGCTTGCCATGCCATTTCCACCTGGCGCCTCAGTTGGACCAGCGTTCGTGCTGGACGTGCAGACCGCGTGAGACGACGCTTCATCCAGTCCCAAACATGCTCAATGGGGGACAGATCCGGAGATCTTGCTGGCCAGGGTAGTTGACTTACACCTTCTAGAGCACGTTGGGTGGCACGGGATACATGCGGACGTGCATTGTCCTGTTGGAACAGCAAGTTCCCTTGCCGGTCTAGGAATGGTAGAACGATGGGTTCGATGACGGTTTGGATGTACCGTGCACTATTCAGTGTCCCCTCGACGATCACCAGTGGTGTACGGCCAGTGTAGGAGATCGCTCCCCACACCATGATGCCAGGTGTTGGCCCTGTGTGCCTCGGTCGTTTGCAATCCTGATTGTGGCGCTCACCTGCACGGCGCCAAACACGCATACGACCATCATTGGCACCAAGGCAGAAGCGACTCTCATCGCTGAAGACGACACGTCTCCATTCGTCCCTCCATTCACGCCTGTCGCGACACCACTGGAGGCGGGCTGCACGATGTTGGGGCGTGAGCGGAAGACGGCCTAACGGTGTGCGGGACCGTAGCCCAGCTTCATGGAGACGGTTGCGAATGGTCCTCGCCGATACCCCAGGAGCAACAGTGTCCCTAATTAGCTGGGAAGTGGCGGTGCGGTCCCCTACGGCACTGCGTAGGATCCTACGGTCTTGGCGTGCATCCGTGCGTCGCTGCGGTCCGGTCCCAGGTCGACGGGCACGTGCACTTTCCGCCGACCACTGGCGACAACATCGATGTACTGTGGAGACCTCACGCCCCACGTGTTGAGCAATGCGGCGGTACGTCCACCCGGCCTCCCGCATGCCCACTATACGCCCTCGCTCAAAGTCCGTCAACTGCACATACGGTTCACGTCCACGCTGTCGCGGCATGCTACCAGTGTTAAAGACTGCGATGGAGCTCCGTATGCCACGGCAAACTGGCTGACACTGACGGCGGCGGTGCACAAATGCTGCGCAGCTAGCGCCATTCGACGGCCAACACCGCGGTTCCTGGTGTGTCCGCTGTGCCGTGCGTGTGATCATTGCTTGTACAGCCCTCTGGCAGTGTCCGGAGCAAGTATGGTGGGTCTGACACACCGGTGTCAATGTGTTCTTTTTTCCATTTCCAGGAGTGTATTTGTTTCTAATAATGACAAGCGTATGCTAAAAACGCCAAGCAACAATATAACTGGACTTGGAGATGGGATGATCATTTTTCCATGCACCTATACAATAGACCTGCTCACTGAAGGCAAAAAGTATGCCTTTGATATGGATGGGATTTTGATATCATCCTCGGGAACAATTTCCTAAGATGCTATCTGGCTGTGATAGATTATAGGAAGCAAACATTTCAGTTCAGTGATACAGACCACTGTCCAACAATTTCCTAAGATGCTATCTGGCTGTGATAGATTATAGGAAGCAAACATTTCAGTTCAGTGATACACACCACTGTCCAACAGTGAGCCTGCGTTTCATTCGTGAGGAATCTGTGAAGGGAGTCCTACATCACAAGCTCCAGCTGAACTTGGTACATGGCTGTTAAAAACTATCACACCTGTGACTATTAGCGGTGGAAAGGGAAAAGTTCTCTGCACTGAAGTCAAAGACCAGGTACCGCCGAGATCGGACTTCCTGTTCGACCCGCTCGCCCAGAATGACTTTCTTGAAAGGCTACAAATCCATGTTAAGAGAGGTCGAAGTAGACCTGAAGTGAAAGGGAGCAGGTTTCAGATACCTGTGTGTGGTGACAGTTTTGGTCAACGGGATGTAGAATTCTCACATGGCACAATAATAGCCACTGGAGAAGAAGATGCGCAAATAGATATTTCAAACGAGAAACAAAGTCAAGAGAGAAGATGTAAGCAGTTACCTGTAAGGATGGTTTGCACCATAGCACCTTTGGTAAGAAATCAGTTGAAAGAGTAGTTGGTACATTTGCCAGAGTCAGAGCAAAATCCTTTGTATTCAGTTTTAGAGGAATATGCGCGGCTATTTGAGGAAAGGCAATATTTGCCAGCAACTGACCTCGCAGAACACGAATTTCCTATGGGAGACGCTAGACCATTGGTGCAGAAGCTGTATGGTTTACCTCATTATTTACAATCTTTTGGTGAAGGCACTATTCAACAGTAATTGACTGCATTGATAATTCAATACTTTATAAGCCCGTGGGCCCATCCAGTTGTTATTGTGCCAAAGCAATCGATCAGTGTGGAGAAAAGCTGTCGTCTATGTGTCTATATGAGAGCAGTAAACAAGGTCACCACATCGGATACTTACCCTCTGCCACATACCCACGAGACCTTAGACAGGTTAGGACATTGCAAATACTTTACCACCATGGACATGAGTAGGGGGACAACAGGGATGCTGGTCCATTTTGTCTTCGCGGGTTGCCTATATCTTGGGCAGGTATCCACTCAGGAGCAAACCTATTGTTCTCCTTCGATTGACAGGTACTTAACCTATTGTTCACCTTCGATTTACAGGTACTTAACCTATTGTTCTGCTAAAAGCATCCATCCTTTTGATTGACAGGCACTTAACCTATTGTTCCCCAGCCCCCTCCTCCACACCCTCAGGAAAGCTCACCCCTCGCTGCTACAGGTACACTTTCACGTCTGAGTTATTGGAATAGCAACTCCCACTCTTATCAATTTGATTTACTCCTTAATTAAATTCATCAATTAATTAACCTTTTGACTTTAATAAAAGTGTGAACCAAGGTGATAGTCTCTCTACTGTCCTATTGAATGTAGCCCTGCATAGTGTAGTAAATAAAATCAACAAAAGAGGCATCATATTTATGAAAACTGGCCAGATATGTGCATACGCTGTTGACATTGCTGTAGTAATAAAATCCTAGAAACATACTGGGAAGTGGAAACAGAAGCCTTAAAAATTGGCCTCATAGCAAATGAAAACAAAACAAAATATATGGTAATGTCACAATCTGAGGCTAGAAGAACCCTTAAAAACCTAAACATCAATGGGAAATGCTTCAAAGGAGTGTCCTCTTTTAACCACTTGGGAGCCCTAATAACAAATGATAACAGTATTGGAATGGCTATAAGAGAAAGAATACAAGCAGGAAACAGAGCTTACTTTGCAAATATGCAGCTTTTCAAAAATAGCCTTGTTACAAGAAAAACTAAACTGCTAATACATAATTCCCATGTCTGCCCAGTTATCACATAAGGGTCAGAGATATGGACGTTGACAGAACACGATAAAAATGCACAAAGAACCATTGAGCGGTAAATACTATGCAAAATCTATAGGCCAATAAGGGAGGAAGAAGGCTGGAGAATAAGCTACAATGCCGAATTACAAGAGTTAATACAAGCCAGGGGCATAGTAAAATTTGTGAAATCACATGGAATACGATGGCTAGGACACTTGGAGAGAATGGCAGAGGATAGAATTCCAAAGAAAATGATGAAAGGTGTGATACATTCAGTTAGGCGAAAAGGGAGATCTAGAAGAAGTGGCATAAACACATCTCCAGACTAGTTGCTGTAGAGCACCGAAAATTCCCGCCATTTTTCTCTTCTATAAGGCAATGCTTCGAATTCTGTTTGTGTAATTGTTCTTATTGCCCCCTATGTGTGTTTAGACAGTGCTCTCTTTCCAAACATAAGAATGCTTTTATGATTAATGGTGTTTTCACGAATGTGCACAGACATGATGAAGGCTTTTAGTGGTGTGAGCATTAAATGTTTCCGAGACATATGTTGACAGCAGGACGAATATTTCATGGTGATGCATCAGCCATACTGGGCACGTAAGCACGTGTGCGCGGTTGAATGCAGCTCACATGTCCTGTTAGTATCGCTAGGAACAATGTGCCCTGTACTATTCTGGGAAGCATTGGAATAGATTTCTATAGTGCTGGACTCGCAACTCTCTGTCATCGTGCCAGCAATGGTGTGTAGTTGAACTAGTATTTCAACAAGGATTTCTCGGGTGTCAAGTATGAAAGGGATGCTGCCGCCTCATCCTTGCGGGGCGTGAACTGACACCTGCGCTTGGTTCGGCAACTGACAGCCATGTCATCACTTCATGGGGCCTGCTTGTGCATCCTGACTCCTGGGAGCATCTGCAGTAGCGTCCTGTGCAGTCCAGTCAGTGGATAAGGGATGGCAGGATGTGTCTTTACTAGCGATCTTTTGTTTCAACTATATTCCATTGATTTCATCAACCAATAAAATGCTGCGAATTAAAAGAAAACTACCCCATACATGTGAAGAATATCGATTTAATTAATTTGCATAATTTTTTTATATAAGCGTGGTGTTGGCAGTACAATAGTTAAGAGGAGGGTGTACGTGAGTGGGTGGCATGGAGCAGAACAGCAGGTTAAGTGCAGACCACTTGGTTACTTTGCTTAATTTTCATGTAAAACGCAGTACAATAAATTAAGGGGGTAGGTGACAAAGAAGAATGGTCCAGAAATGGGGTTCAAAAGCATGTGAAATTCGAAAAGTGTACCACAAAATGGTGGGAGGACATAACTAATTACTTAATTTGGTATCAAAGGCGGTACAATAGTTAAATGAAATGGGGGTGATATGGAAAGCCACTTAACAGAACAATAGGTTAAGTGTTGACAAAGCACTGAACATTAGGTTAAGACACCCAGAGTACTGTGCAGAACGTTAGGCTATGCAACATGTTTGCTCCAGAGTTGTTTGCGTCTCTGCACATCAGTGTACTGCATTATTTACGAGTAGTTTGTAGGTCTGTGTACTATTCACCTCAAGCATGCCAGGGTGAGTGTTTTGTGTCAGTGTAATAGATATACTATGTCAAATCCATCCTTAAATAAATTGTTCCAAAATAAATAAAGTACATTCCTTACCTCTTCAGCAGCCCAGAACAGGCTAAGTCCTTTTCCTGTCTTTTTCCTCCTCCAAACCGCCATCTTGGATTATGTCACAGGAGGGATGACGGCGCCCTTCGGTGGCAGTACTGTGTACTAGGTCAGTTGGACTCCGGACCTCATGGTGAACACACTTGATAGTGGTACTGCCTCAAATTGTTTAAATAAAGACTGATAATAAAGACTTCCATTTATCCTATCCAGCACAGGCTGAGTCCTTTTCCCACCAATTCCTGGGAGGAGGTGGCGGTCAGATGACTTAGGTTAGTGGAGATAGCCCAAGTGACCTATTTTCCCATCAATTTCTTAGGTCAGTGGAGGTAGTCGTGGTGTGTTGCATTGTATTGCTGGAATTTGAACTTCGTGCCATTTTCTGGGGCAGGGGTCCGAAGGGGGGAGGCCGTTAGGATAATTAATTGATCAATTTAATTAAGGAGTCAATCAAATTGATAATAGTGAGAGTTGCTACTCCAATAACTCGGACCTGAAAGTATACGTGTAGCAGCGAGGGGGGAGGTTCCTCAGTGGTGGGGGGGAGGGGGCTGGGGAACAGTAGGTTAAGTGCCTGTCAATCAAAAGGATGGATCCTTTTAGCAGAACAATAGCTTAAGCACATGTCAGTCAAATGAGAACGATAGGTTAAGTACCTGTCAATCAAACTAGAACAATAGGTTTACCCCTGAGTGCATACCTGCACTTGATGTAGGCAACCCGCGATAACAAAATGGACCAGCACTCTTGTTGCCACCCTACTGCCATGCGTTCTGAATATCTTCAGATTCTGACTGCACCACAAGATTCATCTAAATTGCTTTTGTAGTCCAATTTTGACTGTACGAATTCTTATGTACATCTTTTGGTGTAAGAAATGCTCCTGCCACTTTCAATGATTTTCTGACATGTTATTGAGAGGTTTAAAGCCTACTATGTTCCTTGTGTATCTCGACAACATCATAATGTTAGCAAAAACAATGGAACAGCATGCTGAAAGATGAAGAAATGTACTGTCCAGATATCATAGTTCAAACTTGAGTTTAATACTAGAAAAATGTTGTTTTGCAGTCACTGGCTCAGTACCTGGGGCCCATCATTAGTTCAAATGGAGATAAGCCAGATCTTAGGCTAACTGAAGAAGTGGACAATTTTCCAACCCCAAGAAATACGAGGGTTGACTGAAAAGTAATGCCTCCACCTTCGTAACTCTTCAACAGTTAGCAGCATTGGTATGTGGCAGGTACTTGCTTGTTCTGTAGCCTCTTCTCCACAGCTCCAGTTGGCGGTAAGCCTTAGTATTGTACGGTTGTGTTGTTACAGTGTAAAGTATGGAACCCTGCGCAGACGGTCGGTCAATGCGATTTAAGCAACGTGCAGTCATTGAATTCTCGACAGCAGAAGGTGTCACCCCAAAGGAGATTCGTTAGAGAATGAAAGCAGTTTATAGTGATTGCGTTGATGTGTGTACTGTTGGTCGTTGGGCGAGGTGTGTACTGTGCGTCGCTGGGTGAGTAAGTTTTAAGATGTTGAGGTGGGAATATCTGACCTGCGTGACAAACAAAGAGTTGGACGCCCTGTGAGAGCAACCACCGAGTTTCACAAGCAAAAAGTTGGCAGATTGATTCAGGACCATCGTCGTATCACTCAGAGAGAAATTCCAAGCACAATCGGCGTTTCACAAGAAAATGTGTCACATTATTGCTTTGCTTGGCTATCAGACGATCTGTGCACGATGGGTACCCCGGATGCTGACTCCTGAAATGAAAACGCACAGGCTTTATGTTTGCTAGGAACTCCTTTTGCGTTACAAGAATGAAGGTGACGCCTTTCTCCATTCAATTCTGACAGGAGACGAAACGTGGGTGCTCTATTATGACTCGGAGAGGACACGTCTGCCTCTGGAATATCGGCACAAAGACTCGTCCCAGAAGAAGAAATTCAAGACGCAGCCCTCAGCTGGAAAAATCATGGCCACAGTGTTCTGGGACGCACATAGTGCTATCCATGTTGATTTCCTTGATCATGGAACAACAATAAATTCAGAGTGTTACATCACAACACTTCAAACTCTGAAACGACAGCTAACAAGGGTTAGAAAGGGAAATGTTTTCCTGCAGCATGACAGTTCCAAACCACACACTTCACGTGCCACCGCAGCAGAACTTCAGAGACTGAATCTCACCACAGTACGGCATCCTCCATACAGTCCAGATTTAGCACCATCTGACTTCCATCTGTTCCCGATAATGAAAGGCGATCTGTGGGGATATCATTATGCTTGTGATGAAGGTTGAAAGAATTATGAGACTATGGTTGCGGAAACAGAGTGTCGACTTCTTCCGTGACAGCTTCAGAAAACTTGTTCATCATTGGCAGAAATGTATCCAATTGGCTAGTGATTATGTGGAAAAGTGAATATTGGTAAATTAAGATCACATTCAAAGTATTATTTCTGCTTTTGATTTATTAAAATATTCTCATCCAAACCCAGTTATCGAAGGTGGAGACATTACTTTTCATTCAACCCTCATATTAAAGAGTTACAATCTTTCCTAAGTTTAGCAAACTATTACATGCGTTTTCTGCAGGATTATGCTACAATAGCAAAGCCATTAATAATATTACTAAAGAAAGATGCAGTGTTTGAATGGGCACATGAGTGTGAACCAGCAATGAGGAAAATTAAAGAAATTTTGACTAGTTAACATTTACTAATATATCTAGATTTTGATAAATATTTTATTCTTTCCATGGAAGCATTAGATTACACTGTCAGAGCTCTTTTAAGTCAGGAATATAATGGTGAGGAAAGACCAATTGGTTACACCTCCAGACAAACGAACTCAGCAGAAATTAATTCCAGTACTACTGAGAAGGAGCTGCTAGCTCCCATGTTTGCAGTAAATTAGTTTAAGTGTTAATTGTAATGACGTCAGTTCACTGTGGCCACAGACCATGCTGATGTAGTATGGGTGTTAAACTTAAAGACCTCAGTAGTCACTTGACTAGCATTAAAATTATCAGAATATGATTACACAGTTCGGCATAAGCCTTGCCTCTTGCACAGCAATTCCAATAGCCTAAGCAGAAACATTAGAGTTGTGCAAACAGATGATGTTTCCATAGCAGAGTTGAAAGAGTCACAAGAGAGAAAGGGATGTAGAATGAGAATGCCACAGGTATATGTCACTCTCTGATTTTGTTACAGAAGATGTTATACTATGTTGCAAGATCCTGTTGGGTAACAGAGTAGTAATACCTAAAGAATTTAAACAACGATTAGTAGCACAGAATAAAAATGGTGGAGAGGTCGATAAACCGATTTTAGGAAGTATAAACATAATTGTCTGCTTTGAGTGCAAAGTGCGCCTCCTCCAAGGAGTAAAGTTCCTTTACAGACTTTACCAGAAGCATCAAAACCATTTCAAATTGTGGCCTTGGATATCTGTGGCCCATTTCAACAAAGCACCAAGAATAATAAATATATATTGTCTATTATTGATCACTTTTCAAGGTACTTAATTTTGATACCACTTGTGAATATGATTGCTGAAAATCTTGCTTGCTCTTTTGTCAATCACTTGGTGCTACCGTTCAGAAGTCTCGATGTAATACTCATCAAGCAAGGCTCAAATTTAATGTTGGCGCTGTTTGCGCAAGTTTGCAAAATGTTACAGACAAAAAGAAACGTGAACTACGCCCTTTCGCACTGAAGCTAATAGGCGCCTGCAGCCAGTGTACTGAACTATCGTGTTAATACTATCATATTATGTAGGGAAGACCCAGTTAGATTGGGACAGATATGTAGGATTTATTGCCACAGCTTACAATAGTCATGTCCGTGAGGCAACAGGATATCCCCCCCCCCCCCCCATATGAAGCAGCCGTATGAAGCAGTCTATGGGATACCCATGAATTCACCCTTTGAGATTGACAAATTTCCCCTAGACGTCAATACAGGCTAGGTGAAAAGGCTAGCCCGCCGCCTCAAAGCCATATGGAATCAAATTAAACGCAGTAATTTCAAAGCCACACAAAAACAGCTAGAACGCAGCAACTAAATTACTATGGTCCCTCAAAATAAACCTGGTGATTTGATCCTGCTCCGAAATCCCATGGTAAGAAAGGGACGAACTAAGGAGTTCACTCCTCGGTATGAGGGCCCCCTTCTCTCGATTGCGCACCAACTCCCTGCTGAATGCCGAAATTTATTTACCTGATCGTACTACAATGGTACAGTCTGATCGGCTAAAGTTGTATCACGGCCCATTTCTACCGCCTCAAGCAGCACTGCCTGCTTCTAGCCCTAAAGTCGCACTGATGGGTAAAGGTGTCACCACAACACAGCAGAAAAAGAAGAAAGGTTGGGTGTTACCAGTACGTCCTCGCTATGCTTTAAGAAACAAGCAACCCTATGCCCTGAGGTCCAGGGACTAAATGACAAAAATGTAGCGATAAGAATGTCACAGCAAGGCAAGAAAGATACAAATCATTGAACTATTTGTTTGGATCTATAAAATGTACTAGCCGGACACAACTAAGTGGAACAGTGATGCATGCTGTTCCGCTGAAACAAAACAAAAGTATTTGCAAGGGTTGCTTGTTTCCTTTTATGCTTCTAGCTGTATCATGTTATAAGTCATAGCATCAGCAGCTAGAGCAGAGGAAAACGATAAAATTCAAGTAATGTGAACTAATTGATAAGCGAGCTAATTAGTAAATGCTCTTTCATTAGTGACAAATTTCTGCCAGTTACAGGAAAACGTGAAAGTGCGAGAAAGTTTGTGATACAGCAGTCACAAGTTACATAAGTTAGATATTGCCTACCATTTACACTTGGGCATGAATAGAAAAGCTAAAGAGAATAAGTTGCTACGAATGCATGGTAACGCACAGCTTAACTTTATGTAATGCAGGTCCATGGAGACAAAAGACCTCCACGAAGCACATTGGAAACCTACTCAGTTAGCATAACGTCACTATAAGTGAAATAGACGTTAAATGTAGCTAAAGGCCTCTCAAATGCATAATAGTAATCATTTCTCAGAAACACATGTGGTAGCAAATCAATGCAAGTGTTAGATACATATGAAGCTCACAAGTTAAGCTTGACTCGAGAATCAGTCAAACTACTTCTTATAATTAGAACAGCTACAAAATGCAGAGTAAGTTAATTGCCATTTCACTCATTGTTACTAATACCGTTCGACAGCTGGAGACGCAAAAATCTCACATTTGCAAGTAACAACTGTTACCAGTACACAACTGTTTTATTTCTTCCTACTGTGCTTCAGGCATAGAGCAGTTGTATCTCTTTGCAAGTATTATGAGATGTTTTTTGCAGTCAGTTATTTACATTGCCAATAGCTAATTGCTATGTATACCTACACAGAGTATCATGCAGATCTAACATTTTACCCACCGTCACTACTTTTGAAGATAACCAATGTTATTTACACGAAGATTAAATAGTTCATTAAAACAGCTAACTTCTATACAGCACTTAAAACTCACACGAGTAGAGCTAGAACCATAATTTTAAGCAAAGCCACGATTATTATTTTACACTCAGATTTCGCACACTGAGGTAGCAATTCAATCCCATTTAGGTTCAAGATGATTGATTATTATAAAAAAGGAAACTAATGAAGATAAGCTTACTTTCGTCAGCTTAGAGGCAATAGGGCCATAAGCGTGTTATTAAATATTTGTGACATAAGGATAGGGCTGGAGATTCATAAGCTGGCTGGTTACGCATTTTCACTTTTAGATGCTCAGGTTCTCATACCGTGATTGCAGCAACAAAATAAATGTCCGTTCTCGTCTTAATTTGAGTGAAACACAACGGAACGCGATCAATAATGGGCATTACTTATATCGTATCTTGTGTGTAGAACCAAACTTTGAAACAAAGCCATGACTATTACTTTACACTCAGATTTCGTACACTGAGGCAGCAATTCAATCCCACCGTAGGACCATTTATTGACTGCCTGGTAAACGTCTCTGCGCCCTTCTGATACGAAATATTAACGAAGTTACAATCTGAAAAGCTTAAGCGCTGCGGAGAGCGGCGCCACATTGTAACCCTCCCGGAGTACACCGGAAGATGATTTCCCTTCATAAAACACCCCCTGTATCCCAATTTAGCAAAGAATTATTAAAACGTAAAGTGAAAACATTCAATCCATTATCAAAAAAATCTTTTACGCACTTGCCTAATTGCTTAAATAAGACCAGTGTTAGACTCCTCTAAGCTCACCTGAAACCATTCTGCACAATCAACCATATCAATCATAGGATGGAAGATAATGCTGATAGCTTTCAGTAGATAAAGGAAAATATTGCTAGTATTTCACACAACCTGACTCCCTTGTGTGACTGAAGAACCAGAACCATAATGGACGTAGTTTTGAGTAAACACAAGTACACCAGTCCCATTAGGAATTTCAGTCAACACTTACCAGCAAATTTGGCCGTCCTATCTGTCACTGCAACAAGAGTGATTAACGGAGATTCAGATTTTAGCAAGGGCCCGCTACGATATGCATTTTCGTGGAAATCTTTGCTACGTGAGAGATAAACAATACAGTATGCCAGTATAGTCAAATCTTGCCCGAACAAACTTACTGCTAGCAGAGATCTCAAACTAAGCAAAATCGCACACTAAGATACAAATACCGCGAAATTCTACACAAGATACAGTGTAAGTAATGCCCATTAATGATCACGTTTAGTTACGTTTCACTCACATTAGGACGATAACTGCTATTTATTTTGTAGCTACATTCACAGTATGAGGACCTGAGCATCTAAAAAGACTATACGTAACCAGCTTATGAATCTGCAGTCGTATCCTTACGTCATAAAACGTAACTCAAGTTAATTACGTGATTTTCATACGTAACGATAACAAAAACCTGTCGAGTGTTACAAATCGATATTGATTGTACCACATCACCAACGAGTCGGACCCATTTCGCAACGTTTCGCAGCCGCGTGGATATTGTTTCGTCATAAAGGTACCGGACGAGCCGCTCCCACATCGGAGGTATACTCGCTAGCGACGCAACCTCGCATCCTGCTGAGTACAGCACATGCCACTGATATCACGCCACAGCGACGCCGCTGAGTTTCACGTAGCTACGGCATCCAGCACCTTTACATAGCTCAGTTAGAAAACTTTGGAATGCAGCCACAGTTTCCCTTTTGCATATCAATATAGCGTATTGATTTTATCGCACACAGTTATTCGTGTCCTCGCAAAATAAATATAAAAAAGAAACGCACTTAAAGCTACTTTCTATGATTTACCATGCTGACTTACGGTTTTCAGATTTCAAGGTATGTTCGTCGCTGGAAAATCAACTATCGCCATCTGCGGGAATCTCAATGATATCAATGATAACTTACAGTAATAACGAGTACAGGTACAAAGAAACAAAACACGTTATACTACCGCCGTCTGCATTTCTGATGCATCGTAACAGTTCATAGCATACTGATGATAGGCTGAGTAAATCCCTGTAAAGGCCATCAATGCTGACTAACGAAAATAACGAGTACAGGCACAAACAAACAAAACGCTTAGTGATACAAAATCATCATTGAATATATAACCAGTATTAAAGCATTTGAGAGAGCCAAAAGTGTTAGCAAGATCATGTCTCAGTAACAAGTAAAAGTAATATTGGAATTCACGACGCACAGTAAGGTACAGGGAGAACCGTTAGGTGCACATTGTCCAATACTTTCAGGTGGAACATGTCAACCTACAAACAGAAGTACATGAGAACAGAGATAACGAGAGAAAAGTTATCGCAATAGCCCCTGCTCTTGCTACTAAAAAAAAATATGTGAAAATGTTTATTGCGTTTAGCGTTAAGATATTGGATCTCCGCCTGCATGCCTTTGTATTTTATTATGTATTTATGCATTTTATCTGACAGTCTATCCCCTCTCTGCGAGCTTGCCCCCTCCCGCCCCGCCCCACTTTGAAGTGTATTTTCGTTTTCATTTTATTTTGTCATATATGAAAATGTTCAGTACGATTAAGAGGAGGCTCAAACTGAGCTTTTGGGAAATAGCAGATATAGATACCTAATATTATTGCAGCTTTGTTCATTTGAAAATAATAATCGAGGGAAACATTCCAATTAAGAGGACATACCTCCCTATCTAAATATTGTAACTAATTATTTGCTTTCACTGAGAGACGTGAATGCGGTGCACTTTACGCAGCAACTCTGATACTCTCGCCGTTTACGCCCGTGATCACCAAACACTAAACACACCATACCAGACACAACAAACAGTTTTCGTGCTGAATCCAAGCACAGTGTGCGCGCCATGACGCATGTCACCCTAATAATTTAGGTTTAGTAGCAATCAGACAGAGTATTAGGGAACGATTGACAAGAACAGAGGAAAGAAATACAGTAGAAGAAGAATGGGTCGTTTTGCGAGATGAAATAGTGAAGGCAGCAGAGGACAAGTAGGTAAAAAAACGAGGGCTAGTAGAAATCCTTGGGTAACAGAAGAGATATTGGCTTTAATTGATGAAAGGAGAAAATATTAAAATACAGTAAATGAAGCAGGCAAAAAGGAATACAAATGTCTCAAAAACGAGATCGACAGGAAGTACAAAATCGCTAAGCAGGGATGGCTAGAGGACAAATGTAAGGATGTAGAGGCGTGTATCACTAGGGGTAAGATAGACACTGCCTACAGGAAAATTAAAGAGACCTTTGGATAAAAGAAAACCACTTGTATGAATATCAAGAGCTCAAATGGAAAACCAGTTCTAAGCAACAAAGGGAAAGCAGAAAGGTGGAAGGAGTATGTAGAGCGTATATACAAGGGCGATGTACTTGAGGGCAATATTATGGAAATGGAAGAGGACGTAGATGAAGATGAAATGGGAGAGATGATATTGCGTGAAGAATTCGACAGAAGGCTGGAAGACCTAAGTCGAAACAAGGAACCGGGAGAAGACAACATTCCATTAGAACTACTGATAGCGTTGGGAGAGCCAGCCCTGAAAAAACTCTACCATGTGGTGAGCAAGATGTATCAGACAGGTAAGATACCCTCAGACTTCAAGATGAATATGATAATTCCAATCCCATGCATAGCAGGTGTTGACAGGTGTGATAATTACCGAACTATCAATTTATTAAGTCACGGCTGCTAAATACTAACACTAATTCTTTACAGGCGAATGGAAAAACTGGTAGAAGACGACTTCAGGGAAGATCAGTTTGGATTCCATAGAAAGGTTGGAACAGGTGAGGCAATACTGACCCTACGAATTATCTTAGAAGATAGATTAAGGAAAGGCAAACCTACATTTCTAGCATTTGTAGACTTAGAGAAAGCTATTGACAGTGTTGAGTGGAATACTCTCTTTCACATTCTGAAGGTGGCAGGGGTAAAATACACGGAGTAAATAAATGTCGTGTGTCTAGGGCCTGCCGTCGGGTAGACCGTTCGCAAGGTGTAAGTCTTTCGATTTGACGCCACTCCGGCGACTTGCGCGTCGATGGGGATGAAATGATGATGGTTAGGACAACACAATACCGAGTCCCTGAGCGGAGAAAATCTCTGACCCATCCGGGAATCGAATCCGGGTGCTTAGGATTGAGCCGGCCGGTGTGGCCGAGCGGTTCTAGGCGCTTCAGTCTGGAACCGCGCGACCGCTACGTCGCAGGTTCGAATTCTGCCTCGAGCACGGATGTGTGTGATGTCCTTAGGTTAGTTAGGTTTAAGAAGTTCTAAGTTCTGGGGGACTGATGACCTCAGTTGTTAAGTCCCATAGTGCTCAGAGCCATTTGAACCTTAGGATTGACAGTCTGTCGCACTGACCACACAGCTACCGGGGACGGACAATATGGGAAGTGAAAGGCTATGTACAATTTGTACAGAAACCATATGTCAGTTATAAGAGGCGAGGGACATGAAAGGGAAGCAGTGGTTGGGAAGGGAGTGAGACAGGGTTGTAGCCTCTCCCCGATGTTATTCACTCTGTATATTGAGCAAGCAGTAAAGGAAACAAAAGAAAAATTTAGAGTAGGAATTAAAATCCATGGAGAAGACGTAAAAACTTTGAAGTTTGCCGATAACATTGTAATTCTGTCGGAGACAGCAAAGAATCTGGAAGAGTAGTTGATCGGAATGGGCAGTGTCTTGAAAGGAGGATATAAGTTGAACACCAACAAAAGCAAAACGAGGGTAATGGAATGTAGTCAAATTAAATCTGGTGATGCTGAGGGCATTAGATTAGAAAATGAGACACTAAAGTAGTGAATGAGTTTTGCTATTTGGGAAGCAAAATAACTGATGATGGTCGAAGTTGATAGGATATAAAATGTAGATTGGCAATAGCAATGAAAACGTTTCTGAAGACGAGAAATTCGTTAACATTGAGTATAAATTTAAGGGTAAGGGAGTCTTTTCTGAAAGTATTTGCATGGAGTGTAGCCATGTATGGATGTGAAACATAGACGATTAATAGTTTAGACAAGGAGAGAATAGGATCTTTTGTAACGCGGTGCTACAGAAGAATGCTGTAAGTTCGATGGGTAGATCACGTAACTAATGAGGAAGTACTGAACAGAATTGGGGAGAAGAGGAATTTGTGGCACAATTTGACTAGAAGAAGGGAACGGGTGGTAGTACATGTTCTGGGGCATCAAAGGATCACCAATTTAGTATCGGAGGGCGGTGTTGAGGGTAAAAATCGTAGAGGGAGACCATGAGATGAATAGACTAAGCAGAGTCAGAAGGATGTAGGCTGCAGTAGTTACTTGGAGATGAAGAAGCACGCACAGGATAGAGTAGCATGGAGAGCTGCACCAAACCAGTCTCCGGACTGAAGACCACAACAACAGCAATCCCTAGTAGAACGGAAGGTAGGAAAAGATTAGTGCATGAAAACAGGTAGTAGTTACCTGCACTAACATACATTCAGAATCATTGCCACTAACAGCGACTCTACAAGCTTTATCAAATGGTTCAAATGGCTCTGAGCACTATGGGACTTAACATCTGAAGTCATCAGTCCCCTAGAACTTAGAACTACTTAAACCTAACTACCCTAAGGACATCACACACATCCATGCCCTAGGCAGGATTCGAACCTGCGACCATAGCAGTCGCGCGGTTCCGGACTGAAGCGCCTAGAACCGCTCGGCCATCACGACCGGCTCTTAGTATGGATTTTGTATAAATATGGCTACTGTAAATCCCGCGAGCCACCACCACAGTTTGTACCAGATTCCCAGCCAGAACGTGGATACCGTGAGTAATGCCACATGAGCTACATTAGTTCGTCATGGCCCTTCCAGTAGGTTGAGCTATAGAGTTTTCTAGAACTGTCTACTCAACTTTTATGCAAGTTTGTTAAAAACAATTTTATGGAAAAGTAGTTTTCATATACCAGGAGTAAAAACAATTTGTAATGAAAAAGTTTGATAGTTGTTTTCTACAATTGCCAATTGCGCCTCTTACAGATTCCTTCTGTATTCGTATCCATCACTTATTATTAGTTCACCCCCTGTTTATTTTCAGTCACTTGAGTTTCCATTGACGCAATTCCCGCCTGCGAGTGTTGCAGTCGCCTGTGCTCGACACGCTCTCATTCGGCCAGCCGTCCTCTAACCACCTCGACTCCGGGTTCGTGGCGCCCGGGTGATCATGCACTTCGGCTCAGCTGCAGACCAGCTGGTCGCCGCCACTATGCCCACCACTGCCTTGGCCTCACGCACGTCGTCGACTACCGGCTGCTGCACTGACTACGACGGCTTCGCAAAGTGTGTAAAAAAAGATATTATATTAACTGAGACTTCAATTATGGACGATTCAAGTGACACCAATCGATAATGATATTGTAAAGTAAAAACACAAACTTTGTAACCTCTCCCTTATTTCATAGCGAGTGGTTCTAGGCGCTACAGTCTGGAACCGCGTGACCGCTACGGTCGCAGGTTCGAATCCTGCCTCGGGCATGAATGTATGTGATGTCCTTAGGTTAGTTAGGTTTAAGTAGTTCTAAGTTCTAGGGGACTGATGACCTTAGAAGTTAAGTCCCATTGTGCTGAGAGCCATTTGAACCCTATTTCATATATCATAATCAATTATTTAAAATGAAAATTCAGCCCTGCATTAGTTTTAAGACCGCTCTTTTAAATTAAAAATACTGAATCTCTTCGCCTTCATTGTGCGTCAAAAGAACTTTTTGTGTTTTGAATTGGTCATTAAGAATAATTCGTGTAGGCCGTTGTAACAATCACAAGCCCGTAACTGGCTCTCGTGAAAGGCGGAAGGAACTGTACGTTGTAATGGGTAATAACGGTAAACTTTTTTCTGGTATTCTGCTTCCATCATGTTAACTTTAGCCTCAGCAGTGGCGTGAACAGTTACGTAAACTACCCCTCAATACTTGTGACTGGCTCTCATGCTATTGCGCTGATCTAGGGACGCCACCTCCGTTACTGCTGAGTGAGAGACGCCAACTTTCTGCCACAAACCCGCCAATAGGAGCCGGGAGCTGTCACGTGAGGCATGCAAGAGGCTCGGCAAGGTAGCGGCCGCAACAGCGGGCCACTCTCTTGCCTGCCAGCTTCCTTATCCTCAGGACGTCTCCACCAGTTCTTGCTACTGAGGGCGAAATGCTCTCTCCCTACCATGTGCGGTTCACTCCGCGCCTGTAGCCAGTTTTCGTGAATATTGTACCCCTGAGTGGAACTTCTTGGGAATAAAGACAGTTTTTCTCTGAATCCTGGGATTTCTCATTTTACGTGTAGGAATGCCCACCTGAGATCCTGATACTAGAATGATACATACACTACATTTACAGTTAGCTGCCAATTCGACTAAATACCTAGGAATTACAATTACGAGCAACTTTAATTGGAAAGACCACACGGATAATATTGTGGGGAAGGCGAACCGAAGACTGCGCTTTGTTGGCAGAACACTTAGAAGATGCGACAAACCCACTAAAGAGACAGCCTACATTACATTTTTCCGTCCTCTGCTGGAATATTTCTGCACGGTGTGGGATCCTTACCAGGTAGGATTGACGGAGGACATCGAAAAAGTGCAAAGAAGGGCGGCTCGTTTCGTGTTATCGCGCAATAGGGGAGAGAGTATCACTGATATGGTACGCGAGTTGGGGTGGCAGTCACTGAAACAAAGGTGGTTCACTTTGCGGCGAGATCTATTTACGAAATTTCAGTCACCAACTTTCTCTTTCGAATGCGAAAATATTTTGTTGACACCCACATACGTAGGAAGAAATGATCATCATAATAAAATAAGAGAAATCAGAGCTCGAACGGAAAGATTTAGGTGTTCCTTTTTCCCACGCGCCACTCGAGAGTGGAATGGTAGAGAAGTAGTATGAAAATGGTTCGATGAAGCCTCTGATAGGCACTCAAGTGTGAATTGCAGAGTAACCATGTAGATGTAGATTCATCACACCAACTAGAATTTTTGTCTAAGTCATCTTGTATCCTTCTACAGTAATTCAATGATGACATTTTGCCATACACCACAGCACCATCTGCAAACAGCCGCAGTTTGCTATTCAATGTGCCCATGGGATCATTTATGTATATGGAGGATAAAGCGTCCTGTCACACTTCTCTGAAGCGTTTCTGATGATACGCCTGTCTCTGATGATCACTCGCCATCGAGGACAACATACTGGTTTCTGTTACTTAAGAAGTCTTCGAGCCACTCACATACATAGGAACCTGTTCTATATTCTCGTATTGTCATTAACAGTCTGCAATGTTTCACCGTGTCGATCGTTTTCTGTTAATTTGTGAATATGAAATCTGCTTGTACCCCATCATCCATGCTTCGCAGGATGTTGTGTGGCAAAAGTTTTCATGTAAGCAATGCTTTCGAAATACATGCTGATCTGTGGACAGAAGCATTTCCGTCTCAAGGAAATGTATTATATTCCAGCAGGGGATATATTCAAGAAATCTGGGCAAATTGAGGTAAAGGATATAGATCTGTAATTTTGTGGGTTTGTTCTTTTACCCTTCTTGTATACAGGAGTCACCTATGCTTTATTCAAGTCTCTTGGAACTTTGCGTTGGAAGAGAGATTTGCGATAAGTGCAAACTAAGTAACGGGCTAAAGCGATACAGTTCAATATGTAAAGCCGAATTGGGATCCCACGCAGACCTGAAAACATATTTGTTTTCAACTCTCTCAGTTGCTTGTGTACACAAAGGATGCCTGTTATTGTGTCCTCGTTACAGGAGTCTGTGCAATGGTCAAATGATGGTGCTTTGTACACTCCTTCTGCACGAAATATTTCTTAAATGCGAAATTTAAAACATCAGCATTCCTTTCGCTGTCTTCCGTTGCCACACCAGACTGGTCAATGAGTGATTGAGGGATTGATAGGGTAATAAAAAACAAAAAAAAATACTATAGATATAAATTTTATTATCAGAGTGTTTCATACAGTAAATCACAGTGAACTTTGACTTATAGCAAAAAATGTTTAAAATTTTGTACACACGGTGGAAACGTATTAAGTTAATGTAATTGCACTTCATTTTCAATATTTTTTAGAATATCATCTATTGAAAATTGTAGGTTTTTCAGGCAGGAGCTCATATTTGAGTCATCTCCATTAGACAGCCAATTTTTGACTGCTTTATTTGCCTGAATAAAATCAAAATGGATCTGAACTGCATTTTGTGGGCAACTTGTATACAGTTTAAACAATATATTCTTAATGTAACAGTCGACCAGTTTGTTATACGGAAACACACATTGCCCAGGGTAATAAATACATTCATACCCATTGCACTCGTTAAAAACAACTATGTTCAGAATCAGCACAGCACTCTCTCATTAGCAAGTGTATTATCTTCGCAAGCACTACTGAAAAAGCATTTAGATCACAACCAAAACTAATTACTTTATATGTGTTAACTAAACACTCTTACAAATTCAACAAAGAGCCATACCTGCATGACTCTTTAGGTGCAGGAAGAGACATAGAGTTATACAGTTTTTTTCTACTAGTCACATACGAAGAAAACACATATAACTATTTTCGAAACTGACTTCGTCATGTGGTTCACTCTTCCACGATAAATCGTAGACGTGGTCCCATTGTTGAAAAGGTCAAATTTAGTAGCACTTCTTTCAGATGAACCAGCACCATCACTCCAAATTTGGTGTTGACACATCCCACACTCAATATTAGATAGCATCGTCCCTTCTCCAACACAGATTGTATGTTGATACATTATCTCCCTTCTAGAGACGCCCAGATGCTTCAAGTTCTGTAACATTCAATCCGTACAATCCATGCTTTTTTGTATTACAGCAAGTAACTGACAAGCAAAATGTGTTGATTCTATTAGTAGTATGTGGTACATACTGTACCAGATTCTATTATTAGTATGTGGTACATATTGTACTTTCATACTTCGAAGAAAGCAATAAATGATGATGGTGGTTACAATGACGATTATGTTGCTTATGATCCAGCAATAACTAGTCACAGCGAGTCTTCTAGCTTTTATACACACTATCACACTGAGTCAGTAACGTCAGATAGGCAAAAAATGTGGTTAGACAGCATTAGTCAGCAAGTCATGTCTTGTTAATGGAAGTACCACATTTCAGGTTTCTCTCAGTCACAACGAATATGACCTAGGAAGAATGCAAGCTCCGAGATAACCACATAATCAAGGAAGCACAGTCTCCGATGTGCGTGTTGAATACCTGTAATGGGGAAGAGATATTCATATTGAAAGAATTCCGATTCTCTGTCAGTGGTTGTTGTGAAAAAGTATTTTTCCGTTCTTTAATGCCGCATGTAATAATCCAAAATGCCGCTTGTCCTTTGTTCTACAGCACTTGTCAGCAGTTGCCCGTCTCCTTAAGGTTGACGTCCCGGCTGGGCACTGCACACCGCAATCCGTTAAACATCCAGTTGGGGACATGTGATATTGACGTTAGAATTCAATTCTCCTGTGAGATCGAATATAATCCCTAGTTCTCATAACCCGAAACTAATACAGATATCACATAGACCGCGAAGTTCTCTCTGTAAATTGTCCTTGTGTGCAATCCATAATGTTCCGTATATACACGTATGTGCCACTTGCCTGGGATTAGTTATGGCAAATCGATGCAAGCAGTTGAAAACTCCAAGGATGTAGCTTTGATATATTTGATACGCACTGTGAATTAGGGGATTTTTTTTTCTTCTGTGCTACCGTGAGATTACTCTGAAATTAGAGCAGTACAGTCGTGCCCTTCTTTTATATTACCTGTCGAATCCAAGACCGATTAATTATTGAGGTTTCTTCACTGTTAGTATAGTTCTTTACATGACACGCCAACTCAAATTCATCCTTTTTCGATACCTACATTAGTAATTCAACATAACAAAACTATGGACCTTTGTAAATCTTGTTCACTGTAATAGGTCTGTACCTTCTTGCTCCGTTCTGTAACAACCTCTTTTAGCCTTAATCGTAGCTTTAGATACAAGAGGCTGTAACACCATAGCATAAAGATTAGAGCAATTTCCAGTGGAGTGGAATTCAAACAGACGCAATCGGTATTCAGAGTATTTTAATATTTTCCTCCTAATCCACTCATAAATACTTTCGATTTATGCTGATTGGTAGTGCCTAAAGTTATTGCCTAAAGTGAACAATACTGACACAAAAGCACTCGCCCTCTATGGTTTATGGAGACTGATGACCGTTGTACTATATACAGTCACTTCCTGCAAGAAGTTTTATCAACTGCATGATGCCATCTGGCTATATTACCTTCTGCTGGCAATGTGATTCTATGGCAGTGTGGAGAGCCCTAGGTATCTACATATAGACTCCACATGCCATAATACAATCAATGGCACAGTCTGTTTCATATAATTAGGCCTACTAGCGAACTCCTGTCCTACTGTATTCGTGAAAGGAAATGAGACCTAGTGACTGCAAGTATGTGGCGGTATGCACTACAATATCTCTTATCACATTGTCATGATGAACATTACAAGAGATACTAGACTGATTGTACAATCTTTCTCATATAACAGTATACTTAATTTATACAACAGAGATTCTAAAAAACATAGTCACCATTCTTTCAGACATTACCTTTTAAATTTCTTGAAAATTGTGGTTACACTTTTTATTGGCTGTACTGACTTCTCACGCTCGGACCTACATGTCTCTGAATTTACTCAAAGTCTACTGTCATGCATACTTGATATGAATTTCAAACACCAAATCAAAGCCGGCCGGTGTGGCCGAGCGGTTCTAGGCGCTTCAGTCTGGAACCGCGTGACCGCTACGGTCGTAGGTTCGAATCCAGCCTCGGGCATGGATGTGTGTGATGTCCTTAGGTTAGTTAGTTTTAAGTAGTTCTAAGTTCTAGGGGACGGATGACCTCGGATGTTAAGTCCCATAGTGCTCAGAGCCATTTGAACCATTTGAACCAAATCAAAACTGGTTTGTACTGATATCTCACATGAACCTTTCTTCAACATACTGTTTCACACCCCTGCAAATAAATCAGTCTTCCATTTGCCTTCCCTACTACTAATTTCAAGTATTCAACCTATTTCATATGTTTATATCGCTTCATAGCTTACCACTGACATTATAAGCTGATAATACTGGGCTGTTTATTTTGTTTTAATCATATGGCACCACTGCTCGACGAAATCGACATCCGCTACCAATCTATAACAGAAACAGTTAACAAGTGTTTATCTTTACAGAAATTGTTATCTTTGCTTTTCTGTTTTCCTGTATGGCGTGCTGTATGCTTCAGGGTAAGGTACGTGTAATCACGTCAATAAAGTATTATAAGGGGGTTAGTCTATGTTGTTGCCCCGGATGATGATTACACGAATATTTTGTCAGGATTTGTAAGCGGTGGGTCCTTGAGGTACGGCAATACGCGAACACGAGAAGTAAGTTTAACAGTTTTATTAGCAAAGGCGGATTATAAAACACGCACGCTACGCGCACTTATCATCACTGTGTCTGACATCCTAACACCGGCTAATTACGGTCGTATCGAAAGGCTCCATGGTGAGCTAAGAAAAGAGACATATTCGCGCTAGTTAATACTGCCGCTGGGGACGGCGGTCAGTCGCGGATTCCCCGTCGCAGTGCGGCCGGACGCGCGTCTACTGACCAAGCAAATCGTCAGCATTCCAGACAGGTCGGCTGGCGAGAGCGTGTTAACGCACCGTATGGCTGCGCGCAATCTGTAGACCCTTACATCACTCTTCCCAGAGAAAAAGAGCAACCATAGGTGGCTCAAAACGACCTCCTGGGCGTTATGAATCTATTTCGCCATTTGTGGCATCAGAAGGCATTGCAACATGTATTTCATTTGCAGACACAGTAACAATCGGTACAGAGAAGCGTGCCTTCAAGATGACAATTTCATACATGAAAAATGCTGTTGATAAAAGACAAATTAATAAAAGCAAGAAAAACACAATATTGACAATCAAGTATGCATTAACATTACTGGAGGAATTGAAGGACTTAATTCTATTTGCTGCTTCAATGAAATTTAACTCATTATTTGAAGAGATAACATTTTCATGGATGTCATTAATCAAATTATTGTCTTCAGAAAAACTTGACAAGGAATGCTTTCCATATGTTAATATGTATGTATCATTGTAATAAACAGATAACATCCTAGTTAATGGCAAATGTACAGTTGCATGAAATGTAGTTGACAACGCACTAGGCATATCAAATAGTGCACATGATTAATCACAATGTGTGGCATTCAAGATTAATCCACTATTGTTCAATTTTAGTGTAAAGGGTAGCTAAGGTGTATCATAGTTTTTACATGTAAATGTGACATCAAGGGTGGACTTAAATGAGAAAATTATACCTTCAGAACATTGTTTAAGAAATGGATGATACAGATGCGTTAAAATTCTAGGGCAATCATATCTTGGGGGATGATTCATAAACAACTCTTTCTCACAGCTGCACACTCTACTGTCTAAGAATATTGCCGATTAAGAGTAAATTAACTTATAACTACGTTTACACATATGTAAATCATTTTCATTTAGGGACACAAAATATCTTCGATCCTTGCTTATCGGCAGATAATCATTCAGTACATACTTTACATGAATACCTGCCTGTCTTCATTTCACAAGGTAAGTATAAATCTTATACGTTTCAAAATTATGCTTTGCTCTACCAGTGGGAATAGAAACAATAACAGTTAATTCATTTTCAATCATTAAGGAGTGTGTGGTCGTTAACTTATAGTAAGCATATAAATTGTAAGAGTTATCAAGGTAAATCATGGTATATGTTGCATCTAGCTTTCGTTCCGTTGATAGTAGGATCTGTAAAAATTGTTCTGGATGTAGTAGTACACTTCTCAGACAATCATTTGAACTACTTTCTAAGGCTGTTCTTAAGTTAAGGGCATAAATTCTAGCATTTGATGAACTATCAGTAATCCATAACAAAAGAGTGTTTAAATCTAAGTGTGCACTCACAGCATTTAATCCTTGGAATAGTTATTGGATATTTAAGCTCGTTTCGTCACGAAGTACGTGGAAATGTGAGATAAATTGCTTTACAATCTGTTCAATGAAAACTGTGTGATTACTAATGGTTCTTTGCATATTCTTTAATACGATAATTTCATTAGAGAGGTTAGTTGAATCTGTACTGGACTGTTGTTCAAGAGCTAATATTTTGCCTTTAGCTTCCAGTAGATCTCGACTAGTTAAAGTACCAAATACAGTACGAAGGATACATCCTCCAAAATCAAACCAGGCTCGTTTATGCCTAATTAAAGTTTTATGTGGCAAAAGCTTTAAAAAACAGTAAATGTTTTGTTAATAATTAGCAAGTCTAGACTCTACCTGCATTTTGGCTGCGATCCAGTTATTATACCAAGATGTACCCATTTCCAAAATTGTATCATTACCCTTAACAGAACAAATTAGGTGAATTTGCTTCTTTACAGAATTGAACTGTTGCTGGATTTCACTCAGATTGTGCTTGAGGACAAGTTTTGTATTACTTGTTGAAACTACCATGTCTGATCGTGGTTCAAACAGAACAGCTGTTCTCTGTGGTACTATTACTACAGCATTAGTAGAATACGCTATCATAGCAAGCATTAGAATAAAAATGAACATGGTTAATTAGTTCTAAATACTAGAGTTAACAGTGAGCATAAAATAAATGAGTCTCTTGGGGTAACCTGTGGAATAAAAGGTTTAGTTTCACTTGTGCACTCGTGTAATAGCTTCAATACTAAATTTTCACAACACATTCACATAAGCACATGGCTGAAATAAACACACGCATTGCACTCTCACACGCTACGCACGTTTACGCAGATTGTTGGGGTGTCTGGAACAGGATCGCTCGGAACGTGACGATGCCTCGGCCTCGAAGTCTGGATTGCGGCCTCTCGATTCTCGCTTCCTGGGTTTGAGAATAGCAGGTCTGCCTCTCTGTCGGCCCTCGCCGTCTTACGATACTACAGGAAATCTACCCAGAAATGGCTTTACACGATTGACATGAACGATAATCGAACGAAAGGACAGTTGGAGCTTAAGAGTGACTGGCGACAATACCTCCAAGATTGGATATGGTCCTTTCCAAAACTTCTTAAACTTCTTGACTTGACTCTTCTTTAACACGAAGTTGCTCAGATACACAAGATCTCCAACTCCATACTTTGGCACTGCTGCTTGGCGGTCGTGTTATCTTGCTTGCTGAAGAAAGGATTGATGATTTCGCTGTTTCACTCCCCTCCCCTCCAAAATTATTACATCATCAAGGTAAACAAGTGCTTGTGTTGAGGTGAGCCCTCGTAAAACCCGAATCCATCAGGCGATGAAATGTAGCTGGAGCATTACGAAGTCCAAACGGCATACGAAGATACTTGTGTACTCCTGTTGCTGTCACAAATGAAGTTTTTGCTTGACCATCTGGATGCGCGGTTAACTGGTGATAACCACTTGTTAAATCACATACTGAAAAAAATCGAGTAATCCAAGGTTTCCACTAAATTTGGTAAGGGATAAATGTCGGGTGTGGTCACAGCATTCAAAGATCGGTAATCAACACAAAAACGGAACTTTGGTTCTCCAGAAATTTATTTCTTCCTTACAATTACAACAGACGAACACCACGGTGTGTCTGAAGGATCTCTTGGTTTTATAAGTCCGGTTTCTAATTGTTCTTTAACCGTGTCTTCTACCAACTCTCTTTGACTAAATGGTATTCGGTAAGGTTTGTGTGTGATTGGGGCAGCATTCCGTGTGTGAGTACGATGCTGAACTAAATGAGTGACAGGTAAATTTGCACGTTCTCGGAATAAATCTGCATACTCCAGCAAAACGGGCGCTAAAATCTTCTGTTCATCAACTGACAAATGTTCTATCTTTTCCCAAATCTTGCACTTCAGTTCATTATTAACTTCGTCTCCTCGTTGCAATTTTGCGGTACTGTTACAAAAATCTGTGTTTATAACTGCAGCATTTGTTACCTCATCTGGAATCTGTATTACGTCATTTTTACTTACGCCTGACACTTCAGCAACTTTCGTTCCTCGTGGCAAAACAACATCCTCATTGTTCATATTCGTTATTGTAACCGGGACTTTTGCTACATTCTGTCTCACCATTGTAGCGACACCTATACTTCTAGCAACATAACAATGCATTGTATCCAATAATTCACTTTCCTCGGATCGCTCAATTAATAACAAAGTTCCTTCCTTGCATCGGGGTGACTTTAACTTCAACGTAGATTGTCTTTCCCGCTCCCTTGGGAATTTGCTGAGGCTGATCAATTTGAACATCGACTCGGACGGTTTGAAATGATGCATCGTTTGGGCGGTCCATTCCCACGACGTCAGTTCAAATGGTTCAAATGGCTTTGAGCACTATGGGACTTAACATCTGAGGTCATCAGTCCCCTAGAACTTAGAACTACTTAAACCTAACTAACCTAAAGACATCACACACATACATGCCCGAGGCAGGATTCGAACCTGCGATCGTAGCGGTCACGCGGTTCCAGACTGAAGCGCCTAGAACCGCTCGGGCACTACGGCCGACACGACGTCAGTATTGCTGCTCCTTTGACTACGATCTGAAGAACGATTTCCTAGGTTGTAGTTACTACGCCCTAGTCTGATCTTTCTTCCTGCGACAAATATCTCATCCTCGTTAGCGGACAAGAAATCAAATCCAAGTACACAGTCATAACGCGTTTCGTTATTTGAAACAACTTGCACCCTTACTGTGTATTTATCTTTATTTTCACCTTCATCTTGGCCTTGGCCAAGAATTAATTCTACGTCATCTTCTCCATAGTTACGTAGCTTTCCTCGGTTTAATCCTCGCACTTTTAATAGCGGCGGTTTCAATTTATCCCGTTTATCTATGCGACACCACATTAATGAGGTCTGTGCTCCTGTGTCAATAAGTAGCTTGATGTTTCTCCCACGATATACAGCACCTATCACGAAGTCATTTTTGGTCTGATTTTCGCTGGAACTAACAGGAATTACTGTCTCTGGCAAGGGGCGGACGGAGTGGTGGGCCGTACGTCACCGTACTTGTTTAAAGCTCTGGCAGATTGTCTTTTCTTCGCATTACCTTTCTTCTTGTTGCGACAATCTCTCGAAACGTGACCCTGCATCCCGCAATGATAGCAGATTCGATTCTCTTTACGATCCTTACGCTTGTGGCCCAGCTTATTGCATCTGTAGCGTTGTGCTGTTGTGTTGAAAACTCTGCGCTCTTGTTTCTGCATCTCATTCGGCTGTCTTAGTGCTTCAACGAAACCAACAGCTGATTCTACTGCTTCCTGAAACGTTTTACATCGCGCCAATCTAACAGCTTTGTTTACCTCCTCTCCGTGCAACTCATGAATGAATGTGTCCAAGGCTCTCTGGTTGGCTTCGAGCATTTGAATTCGATTTTCATTTTCATCTTCTACTAACTCGTACGTTTGAGCGTTGATGTTTCGAATTCTGTCTGCAAACTGCATGATAGATTCGTCTCGTCGCATTCGCTAACTGTGAAGCTGCTCTCAGTAAAATCTGATCGCGTTTTTACGTTTAAATCTCTAAACAACAATCGTTCTAAACTCTGTTTTCACGCAAGTAGGCTCCGCGCTAATGAAATCTTGTGCTGTTCCCTGAATTCTTAATTTGGTAACCACTAGCTTATCGGAATCTGTCCATGATCCTAACAGGGCGGCACCTTCAAGTTTACGAAAAAACACTTTCACATCATCTTCGGGTTTCCCACTAAGCACTGATACTGATGGCAATAATGAAAAATTCTTTATTGTAGTTGTACTTGTACTGCATGAACTATCATTTGACAAGTCCCTCGGAATGTTACGCTCGCTTCTTTCTGCTTTTAACGGCCGAACCTCTTCTTGCAGTTCATTAATAACAGTTTGTAGATGGACAACGTTACTCAGTCTGGATTGCGACATTTCGTCTAATTTAACGCCAATGAGTCACTCAAATGTAAAATAAAAATCCATCACTGCCTTTCGTATTCTAGCCAAACTGGAGTAGACCAACGTGAATTCCAGCGTCGGATGTCCCCGCGTAGTCGGAAGATGTTCAAGCTGCTGCTGCTGCTGCTCGAAGTTCACGTTGTACTGCACCTCTCAGGACTGTAGATTTTCCATAATAATCCCCATGTTGACACCACTTATATAAGGGGGTCAGTCTGTGTTGTTGACCCTTATGATGATTACACGAATATTTTGTCAGGATTTGTAAGCGGTGGGTCCTTGAGGTACGGCAATACGCGAACACGAGAAGTAAGTTTAACAGTTTTACTAACAAAGGCGGATTATAAAACACGCACGCTACGCGCACCCATCATCACTGTGTCTGACATCCTAACACCGGCTAATTACGGTCGTATCGAAAGGCTCCATGGTGAGCTAAGAACCGAGGCCGCGCTAGTTAATACTGCCGCTTGGAACGGGCGTCAGTCGCGTACTCCCCGTCTCAGTGCGGCCGGACGCGCGTCTACTGACCGAGCAAATTGTCATCACTCCAGAGAGGTCGGCTGGCGAGTGCGTGTTAACGCACCGTACGGCTGAGCGCTATCCGTAGAGCCTTACAGTATGTAATCTGTGGCAACGTTATCTGAATATCATTCTACTTAGTTGTTGACACTGGGTATTGGTAATGAGGTCAAGACACACATATGCTTTGCAATATGTGCGATTTATTCTTAAAATTGAGACCCTCATCTACACACATTGGAGTCAGAGAGCAGACTAAACAGTCAGCGATGGTGCTGCATTATGCCTTCACTCCAGAGGTGTTAGTGTTGCACTAGGGCAGAGTCGGTACAGAGCCCTGCCCCCTTCCCCCACCCTAGGAATGCACAGCAAGTGGAGTGCTGGGCATAGGGTGCGCTAATACAATGTATATAATAGTGTCATTCGATGAGGATGAGTTGGCCTCCAGTGGTGTTGAGATGGAAGTGGTGTGGTGGTGTCTGAAAATGGAGGGAGTGTCATTGAGTTGGAGTAGTGAGGTGATGGATGGTTTGTCGACCTCAGGAGGGACCCTAACATCATCAAACGGATGAGTTAGCGGAAGGTTGTCAGATGGTGGTGCACTCACTATGACACAGCCTTTATCCAATGGCCGGCCGATGTGACCGAGCGGTTCTAGGCGCTTCAGTCTGGAACCGCGCGACTGCTACGGTCGCAGGTTCGAATCCTGCCTTGGGCATGGATGTGTGTGATGTCCTTAGGTTAGTTAGGTTTAAGTAGTTCTAAGTTCTAGGGGACTGATGACCTCAGATGTTAAGTCCCATAGTGCTCCGAGCCATTTGAACCTTTATCCAATAAGACAGAGACTGACAGGGGCATGTGCCCTTCTGAGCTGAGAATGACGCTCTGTGGGGGAGTCAGCCTTTGAAGGTTCCTCACTTTTCTCTCCATCAGCCTCAGTGTGATCAAATATTCAGCTGGCATGTGGATGTTTTCACATTAGGTGAGATTGTCTAATGATGCATTTAGGTACTTCTTGAATGCCGTATGGATGCCTAGTAAAACCCATAGGAGAGTGCAGCTTTCAGTGTATGATCCCAGCGTTCCGCTAAATCGTTGCTTTGGGGGTGGTAGGCAGTGTTGTGAAAACGCTGGACACCACACATGTGGCACTACTCAATGAAGAAGCCAGCTTCGAACTGTTGCCTCTGGACTGTGGTGATGGCAGTGTGGCAGCCAAAGTGCGCTATCGAAGTGTCTAAGAAGTCTCAGCCATGGTTTCCATCATATCACTAATAGGCATGGCCTCCACCCATCTCATAACCCAGTCAGTGATGTACAATATCTAGCAAGACCCTTTGGAAGTGGGTAAGGGTCCTACCAAGTCCACATGCACGTGTAAAATGCGTCCCTTTCGAACATCAAACTTGTCTGAAGGTGGGGGGAGGTGGTGCAGAGGGGAGTGTAGTGTCTAATCTTGGCTTTTTGGCATGGCGTCCACGCCTTGGGTAATAGTTTACAGTCCCATTTTATCCCATGTCAGACAAAGCGCTCTATGCGAAGTTTGATGGTAGTGCATACGGCTGGGTGTGCAAGGCCATGTAACTTGTTGAAGAGCAGTGTCACAAATTACATCATACCAGAGGGCATATCCCACCAGTAGAAACGTTGCAGAGAAGATTTGGTGCCATGCAGTTGTTGACCCAAGGTATTAAGACTAAAAATCGCGTCCAAGATGAGGGTTTGCAGTTCTGATAGGTGAGTTGCACCTGTGCCATCACAGCGAAGTCAAGTCAGATAATTTGCGACAAGGTTGTCAGTTCCAATCACATGGCGAATGTTGGTGGGGAATTGAGAAAAAAGCCTAAATGTCTGAACCTCTGCGGTGATAAGCAGTGGTGGAGGAGGGGGTTTTGGCAGCCGACTCTGCCAGTGGATGATGATCGGTGAAGAAGGTTAGTGGTCGTCCTTATCCATCTTTTTGCAAGAACTGGATGTCCTCATAGGCCAGCAGGTGCTCCCAGTCATATGCTGACCATTTCTGAGACTCCTGAAATTTTTTCAAGAAGAAACGGAGCGGAAAAGAGCTCCATGAACTTGTTGCTAGAGAACGGCTCTAAGGGCAGTGTCGCTCACATCAGATGTAATAATAAGGTGCACCTGAGGATCCGGTAATGTGAGAGAGACAGCTTGTTGGAATAACTGTTTCAAGCCATCTAAGGTGCACAGCATGTGGGGTGTCCATCTGACTGTCTTTTTCCAGATTTGTTTGTGCCTACCAGAGCCTGAATTAGCGGATGCTGAATGTCAGCTGTATGTGGGAAGGATCTGTGATAGAAATCTAACATCCACAAGAACCTACAGCGTTCTTGGTACGTATGAGGAGATGGCAGCGAACTGACAAGGGCAGTGCAATCTTTAGTTTAGTTGTAACCGTCTGCACTGACGAAGTGTCCAAGGAAAGTCACTGTAGGTTTGTGTAACTGACACTTCTCTTTGTTAACATTTATTCCCGTTCAGTTCAAATCCTCAAAATCTAGTCTGAGGTGTAGTTCGTGTTCATCTGGGCAAGCTGAAAACACTAGTGTATCGTCCAAGTAGGCATAACACTGGTCATTGGTGTGAAGTACAATATCAATGAACCTCTGCCAGTTCTGAACAGCCTTTTTTAAACTATAGGGCATTAATAAAGATTCAAAAACGCTGAATGGTGTAGTTATAGAAGTCTTGGAGATATCCTCAGGATGCATCAGTATTTGTAGGTATGTCATCCGGTAGTCCTTTACACTAAAAATGGTAGCACATGCCAAGAGATGAGCGAAGTCTTGGATATTTAAAACCAGGCAAGAGTCAGGAATGGTCTGTACATTAATACACCTGTAATTCCCACACAGCTGGAAAGCATCCGCAAGACCGCTACGGTCGCAGGTTCGAATCCTGCCTCGGGCATGGATGTTTGTGATGTCCTTACGTTAGTTAGGTTTAACTACACTCCTGGAAATTGAAATAAGAACACCGTGAATTCATTGTCCCAGGAAGGGGAAACTTTATTGACACATTCCTGGGGTCAGATATTTCACATGATCACACTGACAGAACCACAGGCACATAGACACAGGCAACAGAGCATGCACAATGTCGGCACTAGTACAGTGTACATCCACCTTTCGCAGCAATGCAGGCTGCTATTCTCCCATGGAGACGATCGTAGAGATGCTGGATGTAGTCCTGTGGAACGGCTTGCCATGCCATTTCCACCTGGCGCCTCAGTTGGACCAGCGTTCGTGCTGGACGTGCAGACCGCGTGAGACGACGCTTCATCCAGTCCCAAACATGCTCAATGGGGGACAGATCTGGAGATCTTGCTGGCCAGGGTAGTTGACTTACACCTTCTAGAGCACGTTGGGTGGCACGGGATACATGCGGACGTGCATTGTCCTGTTGGAACAGCAAGTTCCCTTGCCGGTCTAGGAATGGTAGAACGATGGGTTCGATGACGGTTTGGATGTACCGTGCACTATTCAGTGTTCCCTCGACGATCACCAGTGGTGTACGGCCAGTGTAGGAGATCGCTCCCCACACCATGATGCCGGGTGTTGGCCCTGTGTGCCTCGGTCGTATGCAGTCCTGATTGTGGCGCTCACCTGCACGGCACCAAACACGCATACGACCATCATTGGCACCAAGGCAGAAGCGACTCTCATCGCTGAAGACGACACGTCTCCATTCGTCCCTCCATTCACGCCTGTCGCGACACCACTGGAGGCGGGCTGCACGATGTTGGGGCGTGAGCGGAAGACGGCCTAACGGTGTGCGGGACCGTAGCCCAGCTTCATGGAGACGGTTGCGAATGGTCCTCGCCGATACCCCAGGAGCAACAGTGTCCCTAATTTGCTGGGAAGTGGCGGTGCGGTCCCTTACGGCACTGCGTAGGATCCTACGGTCTTGGCGCGCATCCGTGCGTCGCTGCGGTCCGGTCCCAGGTCGACGGGCACATGCACCTTCCGCCGACCACTGGCGACAACATCGATGTACTGTGGAGACCTCACGCCCCACGTGTTGAGCAATTCGGCGGTACGTCCACCCGGCCTCCCGCATGCTCACTATACGCCCTCGCTCAAAGTCCGTCCACTGCACATACGGTTCACGTCCACGCTGTCGCGGCATGCTACCAGTGTTAAAGACTGCGATGGAGCTCCGTATGCCACGGCAAACTGGCTGACACTGACGGCGGCGGTGCACAAATGCTGCGCAGCTAGCGCCAATCGACGGCCAACACCGCGGTTCCTGGTGTGTCCGCTGTGCCGTGCGTGTGATCATTGCTTGTACAGCCCTCTCGCAGTGTCCGGAGCAAGTATGGTGGGTCTGACACACCGGTGTCAATGTGTTCTTTTTTCCATTTCCAGGAGTGTAGTTCCAAGTTCTAGGGGACTAATGACCTCAGCAGTTGAGTCCCATAGTGCTCAGAGCCATTTGAACCATTTGGAAAGCATCATCCTTTTTAGGTACCAGATGGATTGGAGATGCCCAGGGTCTGTCAGACTGGCGGATTACTGGAGCAGTTAACATTTTGTCCACTATATTTTTGGCGGCTCTGCGGAAACGATGAGCCAAGCGGCGCACTTTCCGCTGAGCAGGAAGCCTGGTAGTTGTTATAAGACAGTGAAGTGCATTATTATTAATAGTACTGTTATTAAAAGCGTTGTTAAGTGGTATGGATGCGAAGGAGATAGATTTTCACATGCAGCCAGTGCAGCGACATCCTCTATACTGAATACTGTAACAATTTCTGTCCAAGTAAGTGTGGGTGTGCGTGTAGCAGTGTCAGTGGAGAGGTAGCTTGCAATGACGTCAAGTGCAGCAGTGAGATAGGCTTCCATTGTAGCTACTTGATTACTCAGGGTTTTATTCTCCTGTTTCAAGCGAATGGTGTCAGCCAGGTTATCCATGCATAATTGTTCAAAGAATTGCAAGTGGAGTAACAAATCCACTGATTCTGTCAGCATATGTACACATGAAGAAAGTGAATCCACAGCAGGGTTTGTGGGTGGCGAAATAGCAGGTGGTGTTTGAGCGCCCGTAGGAGGCAGAGTACCTGGATAATTAATGATAATTGATCTGGTGGTGATGTGCATGCCCATGCACTGGGTGAGGTCAGGAACCAACCACATGGTGATCCATAAAGTGAGCTCCATCGAACGCTTCAGCGACTGTGACACACAGGAGGTCACAGTGCAGTTCTGCATTGGCTACCAAGTCGATAGTGGCAGTTGTAGATCTGTGAATCTCGATCATGGAATCATTAGTGTCTCATAGGGCAGTCATCAGTACGCCAGAAGATGGAGAAGCCAATGTATGAGGAAATACACTCACATCAGAACTGTGTCCATGAAATAAGGCTTTCCTGTTGTGTAGTCCTGCGTGAGGCAGGCAAGCGAGTCACATACAAGGTAGTGGCTCAAGCAACGGAGTTTGGGCATCTTTCTGCTTCACAACAGTCTGGTGCATTCTCTTGAAGCTGGTATATCAGCGTAGGAACTGACACAGTTGCTTGCAATTACGAGCTTGTGCACTGAAACATGTGTGAAACCAGCAGTGGCACGCGGATGATGGAGTGCTTCTTGCACTGTCAGTTGGTCCAATTTGCACATCACTGCCGAACGTGGCAGTCTGCTGGTTGGATGCAGACTGAGAGACCTTCAGAGGTAGTCGGCTGTGGTCAGCTGCATTTGGCAAAGGTGCTGGTAAGAATAGTTGATTGGCAGCTAGTGCCATGTGCAGCACTGCACTGTGTGTGCCTTGCCTGTAAACAATGGCGTCTTTGAAGAATGACAGCTTGTTTATACTGTTGTTGTGTGTCCTGATTCTTTGAATCTTATCATGACAGTGACGCTTTCAGTCATGGGGGTATCTTCACAGACCTAGAGTGATGACTGGATGTGCAGTGGGAGCTTAAGTAGCCAGAAAGACCGTAAAACTTGGTTAGACAGTACAGTATGGTTGACGATTTCTCGGAGGCTGTTTCACAATTGTGATGATGTCCATGAGCCTGGGCCTTCGTAACAGATTACCTATGTCAGCTGCTGTTCTATTGAAAGAAACAGGCACTCTAAACGGAGCATTTCACTGTTGTCACAAGGTGCAGGGTGGAGAATGATATCGTTGCTTCAGTCGCCATTGCAGCTTAGGTGTGCAGTCAGTGTCACAAAATCCACCTGATGATCAAGGACCCCATTATGTTGCATTACTGGCTCTGCTGTGGTGAACCACGCCGTGACGTGGAAGGGGTAGAATACCGGTAGCTAGATTCTGTGGAGATGAAGAGGTGTATATTAGCATTCACATTGTAGAATTGTGGCATATAATACTAAAGTCTGGTACTATGAGACGGTTCTGGGGTTTTGTTCATGTAAAGACATAGAAGCAGCTTCAGCGAGGTGAATCATAGTGCTATGTTCTTCATCAGAGGGCAGGTCCTGCTTTGTTATAGGTCAGGCTTAGTTATAAGTTGGCACAGTGGATAGGCCTTGAAAAACCGAACACAGATAAACCGAGAAAACAGGAAGAAGTTGTGTGGAACTATGAAAAAAATAAGCAAAATATACAAACTGAGTAGTCCATGTGCAAGATAAGCAACATGAAGGACAGTTTCAGCTGAGGAGCGCCGTGGTCTCGTGGTTAGCGTGAGTAGCTGCGGAGTGAAAGGTCCTAGGTTCAAGTATTCCCTCGAGCGGGAAGTTTAATTTTTTATTTTCAGACAATTATCAAAGTTCAGGCACTCACACATAATTAACTTCGCTCTCCAAAATTCCAGGACATGTTGAGATATGCTTGGACATATGCAGGATTTGATGGTCTACACACGGAAAAATTTGTAAACGTTAAAAACATATGTTTTGACAGAGCACAGAGAAAACTGTGCGACTGTGAAACTGTTCCATTCATTTGTTGCAGTTTATGTGACAAACTCTTATGCACTTTTTTTGGGAGTGATTACCACATCCACAAGAAAACCTAAATCGGGCAAGGTAGAAGAATCTTTTTACCCATTCGCCAAGTGTACAAGTTAGGTGGTTCGACAACATATTCCTGTCATGTGGCGCACATGCCGTCACCAGTGTCGTATAGAATATATCAGACGTGTTTTTCTGTGGAGGAATCGGTTGACCTATGACCTTGCGATCAAATGTTTTCGGTTCCCATTGGAGAGGCACGTCCTTTCGTCTACTAATCGCCAAAACACCCTCAACTTATTACAGTGAACAGAGACGTCAATGAACGAACGGACAGATCATGACTTAGCGAAAATAAAGAAAGGAAATTTTTCACTCGAGGAAGACTTGAACCAAGGACCTCTCGTTCCGCAGCTGCTCACGGTAACCACGGGACCACGGCGCTCCTGAGCTCATTTTGTCCTTGATGTTGCGTATCTTGCGCATGGACTACTCAGATTGTATATTTTGCTTATTTTTTTCATAATTCCACACAACTTCTTCCTGTTTTCTCGTTTGATCTGTGTTCAGTTTTTCAAGGCGTATCCATTGAGCCAACTTATAACTAAATCTGAGGGGGGTGCGATGGGGAGGTTCCCTTGTTAGTTGCTGTTATTAGTTAACAGCATATATTTAAAAATCTGGAACATATCTCATCAGCTTGCTGTGGCATGGGTGCCTAGAGCGGTGGTTGTGGGGGCAGACATCAAATACACACGCAAGCGGTGTGCACTGCCATGCAAAACACCACTTGTGGCTACACAAGAGACAGCAGAAGTAACTGTGGCCGCTGCAGTGCCGGCTCCCACATCATCGTATACCCTATGGCGTCTGTGAGTGGTTCAGTCAGAGGACAAAGAAGAGCAACGATCTCCCGCCCCCCTCCCCCCCCCCCCCCCCCCAAAGCTGGCATGGCGAAGGCTCCAGCTTGCAGCAGAATCAACAGCGTCCTCTTCACAGGCTGGGTGCTCTCACAGGACATCACTGCCGCCACCTCCTCCTACTCCGGCTCCGACTGTTTGTCCTCACTGGCAGCTAAAGGTATCTGTGCCTCGGCGCGTATCCCTCACCCCAGAAGGTGCCTCTTCCCCAACGCCGTCATCCACTCGGTGGACACAGTTGTAGGCTTCCCCTAGATATAGTTTCAATGATTTTGTTACTGATAATGAACCTGTGGCCAGCGATAATGCTCTCTACCATCCTGATAGTGAAGTACATCACATTAGCGGCGTCATGACCCCATTAGAATACATGGTGGCTGCTAGGGTCCTTGATGGGCATATCTCGTTCACTAGAATTGAGAATCTGGCCTGGGGGTGTCGCGACCCAGTCACGTTTCAAGAAGTATGCCTCCCGGTGCTGGAAGCAGAGCTCCTCAAAGCCCTAGATGCTCCAAGACATAACAGCATCAAACGCAGTAGTCTGCTGCGAGTTGACTCATCCTCCCAAACAGCAGGATGCTGCTGAGGAGAAAAGCCTGCAATATATTTGGGCTTATAATGGCGTTATATCTCAGAGTACATGAATTGCCGAGTGATATAATTAATCCAGTTTTCCGAGATGGAAGTAACAGGATCAGCTAAAACACTGGTTCAAATACAACACCTTGACATCCATATTCATGTCTATGAACTATTAAATGGAGGGTCCAGTTATATCAAACTCCCTGAGGATATTAAGAACAAGCGGGTCTGTATTAATGTCCAAAATAAAAAGGATAATGCTTGTTTTGCAGGGTTAATCCTGGCTTGCGAAAGAAAAACTAAACAGAATCCAGAGTGCACATCTCGACAAGGAACAGGCCTTCACAGTCGTGGATGCTATAACTTCGACAGTGTCGAGTTCCCCATAAAGATTCAGGACATACCTAAATTTGAGACACAAAATCCCGGAATATCTTCACGTTAATGGCCTGAACAAGCAGAAAAGCAACCCAGATGAGCAGGACGAGAAAACTCTACTGTCCCGCCTCTTTTGCTGCCAATTGTTATACGGGTAGAATTCTGAATTCAAGTTGATTCTAGCATTGGTGAAATTAAAGTTGTCAAATACGGTGAACTCATTTGCTAAATTCCCCCTTCTATTGGTCTGAAACGCAAGTATGATGAATCACGGTGTTTAACGCCACATGGAGATTTTAATAGCCCATGTTTATCTGCTCTCTATCGGTAACACTGGATACTCAAAAACCTCCCATGAGCAGAAAGTTAATAGTAGATATGTACCGGTATTTAGAACTTTTAAAAGCTTCAAACGCTCCTCATCTGCCACACTGACGTGTGGCATTTTCCTTATATTTTTATTTATTATGATCTACGTCTCCTCTTAAGCTCCCTGAATGTATGAGTTGCTATCCACTGCACACCATACCATAGCATTCATAATAATTCGCTTCATGTCGTCAAACTACCCCATAAACATTTTTAGAGATATACACGCAGTAAATCACTGGTACTCTTCTGCAGTTCTGCCTACGGGCTCGTCTATGAACCATCCTCCATTTTCTAAACCATTCAGATCTGAGAATGATGACGAGACATATGTTTTAAGGGGTGATGCTATGCCTACATTACGAATACGACAATCTCTACCCCATTAAATTCATATCGTATTTCCTGATCCCACTGTATGACTACCATCCTTTTTTCTTAAATGATCCAGCCAAATAAATGAAAATCATGCATGCAAGAGTTAAAGCGTCTTGGTGCTGGATGACAATCCTAATTTCATCATTCTTGTTAGATGTCGTTGAAGCATATGGTTTATGTGAGAAGTATTCGTGGCATATGACTCGCTCATTATATTCCACTGCGTGAGATTTATTGAGCGATAACGTCATTGTGAGGTTTCAAGCCTACTGATATAAGAAACTCTTAGTTTGCACGTGTTATCACCTTGCGGTTGTGCCTAGAAGTGCTGTGAATTGTGTTGTGTGCGCTGGTTTTATTCCTTACGTCCATCCTTTCTTAGATGTAGTCGTACAATGATATCCTGACCACGAAAGTCAACAGGTTGGCTATTCTGGTCCAAAATACGCAGCTCCAGGTAGTCCAATGTCTAGACTGTAGCTGGAAGGTATATAGCATTGATACAAGTCTCAACAATCTTATGCCCTGTTCCAACTGATGAGAAGAATCCGTAAATTGAATGAATCAATCTATCGTTGAGATATGAGTTCGTTGTAATGTTACACTCAACACGGATTCTACTGACAGGGAAAATATCCACTGTCTCATCAAATTTGTAGAATTTACTGGGATCCGTCTTCAAAACCTGTCCCTTTGTAAAACCCATAACCTTTCTGTTTAAAGTCAATCGATGCATTCACCGTCCTTATTTTAGATTTAAGCGTACCGATGTTTGCACGGAGCTCAATCCCTTTGCCAGAGTGTTTTAAAACTTCGTTTAAATCGTCAGTATAGTATGCACCATGTTCAATTTTCACAATTTCGCTTTTACCATTAATTTCCGGCTACAGTTTATTGTTAGCGTCTGTGATTTTTGGGATGGTGTTGTATGTCTCCAGTCCAATCAGCGCGATACGCCAATCTCCAATGCTTAAATCAATTGATGGGAAGTAATTCGCACGTAATACAGACGGTCGTTCATTTAAAGTCGTACGACATTGTATCTAAACATCAACTGGTGAATGGATGCTTAATGCCCGTCCTCATATATCATTCGTGAACTTCAGGAGGAACATGATGCATAGATGACCACACATGAAAGTATTAAAGTCTTGGTAGCGTCGAAAATTGTAGGATACATGACTTCTGCTGTTGAAGTACCCTTGTAATTCTTCTGGACGTTGCAGGTCACCGAATGAGTCGAAATAGTAGACGTTATTTGTATTTCTTTTTTTAACATGTGCTACCCAGTGAGTTCCAAGTCCTACTGCTGCAACTAGATTCACAATTCCGCATTCACCTCATTTCCACATAGTCTTCGGTAATGTATCCCACATAAACACACCTCGGAATATTGAATTTCTTCTTAACAAACTTAAGCAGATCTGTGTTTGTGAGCGCCATGTCTGGTAGGACTGCTAGGTCGCTTTTTTTGTTTTGTTTATGAAGAGACCTACTCCTTTCTTGTATGGTTTCAACTGTAGTCCTTTATTGATGGCTGCTGTCTCCATTATGCGGTTATGTCTTAGTTCCTCTTACAGTTGCTCCTGAGAGTCTTGTGCATTCTTGACTATCCTGGAAATAGTCACAGCACCCCAAGACAGTGAACCCACCTCCGACATACCGGCTAATACAGGAATGAGGAGGGGAATGATTTCACCCTAGGTGGTTTAATAGATCTTCTTTCTCTCGCTTCTTTCTGCTTCAGGGCGCTTTTAGCTGCACACTTCGCTGTAAAGATGCAGTTTTTCATGTGCTCTTTGGTTGTCTTCTTATTTCTTAGAGCTCAACGTGCAGTTGGATGAACTTCTTCACACCCAAGCCCAACTTAATTTTACAACGCACGGTTTTTTCACCTTCATATGAACTATACCAATATTCCTTCTCGCACGTATTGCCTTATCTTTATCAGCTAAAATTCGATCGCCGGTGTGACGATCTTTATTTGCTACGTATGCGATGTCGTGTTCCATGCACGCTTCATCGAGCATATTTATCCCCTTATCAGAGCGTGCCAATTGTTTCTGAAGTTTTCTTCCAGGTCCATAGTAGTTATATCCAGGAATGTGCAATTCGGCTGGTAGTTTGTCTAGAATACCACCTCCTCCTCTAATGCGTCTCCTGTCATGCATGTTGTATTGCTGAGGTGGTTGTGACCTGCACACCCCATTATATAGCAAGTCACCAGCGTCGATCCAGCTGTTATGTGATAAAGGAAAACCAAGCCATTTTACTAAAGCTCTGTTCCCTCGACGCCGTATAACCCTCTCTATGAGATCTACATCTGGTTCTCTTCAGTGTAAAAGCATACTGCAGTTTCAGTACCACTCCTGTCCTTTAAGAGGTGGGTTCTAGGATTCATACTCTGCACTTTGGAAACTGTGAATATCTCGGTTGACCAATTAGACATGTATGACTTCTCAAATGCCGTCTGGTGTTTTGAAATATGTGCTAAATCATTTACATAAAATTGATGTTTGCGTGACAATGTTGAGTGTTTATGGAAAAAGTTCAAGGCAATCGTAAAATGCGTTTTAGACAGGTACGTGCCGAGTAAAACTGTGAGGGACGGGAAAAACCCACCGTGGTACAACAACAAAGTTAGGAAACTACTGCGAAAGCAAAGAGAGCTTCACTCCAAGTTTAAACGCAGCCAAAACCTCTCAGACAAACAGAAGCTAAACGATGTCAAAGTTAGCGTAAGGAGGGGTATGCGTGAAGCGTTCAGTGAATTCGAAAGTAAAATTCTATGTACTGACTTGACAGAAAATCCTAGGAAGTTCTGGTCTTACGTTAAATCAGTAAGTGGCTCGAAACAGCATATCCAGACACTACGGGATGATGATGGCATTGAAACAGAGGATGACACGCGTAAAGCTGAAATACTAAACGCCTTTTTCCAAAGCTGTTTCACAGAGGAAGACCGCACTGCAGTTCCTTCTCTAAATCCTCGCACAAACGAAAAAATGGCTGACATCGAAATAAGTGTCCAAGGAATAGAAAAGCAACTGGAATCACTCAATAGAGGAAAGTCCACTGGACCTGACGGGATACCAATTCGATTCTACACAGAGTACGCGAAAGAACTTGCCCCCCTTCTAACAGCCGTGTACCGCAAGTCTCTAGAGGAACGGAGGGTTCCAAATGATTGGAAAAGAGCACAGATAGTCCCAGTCTTCAAGAAGGGTCGTCGAGCAGATGCGCAAAACTATAGACCTATATCTCTGACGTCGATCTGTTGTAGAATTTTAGAACATGTTTTTTGCTCGAGTATCATGTCGTTTTTGGAAACCCAGAATCTACTATGTAGGAATCAACATGGATTCCGGAAACAGCGATCGTGTGAGACCCAACTCGCTTTATTTGTTCATGAGACCCAGAAAATATTAGATACAGGCTCCCAGGTAGATGCTATTTTTCTTGACTTCCGGAAGGCGTTCGATACAGTTCCGCACTGTCGCCTGATAAACAAAGTAAGAGCCTACGGAATATCAGACCAGCTGTGTGGCTGGATTGAAGAGTTTTTAGCAAACAGAACACAGCATGTTGTTATCAATGGAGAGACGTCTACAGCCGTTAAAGTAACCTCTGGCGTGCCACAGGGGAGTGTTATGGGACCATTCCTTTTCACAATATATATAAATGACCTAGTAGATAGTGTCGGAAGTTCCACGCGGCTTTTCGCGGATGATGCTGTAGTATACAGAGAAGTTGCAGCATTAGAAAATTGTAGCGAAATGCAGGAAGATCTGCAGCGGATAGGCACTTGGTGCAGGGAGTGGCAACTGTCCCTTAACATAGACAAATGCAATGTATTGCGAATACATAGAAAGAAGGATCCTTTATTGTATGATTGTATGATAGCGGAACAAACACTGGTAGCAGTTACTTCTGTAAAATATCTGGGAGTATGCGTGCGGAACGACTTGAAGTGGAATGATCATATAAAATTAAATGTTGGTAAGGCGGGTACCAGGTTGAGATTCATTGGGAGAGTGCTTAGAAAATGTAGTCCATCAACAAAGGAGGTGGCTTACAAAACACTCGTTCGACCTATACTTGAGTATTGCTCATCAGTGTGGGATCCGTACCAGATCGGTCTGACGGAGGAGATAGAGAAGATCCAAAGAAGAGCGGCGCGTTTCGTCACAGGGTTATTTGGTAACCGTGATAGCGTTACGGAGATGTTTAATAAACTCAAGTGGCAGACTCTGCAAGAGAGGCGCTCTGCATCGCGGTGTAGCTTGCTCGCCAGGTTTCGAGAGGGTGCGTTTCTGGATGGGGTATCGAATATATTGCTTCCCCCTACTTATACCTCCCGAGGAGATCACGAATGTAAAATTAGAGAGATTAGAGCGCGCACGGAGGCTTTCAGACAGTCGTTCTTCCCGCGAACCATACGCGACTGGAACAGGAAAGGGAGGTAATGACAGTGGCACGTAAAGTGCCCTCCGCCACACACCGTTGGGTGGCTTGCGGAGTATAAATGTAGATGTAGATGTAGATCTAGCATTTGAATACGATTGTATACTGTATCTAGAAGTATGTTATCACGAACTTCGATTGGTCTCATTTTTATTGTGCGTTGTTTTGCTCGATTATACTGAGCAATTATTTCTGAAAGGATATCTAGCGATTTGCATCAGCCACAAACATTAATACGCATCCACATTTGACCTTTTCTTGTTACGTTTTGCGTACTGGTTTGTGCAGTTCTCGAACTACTGTCTCCATACTTATTCGATGATACCTCTCTCTCTAAGCTCAGAAATTATTGTAACAACGTCATTCGAATGAGCTGTATTACCAGCGGCAGCTGATACCATGATCAGTCATAGGCGCTCAATTATCTCATTGGCGTCGTCATAATATATACACTACTGGCCATTAAAATTTCTACACCAAGAAGAAATGCAGATGACAAACGGATATTCATTGGAAAAACATATTATACTACAACTGACATGTGATTACATTTTCACGCAATTTTGGTGCATAGATCCTGAGAAATCAGTACCCAGAACAACCACCTCTGGCCGTAATAACGGCCTTGATACGCCTGGGCATTGAGTCAAACATAGCTTGGATGGCGTGTACAGGTACAGCTACCCATGCAGCTTCAACACGATACCACAGTTCATCAAGAGTAGTAACTGGCATTTTGTGACGAGCCAGTTGCTCGGCCACCATTGACCAGACGTTTTCAATTGGTGACAGATCTGGAGAATGTGCTGGCCAGGGCAGCAGTCGAACATTTTCAGTATCCAGAAAGGCCCGTACAGGACCTGCAACATGCGGTCGTGCATTATCCTGCTGAAATGTAGGGTTTCACAGGGATCGAATGAAGTGTAGAGCCATGGGTCGCAACACATCTGAAATGTAACGTCCACTGTTCAAAGTGCCGCCAATGCGAACAAGAGGTGACCGAGACGTGTAACCAATGGCACCCCATACCATCACGCCGGGTGATACGCCAGTATGGCGGTGACGAATACACGCTTCCAATGTGCGTTCACCGCGATGTCGCCAAACACGGATGCAACCATCATGATGCTGTATATAGAACCGGGATTCATCCGAAAAAATGACGTTTTGCCGTTCGTGCACCCGGGTTCGTCGTTGAGTACACCATCGCAGGCGCTCCTGTCTGTGATGCAGCGTCAAGGGTAACCGCAGCCATGGTCTTCGAGCTGATAGTCCATGCTGCTGCAAACGTCGTCGAGCTGTTCGTGCAGATGGTTGTTGTCTTGCAAACGTCCCCATCTGTTGACTCAGGAATCGAGACGTGGCTGCACGATCCGTTACAGCCATGCGGATAAGATGCTTTTCATCTCGACTGCTAGTGATACGAGGCCGTTGGGATCCAGCACGGCGTTCCGTATTCCCCCCTGAACCCACCGATTCCATATTCTGCTAACAGTCATTGAATCTCGACCAACGCGAGCAGCAATGTCGCGATACGATAAACCGCAATCGCGATAGGCTACAATCCGACCTTTATCAAAGTCGGAAACGTGATGGTACGCATTTCTCCTCCTTACACGAGGCATCACAACAACGTTTCACCAGGCAACGCCGGTCAACTGCTATTTGTGTATGAGAAATCGGTTGGAAACTTTGCTCATGTCAGTACGTTGTAGGTGTCGCCACCGGCGCCAGCCTTATGTGAATGCTCTGAAAAGCTAATCATTTGCGTATCACAGCATCTTCCTCCTGTCGGTTAAATGTTGCATCTGTAGCACGTTATACTTATACTTATAGGCTGTGTACCGAGCATGTATGATTTTACTCTGCTGACATCGAATACTTTGTCTATCCTAGCATCACTGTGATGCTTAATGAAATCGACAATGACATCGTCGTCATCGCGTAATTCTGCCAGATAGTGACTGAGATATTCTGTAACCAGCTTAAAGGTTTCTCTTAGTGTTTGCTCCCACTTCAAATGCCCTATCCTGAGCAGCCATAATTTCTCTCAAATGGCCTTCCGTGCCTCGATGACTTTATGCTTAGTCGACATCTCGTGTTATACTAATCGGACTTCCGCGCAGGGTGAGGTTTTATTCATCCGTTCTTCTTCTTATGCTGCTACGCCTTCTCTATAACAGCTATTTCCTTTCAGTTAAGTCGTCTACTTTCTTTTCAATTGCATTAACCCGTTCATACAATGTCGCCTTCTCAATAATAACCATTTCCCCTTCAGTTAAGTCGTTTACTTCCTTTTCGATTGCATTAACCTGATCGTTCAATGTATTGTTCAGTCTCAGAAGAGTATGACAAAACATCTCTAGTTCCTTGCGTACACGTCCAACTTCACGTTTGAGAGTTTGAATTTTCGCGTCCATGTGCAAGATGTTTCGTCTATACAAACCCATCCTAGCAGACTGAGCTCGCAGCATGCATGCGACTTTATCCATGGTGATGCGTATACTGATGCACCCACCTCTTTCCATGGCTGTATATATAGGAATTCCTGCAAGTTCCGTCTATACCTGCCATCATTCAGTTTTCTTGTTTTATCAGTGACGAGAAACCCATACTGTGAGCTATTCCAGCAATTTACACGTATCTTTACAAAATCATTGAACGACATATCGATCTACATCAGCCTGGTAAATTTGTTTTAAATTCAGATTGTTCTGCTTGAATGTTATAATTAAGTTTGCTTTGTCCATCACCAACTGTTTCGGGATTCTGGGGTATGTCTGACTCAGATGAACTACAGCCATATGGCGACCAAAACAGAAATATCGTCGCGTTTGATCGTGGTTTTCCACAGCAACATCGTCAAATATGAAAACCATGTTTGGCTTTACTTTTTCCAGTGGAGGGATATCACTACTCTCACTGAATGTCGTGTATGTCACACCATCTACACCCTGCAATATCTGCTGTAGTAATTGGTATTTGGGCTGAAACAGTGTTGTTGAAAATACATATATGTGCCCAAAGTCGTGGGAACATTTGTTCTGCCACAGTTGGACTGACCTACAATTATTGCACGTTTGTTGTCGAGAAGGAGTACACCATTCTTCTTCCAGTCTTCTTGCATGCCGTCACGGATCCAGTCGCTTACAAGTCTTGATACTTCACCCAAGCCTTACTGGCTTGCAATGAGTTTTTATAGAAAATAATGAACGCTATACCCTGCCATGACACCGACTGTGTCAGCTACTGGCGTGCAGTGGGTTTTTACAGAGAATTTAGTTAAATGCTATTATTTTCTGCTGTAGTATGATTGCAGTGAAAATACTGGTGGCAATAGCTTTAGTACTTGCAATATAATGAGAGGTAAGAAATAAAACACATACATGGTTATATACATTTTTATTCAGTAATCATTCACGGGATGCACCACATCGATAGGTTCTTTCTTTATCTTAACATCAATACGGAATACAGAAAATAAAACTTTGATGAAAACATAGAAGTCAGCGTTTATTTCCCTCAAACTTATTGGCAGTACACTAGTTTCCGTTGGAACCATATTGACCCACTGTTCAAAGTCATCTAAGTACACATTGTTCATATGGAGATACTCTGCAATGTCCCTATACTCAGCTTTGACACAAGGCACCCATCTGTTCAGTCTTTCGAATACAACGGATAGCACCATCTGTAAACCAAATAAGTTTGTAACGGTGGAGTGCTGTAGATAAATGGATGTGACACTTGTTTCCACACGGAGTGCAGTGTCATTGTACGCTGTTGTAATGGACACAGCTAGAGCAGCACAGTAAATGTCCAGAGGAGGGTGGCTCAGATGATACTCGGCAATCAACTGCTGCTTGATGAAGGCTTTTGCACGATACAGTTCATCCCATTCCACCTCCGTAAACTCCGCTTTAACGCTTTTAGCTGCATTCTCAATCTCTATCACAATACGCCAGTCTCTGTCTGCGGATACCTGTATACCAATATGTAAACACTGAGAACCCACTATCGGTTAAATTATATACTGAAGCGAACAGTAGTGATGCAAAGGGCGTAACTGGTATCTTATCATCCATTATATCCTCACTTTGTCCATGCAGTATCACTGGAATATTCTGCAATGGCGCATATGATGAGGTCCAGTAATGACCTGCGTCGTCCTGATGAGGACCGTCAGTGCGCCTCTTCGAGTCAGAGGTTGGCTGGGTCTCTTCAACCGACAATAACAGCTCATTGTCCTGCTGTGACAGTTGACCAGAGTGCGACAGGATCCAAGGATGCTGCCATTGTTGCAAGTCCTGACAGGCTGGAACACGTCGCTGCTGCAAACCCCGACAGGCTGAAGGACGTTGTAACCACCGATGAGCAAAGAAAAAAAACCGTTTCAAGCGATAATAGCAGCACAAAGACTTCATCTTTCTCACATATCAGTAAACACAGGCATTAAGCAAGAGGTACTCACTCTCCCACGGCTTCTTCCTGTTATGTTGCTGCTGTGACTGGGCAGCACTGGACAGTCTCGGCCGGTGCTTCATGCTGACTGGCTGACTGACTGCAGCTGAGGCTGCAGAGTTGCTTGGCCCACCTAATATCCTCGACATGATCGAATGCTGCGTTCTATTGGCTACTGTCAGTTTCCTCAAGTGCCTCTGGTGGCATAATTGTGAACTAGACCAGCTGCTTGTCCCTCTGAATCGGTGACAGACATCTTTAGTGAGGTGGAAAAGTGACTATGAATTTCGAGAAGGGCAAGCAGTTGCAACAACAGCGCCGGTTTGCATGACTTGCAGACTGCATCTTGGTACCATTCTGCTGCATAGCCAATATCTGATGGATGCTATTCCTCCTCTTCTTCAGGCACTCATTCAGCACAACGTCTTTCCATTCTGCATGTGGGAGGCTATGAGTGCAGTCCTCGGATGTGTGCTTACAGGCAACATGGGAGTTAAACTCCTCCCAGTGAGAGAAAAGGAACCCTTCAATAGAACAAATTCTGCACAGCAGTGAGGATGGCGAGTGACTGATGATGAGATGAGGGGATGGGCTGGTGGAGGGGGAAGTGGAAGGGGGTTGAGCAGGTGAAGCTCTTCAGTGGTATATCTTCATATACGAACGTGCTTCCACTGAAGTGAATTACCATCAACTGTCCGCCTATTCCATTTTGGAAGAGTGAATGCTTCATGTGGAACATCTTGGCACTTTGAGCATGTACCTGAGCATGTATTGGTTGCAATATGCATCTTGGCTCCATCCCTCAGTAGTGCCACAATCTGCTGAACAGAATTGTTCTGCTTCTTTCTCCTACAGTCTTCCATTATCATCGTCTTCCATCCCCCTATAGTGAACTGTGGCTGCAGACCTCCCTCAAACAAGTACATGTAATACAGCAATTGAAAGCCACCGTATCCTTCACATTCAACCCGTTTGATCGGACGCATCACAATGCTTTCACAATGACAGGTTAGCATAGACTGAACCTCTTCCACCAATTCTGGTCACATGAGCAGAGAAAAAAAAAATTCCCACCCATATTTGAATTTCCTGCCAGTTTCTGTGGGAGGGGGTGGGGGTGGGGTGTCAGCACAGCTCTGGGACAAAGAAATTCCCGTCATTTTTTAATTTCCCGCCAATACTCGAAATTCCCACCAAAAAGGTAGGTGAGGAGGGGGAGGGATGGGGAGGGGGTGGGGTGGCGACTCACTTGCCGGATGACGTCAGCTGGAGATGGTGTGGAGTGGATGGGGGTCATTAATTGATCAATTTAATTAATTTGCATATCAATTTGATATCAAAAGTGCACCCATGCCGCCATCACTTTATTACTGCCATTGGCCCAAGCTGCAGTTCCTAGTGGAAGCAGTATGTCTGACGTTGCATTCTGGCTGAAGCAAATGGATCTTGACATGGAACGAAAGTAATGTTCGATGTGAACCAGATTTAACATAGTCCGATAATAGAGGTTGACGTCGGTGTTATTAAGATGTACACTGCACAAGATTCATCACGATAAACACTTGCAAGTAGCTAATGTTTGCACACTCACTGAAGAAGAAATTTTCCATTGTGTTTGCAACGTTTTGCTAGTAATTTTCTGCATCGATACTGCTGTGATACAATAACCAGTCCCAACCAGGTGGCATTGTTGGGTAGAATCAGAAACACATAAAATGCATTGAAGTTCTGTGGTCGTGAAAACTTGTTAGGGAAGCAAAGTCTTGGTCACTAAATCAAGGGACAGGTCCTTTGCGTACAATCCAACGATTTGGAAACAGTCAATAAAGACATGCTGTAGTACTTCCCATTCACTATGAACTGGACAGCCATCGTTTTGGTATCATAGGTTCCTCATAGTTTGCAGATGAACGTCTTCCAGCGTCTGTGCTAAATAGTCTGTTAGGGGGCTGAGATACGTTTGTGCGTTCAGTGTTCTGTCTATGAAAAACGGGGCTATGAGCTGATGGTTCACTATCTCACGCAACATCTTTACACTCCATGGATGCTGATATTCCACCTGATGTAGCAAGTGGGGATTGTCAGTTGATCACTAGTGTACGTTTCAGTAGGTTACCTGGCCTTGATTTGTAAATGCGGCTTCATCTCTAAACAAGATACATGAAACATCTGGAATATTCTGTCTTAATATCCATGTATGGGAGCTAACATGATTCTCATAATAGTTTCCATGCAGCTCTTGATGGAGAGAGATGTGACAGGGATGGAACCTCTGTCGATGGAGAATGTGTAAGACACTGTATGTACATGGGCAGGGAAGGGGGAAAGATTGTTGGATTCTGCTTACGACAATGTACAAGAATTCGAGCGGTCAAGATATGTAAGTGGACATCCAGGGCTGCTGTTAAATGAGAGAACAGGAAATTAGGTGAAATTGAGAGAATATATTTCAGTGTGCAGAATACAAAGGGCACACCTAGAGTCGGAAATTACGAGGTTTTGGCCAGTCTAGGAGGTCGAACAAATAATTAAGTGGGCAACAGAAGGGGAGGCGGTTCATGTTAATTGAAGTTGGTGGCCGGTCATGGAATGCAGAACCAGAGGCTCTGCCTTCCAGAAAAACGTCTGTTCTGCTCACGGTCTAGATCATAAGAGAGAGGCCACTGTGTTCCGCACTGCAGAATCCTCCAGAGTCCACACACGTGACCAGTATCCCACGCTCACTATTGGTTAAAACCAATGCCGTGAATTCGCTAGCGATCTCAGCAGAGGGCTGAGAGCGTCTCTTGTCAGCAGTTTTAACTGGACAGAACTGCCTCGGTTCTGACAGACAGGCAACTTATGTCATGTAGGCACAGAGGAAGTTGCGCTGAGAGAAAACTTTTAAAGATTTGATGGGGCCTTTGAAATAAAATGTTTTAAACCAATTCCCTAAAATATTCCTTGACTGTCTGCCATCATGTACAGACACCTGCCTGACTCATTCCACTTCCTCATGTGATTGCGCAGGAGCTAACATATGGATCAACTACAACAGCAGCAAGAACATTAATTTCCCTCTCTTCTGTCGTCGCTTGTTTCGTTCTGTTACGTTGTATAGGTGTTACACTATCACTTTCACATAACTGTTTGAAGTGGTTGATAAATAATTGTCAAGTGGTTGACTTCTGTTGGGATATCTTGTTACATACACCATACAAGAACGAACTACATTCTTCCTAAACTCTCTATACACCATGAGCAAGTCGGTTTCTTCTGCATTGCTAAATCTCATTGTCCACTCACGACCTACTGCTTAGACTGTCACACAGCAAGTGACTAGTAAGTCGCTGTGCACTCAAGGAACACACAAAAATGCTGTCAACAAACATAACAACATCGTACCTAGCAACTACGCGGATTGAATGACACAAACAGGTGTCAGTGTAGAAACGTTTCAAAATATGATATATCGTCAATATCTCGAACTAGAATCCTACAACAAACACCACTGCACTGACATTCTAATTTACCCTACTTTCAGTCTGTTAATGTCAGTAGGCATTGTTGCATTTAAAAAAATACATGATTGCACAAAAACACTTTCTAAGTATTATTACAATCTGTTTATTGGCTAACAATACGAGACCATGACTACCAGTCCATTCTGTGAAAATTGCACATCAATAGCACTTTATATTCCTGCAATATTTGCGGTGCAAATTATAGGTGATCCACTCTAGATATGCTGTTCTGAATAGTCTTTACAGTTGGGTGATGTTACAGTGTCTACTACTAACTACTACAGCTCTGTCCAAACAGGTCTCGGAAGACCCAACATACTGACCGACCATGGTGTCATCCTCAGCCTATAGGCATCACTGGATGGGGATATAGAGGGGCATGTGGTCAGCACACCTCTCTCCCGGCCATTGTCAGTTTTCGTAACCAGAGTCACAGTATCTACTGGTATCCAATTTTTAGAGAGTGTTGAAACCTATGATGTGAAAAAATACAAGGCGATGTCAACACAGGGTACATTTTAGATGTTGATGTCGAACAGTCTGGGAGTATTCACAACTTCCAGGCGGATTTGTCCTCATGTCCAGAAAAAAAGTCATAACCATATAATAGTAAGAAGCCAAAGAGATTATATTCGATGTTGTACAATACGAAAAACTATTTTAATCATTGTAGGTATCTGAAACAATGTTTGTAACATAAATTGATTTAAAAAAAGATTCATCACGTTTTATCATTTAGGTAAGCTCTCTGTATGAAGTCGTGTATTGAGATTAACACATGAAAACACGTGAGTTGGAGCAATGATTTCCAAAAGAGCTTTTTCAATCTGATGAATAATAATGAATTTGGAAAAACCAGCAATTTGTGTTACAAATGGGAAACATAAGACTATCGGAGTTCTGGGAAGGCTGACATGGAGCAGCTGCATTAATTGCTAAACCAGTTTTAAAAGGAGTATCATTTTTAACGAAGATTTAATTGCCACTGAACTGAATAGACTTAATATATTCTTTGATAAACGCACTGCAGTAGGAATGGTCATTTTAGATATTTCGAAAACTCTTCCTACCGACTTCCATTATAGATACAAATTTTAAAAAAATAACAGCAATCATGTAAAACTGTGCTGCACAGCACCAGCAGTTTAATCTACTATATTCCAACTCCAAATATGTACAAGGATGTCCATACAAGCTTTGATACCGCACTTCATGTTTAGGAAAAAATTTAAATGGCAGTGACAGTGGCTGTTACGAAAGAACAGAATTTCAATAGAGATCTCTGAAAACGCGCGGGAGGTAAAAGTTGTGGTGAAGGGGGCTGCACTAGTGTATGGAAGATATGGCTATTGTGACAGAAGGTGGATCAGTAGCTGTCTTTTGAAACCTGAAAGGAATTTAATTTCGCTAATATTTTTAGGAAGATTGTTCTAAAGTCGGGTTCCTGGTAAGGAAATGATTTAGAGAACATGGCAGTGTAACGTAATGGCACAGAGAGGATTGTTGAGAATCGATATTGCTGCCATGTTGTTCACTTGATAGCGTAAGAATTGAAGATAACTATGAAGAATTGCAATGACTGAGAAGACGATAGAAGAAGTATACAGTATTATAGTGTCTACTCTTATTGGCTGGTAGCCTTGAAATCGTTCATAGGCCAGAGCGATATGGTGGAAATAGTATACATCAGAAATGTATCGCACGCAAACACTCCTGACCAGTTCCAGCAATGTGACCTTTCCTATAAAAGTCCTTAGAGAATAGCATCACCATAACGAAGTGTAGGATGAATGAGTGACTCTACGAGCGTCGTATTAAAGTCTAGAGGAAATACTCTTTTCATATTTCGTTAATGAATGACATGACGTTGAACCCTCTTACAGGCTGCAGTTGTGTGTTCACTTCAGTTTATTTGATGGTCCAGTATTATCGTCAAGTTCTTTAAAGAAGAAGAAAAGATTGTTTCTGTGCCATTTACAATTAAATGTAGAAAAGGTTCTTTGAACTGATGGCTAATAAGTCTTTCATGAGCGACAAAGACTGGTTATGCTTTAGATGGTTCAAGTTTCATTACTGTTCTGTACCCATTTTGGTAAGGAAAGTAAATCAGCATTCACCTGCCAGATACCTGTGCACGGGTTTGTTTGACCTGCGCTGAGATATAACCGAAGATCATCAGTGTGCCACTAATGTTTTCAGTGGGAGAAAATAGCTGACACATCATTAACATGCAATGAGAAAAATAATGGCCCCAATATCGATCCTTGTAGGACCCCTGAAAATATGTCCTTCCACTCGGTCAAAAAGTTCCTTCTTGGATATGGTTTTAGGAGCCTTTGCTTCCAGGCTGCTGAGAAGATGCTGGCAGTCTGAGAAAGGATAAAAATGTCTGTCATTTTGGCCATTAGGGATTGATAAAAAATGCATCATTCACACTGTAATTTTACCGTGCATTGCAGCTGCTGAATGATTTCGTCCACTTTATTTGATGATCATGTTAGGCAAAGACTAGTACATTCAGCTTGAGGCCATTACCACATGAAAAATGACGATGATCGATGTTGGGGTGTCCATGAGATCGACCGATGGACTAAGATCCGTCCTAAGTGTTGTGTGAATTGATATCTTTCTCTGAGTACACTTTTACTTGTGGTCTTGCAAAGTCATATGTTACTAGCAATCTATTCAAAGTGTATAACCTTTCAGTAAATTATTATTATGTTGTAACATAGATAATTTTCTCATTTGTAATTAGGTTAACACTAAAGCATCAGCCATACAAGTAGTATATGAGTGCTAAGGAGAAAAGAACTGCAGGGCGTGACACATCACGACGTCACTGACGTCATGATCAGTGATATCATCGATGATTCATGGAATTTCGCTGTCCCCACCCCTCCTCGCACAGACAAATGACAATTACCCTATGTATAAAATGGCAAGAAATTCAAATTTCGGCGGGAATTCCAAATTTTGACAGGAAATTCCAAAATAGCCTAATTTTGCTAGTGTGTTTCCTGGGGAGCTTGATCTGTTGCCCTAAGTATAAATTGGAAGGATATTCTGGCTGACTTGAAATAATGGCCCTAGCTCTATGACGTCACAATTTGAGACTTGGAGTACGGGCACAGCCATAGTATAACATTAGAATCCAAGATGGCTGATCTAGATTGCAATATGGCGCTCGAACACAGCGACAAAGGCATGCTGGCACAGCTCTATCATGCCACAGTCCAATTCACACAAGTTGGGCTATTTATAACAGTGTGGAATTCCGGCATACTGGCATACAATGGAGATACTGGGGCATACTGGTGCAGAGCAAGAATACAGGCCCTGGCTCAGTGACATCACAATCCAGCTCAGACCTGTTGGACTATTCTTATAAAAATGTAGAATTCTGGTCTAGGCTTGAAACACTGGTTCAGCCCCAATATAAGCTACTGTTCACTCATAGATGTATGGTAGCTGCGCACTCAAAGTTTAGACGCATCTTTGTTTAAACGATCACTGGTGATGGCTCTCCACCCCTGCCACACACACCATCCTTGCCGCAGCCGTACCACCGGGCACGCCAGTGTTACTGCTGCCACCCTGTGGTCAATGTGCACCATGCCAGTTGGCATCTCATCTGCTAGTCGCTCTGCAGAGCTAGTGCTAAGTCCACTCCTCTGTCTATCCGTCTGTCTGATGTTTAGGTATTAGTGTTCATATTTCAGCAGTTTTAATGCGTCCTTCCTTAAAGAAAGGATATGTGGAATAAAAATGTCACTGCCTGTTGTAAAAGAATTGAAGTGTAAATGTGTCCATTCCTAGAGAAAAGACATGTATGATGCAGATGTAATTGCACATTGTAAACAATTATATACACAGAAGCAGGGTAGAATGCGAAAAAAGGAATGAGTAGGATTGAACAAGTAGATTTATTTGCTTGACAGAATAAATACCATGTAATGCTTTGTTTTCTTGCAAAAGAAGTTCAAATGGCTCTGAGCACTATGGGACTTAAATGGTTGAAATGGCTCTGAGTACTATGGGACTTAACATCTGAGGTCAGACTGAAGCGCCTAGAACCACTCGGCCACATCAGTCGGCTGTGGGACTTAACATCTGAGTTCATCAGTCCCCTAGAACTTAGAACTACTTAAACCTAACTAACCTAAGGACATCACACACATCCATACCCAAGGTAGGATTCGAACCTGCAATCGTAGCAATCGCGCGGTTCCATACTGAAGCACCTAGGACTGCTCAGCCACAACGGCTGGCGCAAAAGAAGTATGACCCACACATTGGGCTATTTCATTTGATTCACATAGTTATATGTTTGTTTTGAGCAAAGAAATGTGATCAAAATAAACTGAGAATTCTATCCTTTCTCAGAAAAATATTGAAATATTCCACTAATTTTCAGCATAGATAAATAATATGCCTCGCATTTATATAATATGCAGGAAACAACGAGAAAAACTGTATACAGTATTTGGAATAGCAATTTAACAATTAATAGGAATATATATATACATACATATATATATATATATATATATATATATATATGTCAGAACATATCTTTTGTGTGTGTGTGTATATATATATATATATATATATATATATATATATATATATATATATATATACAAAAGATATGTCTGACAGATTACGTTTTCAGATAGCTTCCACAGTTACAAACAATCAATGGACTTTTACTCTTTGAGCAGCTTGGTATACTCATTACACACAGACTTATACATTTTAACCACACCTGACATAATAGAAATACTCGTGGCACTATTGACAGACTTGTACATTTTTAGCTGGGCGTAAGTATGGAATATTTATTTACAGCTCTCCTCTGTGGGACACAACACTAAACAAAAATGCATTTTCTTTTGGTATGGCCAGCAGCAGTGAACCTTACCCTACTATAGAGATAATACAGATACAGTGTGCAGAAAACATAATTTGCACATAAATTATGGTGTGCAGAAAACTATGTCTCCTACAAGTGAAGTTCAAAAAGCTGATTAACTCATTACCAAACTATTTAGCATTTGAGATGCCCTGTGTTATTTCGCCACTGTTACCTTACATATGGTCGAAATGTTCTTTTTGTGCTGTCTATGTCATTCTTAAAATTATAACTTTTTTCAGGTTGCCATGGATTCAATAAAATCTTATACTTTTGGCAATTGTCAATATCCTTTTTTTCAATATAATTTCCGACATCGGGAATACTGACCAGGATACTACTACCCTTTTCATCAACGCACATGAAGCCAGCAGAGGTACTGGCTTCGTCTTTATTTTCTCCATCAGCACAGCTACCGGAATTTTTAATAGTGATGGTTGCGTTTGACTCACCCTTTTACTGTGATACCTCATCATAGACAGTATCTTCTTCGACACCTCCACTTTCATTTGTAGTTTTCATTCGCTTGTGAGGTACAAAAAACTTACGTATATTGGTCATTTTGCCACTGTATACACTGCGCTTTTACATTCACTACGCACAAACTTCTATGCAAACCACAATCATGCACCACTGTCCACTTACAACTGACAATGAATTTACACTACCCTTAACGCGATGCGATGCCCAACCGAGCTGAGCGATGACTAAAGTACAGAAGCTGAAATCGTATCACAGTGGTGGGACGGAGGGAGGGGCTTTGGTTCAACAATGAAACAGCGCGGTGTCCATTAGACCGCAAGCCAGCGACTTTGAGTTTCGCGCGATCGTTTGGAGCGGCTTCTTGCGATGGATATGGAAATATTTATACGATATGTTCCTATTAGAACATAGCAAGACTCATCTAGAACGTTCCGGAAATGAAGGTAGCTCACGCCACACCCTGCTAGATCACGTTCGTTGACAGTAGTTGCAATGAGGAACATTGCCTACTTCTGCAGACAAGTAGCGATATTAGTGGCCACACAGCACCCTCTAACACTTCTTCAGCAAACGAAAAGGAACATAATACAATACGCTAATTTAAATTAGCGTCTGACAATTGTTAACCATTATTTGAAATTTGAAAGAATAAAATTTTGCCGATTGTGTTTTGTTGTGCAACTCTATTGTGTTGCCAGTTCAGGTTTATCAAGAGGTTTGTACCTAGTGAGGTGGGAACAGAGAGGGTGACATTTTAGTACCCTATAAGTCAACATTTTCGAGATGGAACTCTCACCATGGGTACCATTCTTAATGGGACCACGTACACATTTAGTAGTTTGTCGATCGGCAGATTCGCTTTATTTTATTATAGCTTATTAGTAATGCCCAGAGTTTGTTAATATGTAAACGGTCTTTCCTTATCAGATATGCATTGTTTACAGTTACTAAAATCTCGAATATTCCGGCTATAGATATCTATCTTTAATTTTGTATTTTTCGTCATATAGATAGTGTATCGTAGATTATTTTTCAAGGAAGGTCTCAACAGTTTATGATTGGTCCATTTCCAAATGCCCTAACTTCAGCAATCGAAGTTTCTCTTAAACAGCCTGATGTCCTTCAATGACTTTAGTTCTCGTAACATGTTTTTATAAACTAAGCAGACTTTGAAATGCTTTGAAACTTACATACATTCCAATTTGCCTTCTTTTCAATTACATCAAGCAGTGCAGTTAACTCGTCTTCTTTTCAGTTACATCAGCACTTGGAGTTAGTTCATCGATCAACCTAAGAATGGTGTGAGAATGATTACTTAACTCCTTTATACTTTTGCATAGTGCTTCAAGTCTAGTAGAACTGAGCATCTCAGTTTTCATGTCAACATACACATGTATGTTCTTCCTACCCCTCTCAGACTAATTACAGGTCATGATCTCGCAAAATTATCCGTGTTGTAAAGGGTAATGATGCAATTACCCTGTTGTTTCACAATGTATGCGCACACACTCCCTCACCTTTCAAAAACATCATAAAAATTCCGGCAGTTTTGGCCTTCAGACAACTGTTTCGTTTTATCGATTACTATAAAGCAGTGCTGCAAATGATCCCAACGATCCGCACATGAATTTGTAAATTAACTGAATGTCCTTTCATTTCCTACATGTTCCCAGTAAATGTGTTTTAAATTCGTATTATCCTGTTTGAATGCAATAATAGGGTTTGCATCATCCCTTGTCAGTTGCTTTGAAACCCTTGACTATGTCTGGCCCAGGTAAAGACATAAAGACCTCTATGATGACCAAAACAGGAATATGTGCGCATTTGATCCTGATTTTTCACTATAGAGTCGTCGAACATGAATACAGTCTTAGGTTGTACTTCTTCAGGTGGTGGGACCTCATCACTTTGTGTGAAAGTCTTATATGTAATACGATCAACACCTGAAAATATTTCCTCAAGTAGCTGGTACTCGGGTTGAAAGAGTTTTTCTGAACATATATATACATTATCATACTGGACACCATCTGGATACTTTACCAGGGACATTAAGACGTTTGTTTTCCCACACTACAATGGGCCAGCAAAAAATGGTTCAAATGGCTCTAAGCATTATGGGACTTAACATCTGAGGTTATCAATTCCCTGGACTTTGAACTACTTAAACCTAACTAACCTAAGGACATCACACAAATCCATGCCCGAGGCAGGATTCGAACCTGGCGCGCGGTTCCGGACTGAAGCGTCTAGAACCGCTCGGCCACAGCAGCCGGCGATGGGCCAGCAACAACCGACCTAATGCTACTAGGCAGTAGTGTCCCATTCTTGTTATTCTGTTTTTATAAAGTATTCTCAGACCAATCAGTCACAATGAAATCCTTGTGGAGAAGATGCTTCCTCCAGCTTCATATGCAGAATACTACATGACATCATTATCATACACCCAGGTTTTATTGAGTACAATAAGAACATAGATATCATGAACACGCATCATTTATTTCTATAGATAGCTGGGTACATATATACCTACTCAAATACGATCGCAGTTCTATGACTACATCAAGTGCTGTAAATTCATATACATTTCCGCATACTGAAGTGCAACGTGCGTCGAAATAATGAGCTACGTCTTCTTTCATGGGACTCAGAGTTTCCCGCAAAAGTTTCTCTAAATTGATCCATAGTTTTTCGTAGAAACTGTAAACATAAGGCTCTCAGCTTACCGGCATTGATCTAGTGATCACCCAGTAGCACTGTAGGTGTTGTTTGAGTATTTCGAGTAAACATGGCTGCAATGGCTATGGAGTTGCCCCACAATTTGCATCACTCTGTAGGGTTTAATATTACTTTTGTACCACGATAACGTGGACTTTTAAAACTAACTAAGGTGTTGAATTCGCGATCAGAGAATATTCCAATGCTAACATGTTTACATCCACTTGAATTTAGCATGAAAGACGTATAAAAAATGGATATCTACTCGTAATTAGACGTTTTTGCTGGAGTATACTCCACAACACCATATGGAAACGGGAAAATAAAACGAGTTAAACCACAGACCACAGTGCACTACACCTGTACATATACGCAAGAACATTGACGATGCTTACATAATATTGACTGTTTAGATGGAGCCTGACGTTTGATGATAGTGGTGTTACCTTGCCTGTTGCGCATTGAAAACTAAAATCATTACGTATGGACTGTATATACATTTATTTCGCAATGCAATAATGGTAACTTCTTTTAAAAAAGTGTGTGATCACTGTGTAGCAGCTGTATACATGGGGGAGAAACCTAATATTAGAATGACAGAAGTTTGTGTGTGTGTTGAATGGACATTTTACCGTAATTCTATGTGGAATCAATGACTAAACCAGTTATGCTACACTAATCACATGACCTGAACTACTATTCAGGTGGGTGATGTTCTAACAGAAATGCTATTATTGTACGATTATCATCTTCAGGCTTCTTTATCCACTGATTGAGTTCTATCAGCTTAGCTTTGAATTAATGTATTCTTCGATCAGCACATCTGAATATTCAGGACGAATTATCATCTTGCTCTGATACCCCCAGAATTTATCAATCATGTGGAATATTTGTTTGGATTCCAAAGAAGTGATATTTTTGGAGGATCTGCTCAGATGGCGCTGAAATTCCTGTCGAGTGAATAATATGTGAGGGAAAAGCACATCAAGTACACACACACACACACACACACACACACACACACACACACACGCACACACAGTGTGATCATTGTATTGCAGCTGTATACACACAGACAGGAATATACTGTCTAATGTTAGAATGTTTAATGTTTGCCATGATAGCAGTTTGTGTGTACGTTGAATGGACATTTTACCATAATTCTGTGTGGAATCGATGACTAAACCCATTACACTACACCAGTCACACGACTTGAAACATTTGTAAAGTGGATGATGTTCAAAGAGAAATGCTATTAATGTATGATTACAATCTTCAAGCTTCTTTATCCACTGATTGAATTCTACCAGCCTTGAATCAATGTATTCTTCAATCAGCAGGTCTGAATGTTCAGGACGAATTATTGTCTTGCACTGATACTGCCAGAATTTGTCAATCATGTGCAATATTAGTTTGGATTCCAAAGAAGTGATACACTCCTGGAAATGGAAAAAAGAACAATATATATATATATATATATATATATATATATATATATATATATATGTGTGTGTGTGTGTGTGTGTGTGTGTGTCTGTGTGTGCCTATGTGTGCGTCTGCATGTGTGTGTGTGTGTGTGTGTGTGTATCTGGGGTTGGGTACTGCATAAATAACAGACTGCAGAGTGAGAATTCATGGCAGTAGCTACCAGGTTTGCACGAACATCCTATGTCTTGGCACCTAACTATAAATGGGGTGAAAGCCAAGTAGACAGGTTAAGACACGCCAGACTTTCCAGTCACATGAATACCTGTCATGTTACCCATGCATCCTGCTTGGTGTAGCATGGTATTGAAGGCTACAGTAACAGGAACAGTCGGCAATTTCTGCGAGTGAAATGATGTCATCTGACGGCTAGCGCTTGTGGTGTCTTCACACAGCAGCTGCAGATGACCAGCATGTGTGGTTGGTGAGGAGGAGGCTATTTGTATAACGTCATGTGGCACATCAGTGGAGGACTACTCAGCCTACCTGCAGTCAGGAGACCAGCCCGCTGTGAGTGCAGCTCACATGGGGTGGAAATGGCTGCATGACGATAGTGTCACAGCAGGGGAAGTGGCACCCACATGAAGCACTCAGTCAGCTTTGAGCTATGGGCTGAGTGGCCCACAATGGCTGTGCATACTGACAGCAGGGTGGCACTGATAGCTTTGGCATGGGGGCTGTGGAATGGGGGTGGTGGGGTGGTTGCAGTAGTGGGGACAGAGAGCCCTCAATAGTGTTTGTTTAAATGAAGATGCAACCAAACTTAGAGTATGCTGTGACCATACACCTCTCAGTGAATAGTATCTTATACTAGGACTGAGTCATGACAATGCATCATCTTGAATTTCCCATCAATTTATGCTTAGTACAACAGTCCTACTTCCACAGGAAACACACTAGCCCAACTGGGCTATTTTTTTAGTTTCCTGTCATTTTATACATAGGACAATTGACCTTTGTCAGAGAGGGGAGGGTTAGGGGTGAGGTAATCCCATGACTCGTGATGATGCCATCAATAACCACATCAATGATGTCAGTGGTGAGACACACTGTGCTCGTACTATTCTTACTATACTTCTCCTGTATTGGCGAAAAACTGAATAGAACATGCAAAAACTTCAATAATGGAGTCAGCATCATCACTGTCATCAAGGATGAAGGCGCCATCGACGTCAGTTACTACAAAACTTTGAGAAGAAAAATACATCATTCTCTTCATAAACAATTTTCTACTTGTCATGTTGCCTGTGCTGGTTCATTGGCCCACATGAAGATTTCTGTGGCACATTCAACTGATCAAAAAGTCCCATTCTTCTGCAGATAAGGACTGCACATATATGTGGTACTTGAGAAGCAACATGTTTCTCCCAATACAGTATCTGTAACAGGTGAACTATGTGCCATGTTCAATGACTGTGTAACACATAGTGCGGTAATAATAACTAAAGTGGAATCATCGAAAATTTTTGATATCCCTATTGGCGAGAATTTAAACTTGAAAAAACACATTTTCATTTGCACTTCTAATAATTACAAACATTGTAGAAAGACAAATCAGTAAGTTGTCAGATTTTGCGCATTTTCGTTAGATAACTTCATATGGGATAATGTTCTGGGCTAACCAGCTTTAAGAAAGAAAATGTCCATTGCACAAAAAGGTGGTGTGAGAATAATGTGTGGTGCTTACCTACGATATCTTATAGACATCCTACGATATCTTATAGACATCCTATGATATCTTATAGACATCTGTTTGAAAAGTTAGGGTTTTTGACTACTGTTTCACAGTATACTTATTCCCTCAACAGGTTCGTTGTAAATAATCCGCTGCAGCTCAAAAGGAACAGTGATCTACATAATTATAATACGAGAAGAAAAAACGATATTCATTAGCACACATGAAGGTTTTCTTTAGAAGAAAAAGGGATGTACAATGCTGCCATCAGAAGTTTTGATCATTTACTCAGTGATATAAAATGTCTGACAGACAGCAAAGTTAAATTTGAATATAAACTGATAAAGTTACTCCTTGGCATCTCTTCGTGTTCCATAAAGGGATGTCTAATCTTTCAATATGTAAGAGGTGACACAGTATTTAAAAAAAATGTAGATGATTTGCACATAGCCATATTCACATAAGAATGTGTAACGTGAATGAAAAGCGACTCATGACTTTATCATTACAGTTAATTGAAGAAATGATGTATAGAACATGAAACTAACACTGAATGGAAAAAGCATTGTGCTGGTATGTAAAAACACTCAAAGTAAAAGTATTGTATGAAAATGAATAAAATGTTTCCGGACTTCTTGCTGTGTCAGTTCAGGATAAAACCTCGAGCTTTCGATTATTACTTCCATATTCTTCGTCAGGAGCAACTGAGTGTCTAAATTGCTACTGTGGTGGTCTCATATAGCCCACAGACAGCTTTTGATTGGTCGGTAATTAAGTAATGCTGGCACAGATGGTGTCAAAGTCTGCACTTGTGGCGCCACCGCTCCCTTAGTAGCTTAAACATTGTGACGAAAATTTCTCCGTCTTTCCTGCATTGAAAGCTACCTTCCATGTACCACTACGATTACATCCATTGTCCCAGATGAAGTTCTTCTCTCACATTCTAATTTCTACAGCTTCCTTAATTACAGAATGTACAAGTCTCAGGCAAAACTCATTCATCAAACAGTATTTTGTATTTGTTTTTAAGGCAGTGTTCAGAATCTGCATAATTCTCCAGATCTCGATTTTTAATATGCCATTTGTGTTATGTACTGTGGTCAGAAACTCTACAGATGATCAATCGATGTAATTGCTTCTGCACTCAAAAGCGACGTTATAAATCCGAGGGATATTGAAGGCAAGACTGTCCTTAAAAGGGCTCAGCTTTTCCTTAATCTTCTTAGGAGGTCGGAAAAAATGTCTTATACCTTGTCCTCCACCTATTTTGCTGCATGTAGCGTCGCAGAAAGGAAGGTATACAGACGACAGCTTATCACATGAATGTTCAACATTTTTACGTTTCCTTTTCTTGGAGAATGCTGACTTCGTATATCGTGAACAAGAGACTTTTTTTCAGAACACATACATCAGATGGTTAATTTCGGAATACAAGTGGTCCTCGTCAGAAACAGTTTTTGCTTTGTATTCCAATGTATTTAAAATTGCTCTGTTCTGGACTTCGTGATGAAAACTATGGGTGCTGGAACAGATACTACCGTCATATATAGTTTAGAAATATGGTTTCCCGGCCATTGACCTTCTTGTGCGAACGCACACGCTATGCCCGAACTCGTACGGGACTTGGTAGATTAATCTGCCACGAGTACTGAGTATGATGGGCAAACATCTATTAGGCGCACTACGAATGTAGTGGTGTGGACATGTTGGGAATGTGGATCTCACGGGGAGCGTGCAAGGGATAAGTACCTGCAGACGCACTGTCGTCTGTGCTCGCGGTGGCTCAGTTGGATAGAGCGTCTGCCATGTAAGCAGGAGATCCCGGGTTCGAGTCCCGGTCGGGGCACACATTTTCAACATGTCCCCAATGAAGTACATCAACGCCTGTTTGCAGCTAGGGTGTCCATTTAATTATCATTTCATTTCTAGCAAAGCTGCATGGTCATCCACGGTAACTGTTCCTTCTGGAACAGATACTACCGTCATATATAGATTAAATGTAAATACATCGATAGCAACCACCAGTATCGACACATATAACAATGGGCAGGTCTGTCTCTTTAGAAATTTCTGTCATTGTTGTCCTGCCCACTATTGTTCTCGTACCTCATACTATGGTGTAAAGTGTACTCTGATTACATTGTGTGTACAAAAGTTAATAAAGTGTTAAAGTATATAATTTGTGGCATCAGTACTTTAATATCATTTGTACTCACCACCAACTGAATTTTACATTCGTGTCTCGAGACAATGATCTGTTTTGTGTGACTCAGGGAATATGCCTTGAGGCTTATCATCGAGGCAATGGATATCGAAGGGCATCTGAAGCTATAATGGCCTTTTACCAGCGAAGATTCCACAGTACACTCAACTATATGGAACCACTTGAGCCTGGAAATGCGAGTGTAATTGACTATCAGGTATTTCCCACATGTATTCTTGCACAGGCTGATGCTACGTGTCAACATTCAGTGGAATCTGGCTTGACAGACTTTTCTTCTATGGAAGAACATCAGAGGTTTAAGCCCACTTGTGACACAGAACCTGTCACGATACTTAAAAAAAAAAAAAAAAATAGTATACGGGCGCGACAGCAGCTCCTTGCTGCTCTCATTGTGTCATCCTGCTGGACATTCAAGTAACTACTCTACATTTAACCATCAGCGGTGCTCGGCTGGCCAAGTTACACCAGAAGATTTCTGTGATTGCTATTGCTTCACAGCCAGTCAATGGCGTTCAGCTGGCTGATACGCTCGTACCAACAACGTTGGCGTTTTACAGACGCATTCCCAACAATTGTTCTGCTCAATGCACTCCTCTGAAGTTTATACAGTTCTCATCAGATCAACCTTATACTTCGTTTGCGATCATCAAATCATTGCTCGCTCCTAAGAACATTTTCGATGATGCTTCAAAGTACACCTCTTTACTGTGCCACATAGGTGAGCACGCACCTACCATCAGTGATGCCATTCTCTCATCATCACCATTCAACAAGTTTGAAACAGCCAAGGCTGCATTGCTTCAGAGACTTGGTAAATTACCTGAACAACAAGTCCAACGGGCTATCTACTCTCAACAACTGAATGGTAGAACGCCCTCACAATTTTGGTGCCACTTATGAACGTTTGTAGTCCATATATTCAAGTTACGTCAAGCTATGCAGTTAAGTCACTTATCTTCTTTTCAGTTACCTCAGTTCTAGGAGTTAATTCGTTGATCAGCCTCATAATCGTTTGAGAATAAGTACTTAACTTCTTGATACTTATGTTGAGTGCTTCAAATCTAGCAGTATGACGTCTAATACTGTCATTGAGCGCTTCAGTTTTCATGTCAACATACAGACAAATGTTTTGCCTACCTACCCCTCTCACACTGAGAATGGGTGGATGATCTCGCAAACTTATCCATGACATACAGCGTAATAATATAATTACCCTTTTGTTTCACTACATATACAGCCACACACACCCTCATCTTTTAAAAACATCCTGAAAATTCCGGCAGTATTTGCCTTCAATCAACTGTTTCGTTTTATCGATTACTACAAAGCTACCCTGAGAATGATCCCAACAAACTCTACATAAATATCACTTCCTACATTTTCCTGGTAAATGTGTTTTAAATTGATATTATCCTGTTTGAAGGCAACAACAAGGTTTGCATTATCCATATCAGCTGCTTTGGCATCCTTGAACGAACATTGGTGTACCCTATATTACTGCCCGACCTTACACTGTGAACAATATGGACAGGCAAATAGCCTCGTGAAATTCAAACATTTTTATATGCAACAAAGGACTCCCAGAGAAAATTAAGTTACTGTTAATTGCACTCAGTACCCAGCATCCATTAACAGTATTTACACTTGGCAGGCATTCTGCACGTCGACACAGCTGACAACTACGCAACACACTGAGTCACTTCCGATGCTTACTGACACGACATTCACGGAGTAACGGTAGCTATCTGGTCCTTTCCTGCAGCTAGCATCGCTCAAACAGTGCTAGGCATGGCTGAAAACACCTAACACTACCAATACAGGTTATTGTCCTCCAGTGGCCAAGATACACCATGGCCAGCTGACAACAAGCCATCAGTCATGGCCCACCTCTTGAGTATGGAAAACGGCTAATAGATTGTGCACAGTTGTTGGTTCCATGCAAGCTTTGGCAATGCCGCACTCAAGGGCTTGCGAACATCCTAATGCTGCCCACGACCTTCACTAGGCATCAGAGGTCATGACACTACTAATGTACACTATAGAGCCACCAGTGTGAACCAACGAGTATGCGAACCATCCCCCGTCGGCAGTGTCTGACTCTATTTATGCGACTGACATACCAACTACAGATAACCAATAATGTGTACTGTGCCAACCGAGAAGATCATATCACGGGCGACACACTCAACTAACAGATATCAAATATCGCATCCTATCACTTTTACCTCCACCCGCTGCCAACGAGAAGAGCCCAACTTCACAGGATTTCAACCTCAAGGACATTCAAAGTAACGTTGAGGATTGACAAATCAGACTATAGAAATTCATGTATAAACCTCGCAATAACAATGAGCATGCTTACCTGGCCGAGTTGCTGATCCATACACGATTCGATAGACACTTCTAACAATATGAAGATTTGCTGCTTCTGGCGAGAGACTGTGAACACGATTCAAGTCTGCATAAAGGTATTAGAATCATAGCAGACTACTCCGCACTCCCATTTCAACTACCTTCTTCCTGCACCTATGAATCAAACACAATTTAGTGACAGTGAAATTTGTGACAGTGCAATGAGTGACAGTGACTCAAAACGGTTAAAATGGCTCCAAGCACTATGGGACTTAACATCTGAGGTCATCAGTCCCCTAGACTTCCAAATACTTAAACCTAACTAACCTAAGGACATCACACACATCCATGCCTGAGGCAGGGTTCGAACCTGCGACCGTAGCAGCCGCGTGGTTCCGGACTGAAGCGCCTAGAACTGCTCGGCCACCACGGCCGGCGACAGTGACTCATCCACATGCATATTTACTGTGTCTCACCACAGAATTAAGGGCAGAATGGTCCAACAAACTTAAACTACAGAGGAATCTTTACAAGGCATGGCTTAATTCTCTAGACAAGTTACTGATCCCTAAAGCAGCTGTAGCTGAAGTGCTAACCAAGGACATTATCATCTACTTGAACAGCTCTTTGTTTTCACCAATCCATTTGGCCTCCAAAAAGGACAACGCATTTCGCATGTGTGGTGACTGTAGGGCCCTCGATGCCAGAATCTTCCGTGATTGATATCCGCTACCAAACATCCAAGATTTTTCCCATTCACTACTGAGTGCTTCCATTTTCAGTGACCTGGACAGCAAAAAGACATTCATACAAATACCAGCGACCACAGAGGACATTTCTAAAATTACTCTTATTACCCCTTTCTGGTTATTTGAATTTTTATACATGCAATTCAAACTGAAAAATATGACAGAGGTTCACTGACTCTATACTGTGCAAACTCCCATTTTACTTTCATACCTGGATGATCTACTAATGCTTTCTTCTTCACCACATGAGCACTAAGATCGCCGTAATCAGGTTTAGGCGTAGCAGTGAACACCAAAAACAATTTATGATCAGAGAAAGTAACATTTCTAGGTCACTGTGTTCCTTCAGAGGGAATCAGACCAATGAAGGAAAGGACTGAATTCTCAACTTACAAGAAACTTCATAGATATTTGGCACTATCTATTTATATTGGCGTCACAATCCACAGGAAGTAGCTATCCAAGCACCTCTCACCAGTGCCCTTTCCTGTATGAACACTAAGGGAAACTGAACTGTTCCGTGGTCGGAGGATATGTTATGAGCTTTTGAATCTATTAAACAGTACCTACTGAAAGCTGTGATGCTGGCTCACCCACTGCCCACGGCCTACATGTCTATCACTGCTGCCACTAGCGACACGGCCATTGGCTCAGTTTTATAGGAGCTAGTGAATGGTATCCAGCAGCCACTATGTTTTTTCTCCCACAAGTTAAAAGGATCCCATCAGCTGTAGTCAGCATACAACCACGAATTACTAGTGCTTTACAAGGTGGTGAAATACTTCAGGAAAGACATCGAGGACCAAGCCCTCACACTTTTCATGGATCGCCATCCATTGGTTCAAGCTACCTGCAACCCTAATAGGAAAGTTTCTCCCCACTGCTTCCAGCATCTCGATTTTATTGCTCAATGTTCAACAAACTTCCACCACGTGAATAGAGGAGACAACGTGGTGGCGGACTGTATGTCTAGCATTAATGCCTTCACCACTCTCACTGATTTCAGTGATATGGCTCCAGCACAAGAACAAGATCAACAGTTATGACGTTTCTTAGAGGAGCATTATGCCTGGCTATATAGTACAGTTATGGCGTGACACATCAGAAGGCAAACCACAGCCCTTGGTTCCATTGTTGTTCAGGAAAACGATCTTTGACAACTTACACACTCTGTCCCATCCATTGGTTTGCCCTACCACGAGAATGATTACCGAATGCTTTCTCTTCCTAGAAATTAAGGCAGACTGCAGGTAATGATGGCATGCCTGCATTCCTTGCCAATGCCACAAAACCAGGTGCCATACATTCTTACCATATGATACCTTTAAAGTACCAAAAGGGTGTTTCCATTGAGTTCACCTGGATTTAGTCAGACATTTGCCAGAATCCAATGGCTATAAACACATTCTATTGGCTATCAACTTTACGACTCATTAGGTAGAGGCTGCTCCATTACAGGATACAGTTGCAGAATCTATGGCACAGGCGTTCATAGGCTTGGGAATATCTCGGTTTGGATGCCTGTTGTCCATTATGACTGACCAAGGAGGACAATTTGAGCTACTCCTCTTTGGAGAACTAGGCAAATTGTGTGGTGTGCAATGCTTTCATACAACTGCTTACCACCCGTGAAGCAATGGGTTGGTGGAAAGAACGCAGCAAGTTATTACGAGATAACATTCGTTGCAGTAAAGCAAGCAGTCGTAAAGTACGGTGGCTGCAGGATGGCTTTGTTTTTTTTCCGCTTTGCTCACAGCACAGTTGACGCTGCCTGCCGTGAGAACTGCGTAGCGTAACATTTAGTCGATACGAAGATTCATACCCTCTACGAATCTAAATAATCCATATTAGTTATTATCGAATTTTGTTCAAATTTGGTACACAGCATTTTGTTATTAATGGAATGATGCTTGCAAAAGTTAAGATTTTTATTTATTATAGTTTTGGAGATAAAGAGAATTACCTAAAACTCCTAAAATCTACGCTTGTTTTTAAAACCAAGTTAGGAACAATAACAGATTGACTTTCATTATCATTTGAGGCCATTACAAAGTTATCAGTGAATAAAAACCAATTAATTAGAATTTTCTTTTTAAAACTTTAGTCACTGTGCATTACATAATACAAAAATCGGTCAAAATTATTATTTGATTATATTTTGCCGTGTGAGTGCGTGAGAATGATTGAGATAGTGTATGTGGGACAAATGTTAAAATTTAATATTTCATTTTACGTAAAACCTTGTACAAACAAACCGTGGGAAAGTTATGTTGCAACAACGATTCAGGTGACGTACGTCGGTGTGTGCTTGCTTTTGTATAAAAGTAGCCAGAATGGAAGTTTATTTATCAACTTGAAGAATATTTCGCACTTCGTTTATTTTGATTAAAAAATACAAGAATTTGAAGTTTTACTGACATTAGTTACTATCAAATTAGTGATTGAATAAGGCAAGATTTGCCGCGAGAATGATCTGGAAGGGACGTTGTGATTGGTCGTTTACATCAACAGCTAATCAGAATTAAGCTGTTCCTACGTGAAAAGAGGAGTGGGCATCTAGGAGAGTCTCAAGAGGAGTCGCTTGCTAGCCGGTCTACGGATAACACGATGTCAGATCGCTCCTTAAAAATACTCTGTAAGATGAGGAAATGGTGAGCTAATTTCGGTTCGAACATGTCGTGACTGAAGCGACTGGAGTTGCGAACATTTTAATGAAAGTTTCGTGTTTCTAAATTAAATAGTTTGAGAGATATGAGCGGGTGAACTTATTGGTCGTAGCAACAACTACACGTGGCGTGTTTCGTGCTCTGTATGGAATATTTTGGCGGGCACATCTTACGAAGAAGACCACTGAAACGACCGAATGTTTAACTCGCGAATAATTGTGGGCCTGTGACTGGTACAATGTGAAAATTAGTCGGGTCGGACTTATTAAATTCTGGCTGCTTTTCCAGTGAATATTTGTTATATAGACAGTGAACTGTGAATGATAACATTTTACCATATTAAATACAGACTTCATAGACATTTCATGTGTTTCAATATGAATAAAAAACAGAGTTAGTCTAATTTTAAACGCTTTTCTGCAAGTAGACTGAAGATCCCGTACGCCCGATTTTTTAATCATTTAATCATCATTTTTTAATCATGAACGACTTCATCAACTCTATCCTATCGAGGTAGGTGGATTGAACGATAGCGTTAACAAAAACGCACCCGATCGACCCCGCCCCGCTGCACTCATCTACATCTACATCTACATTTATACTCTGCAAGCCACCCAACGGTGTGTGGCGGAGGGCACTTTACGTGCCACTGTCATTACCTCCCTTTCCTATTCCAGTCGCGTATGGTTCGCTGGAAGAACGACTGCCGGAAAGCCTCCGTGCGCGCTCGAATCTCTCTAATTCTACATTCGTGATCTCCTCGGGAGGTATAAGTAGGGGGAAGCAATATATTTGGTAACTGATCCAGAAACGTACCCTCTCGAAACCTGGCAGGCGTTTTATATAGTGGTTGCTTAACATTGCTGGCAGACTTCCTCTTACTTTCAGTCTCAGTGCCCACATTAGACTTGCCGTCCTTGGTGCACAAAGTTAAATGGCTCATCACAACCATCCACATCCCCCCCCCCCTTTCAAATAGTGTAATGCAAATTTTTGTGCACAGAATGATATGCTAGACGATGACAATTTGAGCAGCAACCATATTCTGGAACCTACAGAGTAATCCAACTTGGAGACTAGGCATTTTCAATCCTAAAACCATCGACTGTATCAGTGCAGTGTCTCGATCTTGCCCAGGTGTTAGGCAGCAACGATGATGATTTGCCTCTTTCTGCTCTACAGAACCTGTATCTCATTCCAACACCATCAGCGTGAATCATCACGCTGATATTGCTGCTTTAGCACCAGAGTTCGGCATCCAACAGCCATCCCCAGGTGATGCTGCTGACAGCCACCCTTGCTCAACGAACAAGTGGAAATTATTTTCTTTGTTGTCGTGTCCAGGCAACGGCCTTGCTGCAGTGGATACACCGGTTCTACATCTACATCTACATCTACATTTATACTCCGCAAGCCACCCAACGGTGTGTGGCGGAGGGCACTTTACGTGCCACTGTCATTACCTCCCTTTCCTGTTCCAGTCGCGTATGGTTCGGGGGAAGAACGACTGTCTGAAAGCCTCCGTGCGCGTTCTAATCTCTCTAATTTTACATTCGTGATCTCCTCGGGAGGTATAAGTAGGGGGAAGCAATATATTCGATACCTCATCCAGAAACGCACCCTCTCGAAACCTGGACAGCAAGCTACACCGCGATGCAGAGCGCCTCTCTTGCAGAGTCTGCCACTTGAGTTTATTAAACATCTCCGTAACGCTATCACGGTTACCAAATAACCCTGTGACGAAACGCGCCGCTCTTCTTTGAATCTTCTCTATCGCCTCCGTCAGACCGATCTGGTACGGATCCCACACTGATGAGCAATACTCAAGTATAGGTCGAACGAGTGTTTTGTAAGCCACCTCCTTTGTTGATGGTCTACATTTTCTAAGCACTCTCCCAATGAATCTCAACCTGGTACCCGCCTTACCAACAATTAATTTTATATGATCATTCCACTTCAAATCGTTCCGCACGCATACTCCCAGATATTTTACAGAAGTAACTGCTACCAGTGTTTGTTCCGCTATCATATAATCATACAATAAAGGATCCTTCTTTCTATGTATTCGCAATACATTACATTTGTCTATGTTAAGGGTCAGTTGCCACTCCCTGCACCAAGTGCCTATCCGCTGCAGACCTTCCTGCATTTCGCTACAATTTTCTAATGCTGCAACTTCTCTGTATACTACAGCATCATCCGCGAAAAGCCGCATGGAACTTCCGACACTATCTACTAGGTCATTTATATATATTGTGAAGCAATGGTCCCATAACACTCCCCTGTCGCACGCCAGAGGTTACTTTAACGTCTGTAGACTAGAGATGGGGGACCCGCTCCTGAACCGATTCATAGTGTTGAATCTTTCAAAGGAGTGAACAATCAGTGATTCAGAAAAAAAGAACGGTAGCTCCAAACGTTTCCCACAGCAGAGAGAGAGACAGAGAGAGAGAGAGAGAGAGAGAGCATATCAGCGGGGCCTCTGCTGGTCACAGCGCACTACACGGCACACAACACAGCCAGCGCCGGCCTCTGCCCTGCTTCTGTCTTGGCTGCCTTGCATTGTGCAGTGCCCCATTGGATTTTGTGTTTCACATATGCCGTGCCGTCTCTGTGCTTCCTCTGCCGCGTGCAGTGTCTGGCGCACCTAAAACTTAGCATCGCACTCCGTCCGCGATCGTTTCAGTCGCACGTCCTGCCCTGTGGGCAGTTGATGCGAGCAACAGGACAGAGAGCCTCCTAGCGGAGAACATAAGAACTACTTGCAACAACCTGCTCGCAAGAGAGCGGACGATTTGTCTCGGAGCGGGTGACTGGTGGCCGTTCACCGCTCCCCCCACCCTCGGAGCTCGCCCGCTCAACGCTCACCCCACCGCTCTCGACTCTAGCCAGAGCGTTGAGCAAAGCAACTCAGGTGTCACTCTGGTCTCTGCGGTCTTAGCTCACGCAGTAATACAGCTCGCCGCTCGACCAGCTTGACTCAGCGCCTCTGCATCGGAGTTCGTCTATACTGGATATTATTCTTCGTACTAATACCGATGTGTATATTACATAATTATGTTATGTATACATCATTTGTTTTTATTTTATTTTTATTTGTTTAAACTGATCAGATGAGGTTCCTGATGACTCCTCTTACTATAGGATTTTTTATTATGGACACTCGAATTTACGCTTTAATTACGAGTGAACCGATAAATGTATCACAAAATGTGATACACCAATATTTTCCTTGTTTTATTCTGCGTAAGGCTATATGCAGCACTTTGGTCTTACAGTCAAATTTATATATTTTTTCTAATTGTAGTACGGATATTGCGATTTTGGGCGTCTTCGGAAGGAAACGTTCACTTTAAAAATATGTATTTGTACGAGGTTAATGAAATTTTAATACATTATAGCCAAATATTTTGTTAATGTAAATGCCAAGTTACAACATTTTCCGATCACCCAAAAAACCACGATAGTGCAAATTAAATCGATAATCAAAAACTTTGTCATATCATGGAAATTTCAGTAAACAATACAAAATTCTTACTCATTATCTGTGTTAATTCAAAATAGGATCAAATAAGATCAAAATACAGGTATAGTACTGGAATAAACCAAGTTTAAAGGGCAATGTGCCTTACATTTATTTTCTATTGTGAATGAGTGGTGAGTCATGAAAAAGACCTAGTTCACTTCGGGGAGTGAACGGTTCTGATCCGATCTCTGAAAAGAACAGTTTTGCCCATCTCTACTGTAGACGTCTCTCCATTGATAACAACATGCTGTGTTCTGTTTGCTAAAAACTCTTCAATCCAGCCACACAGCTGGTCTGATATTCCGTAGGCTCTTACTTTGTTTATCAGGCGACAGTGCGGAACTGTATCGAACGCCTTCCGGAAGTCAAGAAAAATAGCATCTACCTGGGAGCCTGTATCTAATATTTTCTGGGTCTCATGAACAAATAAAGCGCTGTTGGGCGTGGCCGGCACTTGGATGGGTGACCATCCAGCCGCCATGCACTGTTGCCATTTTTCGGAGTGCACTCACCCTCGTGATGCCAATTGAGGACCTACTCGACCGAATAGTAGCGGCTTTGGTCAAGAATACCATCATAACGACCGGGAGAGCGGTGTGCTGACCCCACGCCCGTCCTATCCACATTCTCCTCTGAGGATGACATGGAAGTCGGATGGTCCCAGTAGGCCACTCGTGGCCTGAAGACGGAGTGCGGAGTTGTCCTGTCCGCTGTTGTTCTTGTGTTTCATGCAATGGTGTAAAGTGTACTCTGATTACACAGTGTGTACAAGAGTTGAAGAAGCCTTAATGTGTTAAGTCATGGCTTCAGTACATGAACATTATTTGTACTCAAAGTCATGGCTTCAGTACATGAACATTATTTGTACTTACTGCTGTCCAAATTACTACACATTGTGTGTAAAAACCCTGAATGTGAAAACATTGTACAATAAAAAATATTACATACAGATAATTTTTGTTTGAGATTACCCCCTCCCCCCCCTCCCTCCATTTCCTCTGTAATATATTGGTTGTGCTTCTTGCATGAGAGGTGGATTAGCAAGCTGCCATGTGTCGTCTCTCTTAGCAGGCCAGCTTGGACTGTGTTTTCGAAATCTCTGGGTGCTGAGACATCATTCATTTGCTTTGGTATCTGTAAGGTCTGTCTCTTCCATGAAGTGGCTGAACTGGTATCCACAACATGTTTTTCAGAGATGTGTACATATGTGTGTTACTAATGACGGAAGTCAAGTATTTATATTTTTTGAACATGGCAAAAATAGTTGAGACTTATCGAGTTTATATTTTTCTCACAGTGCAATGGGTGTCAACTACTTGAGATATGACAGTTAGAGGGCGATGTTAGCTACTGGGGGACATCAGCCACTGGGGATGTTAGCTACTATCGATGTCAGCTACTGGGAGGATGTCAGGTACTGGTCTAGGCATCAGGTAATGGGGAGTGTCAGCTATCAGTGAAAACTGTATTCCTTTCATTATTGCCTTGTTAAAATAAGCATTTAAGAGAGATAGGAAGTTTACAGAGATGTATAAAGCAGAGAGATAATGATGATGAGACAGATGTGGGAATATTTTGTACACACACATGAGAGATGAAATATGATTACAAGACTGAGGTGGAAAGAGAGAGAAAGAAATGTAATTTCTTGTGCGGTATAAATCATGGAAATGATAATGATGAGGAACATGTGGAAATTTTTAGTGCACTTGCGTGAGATGATAATTAATGACTGTATTTGCAGAGGCAGAGCTTGACACAGTGCGTGTGTGCATAATTCAGAGTCAAATATATTTGAAAATGACACTATTTTGCATAAATTTCTTTGAACAGGAGGTCAGTTCAAGGGAAACTTACGTAACTTTTTCCAAGCTACTTCATATTTTCAAACTTGGTGCTGATGCAAATGAAGATTGCATAATTTCACAGCTACATTCTGATTGTCCACCTCATTTTAGTACTTTGCTGAGATAGTCTGGAGAGGTGGAGGAGACACAGGGAGGGTGGTGGAGAAAGTGAGAGTGTGGCTTGTCACATGATGATGATGATACAATTGATATGGCGGCAGAGCTTACTATATCTTATATTGTTACATCATTGGCCTTTCATGTAGGCAACCCACAATAAGACTTACACTTGAAGTCAGAGCTATCACAAGGTTCAACACAGCATTTAAGTGCAAAGTGCACAGGAGTCGCCACAGATATACTGCTGTGGTGCTGTAGTGGAACTTCCTACATCTTCAAAAGCATAAAACTTTTCTTTTGCTGCTAATGTAATACCATTGTCTGCCACAGTTTCACTCCACCATAACACCACTAGAACAGCAACAAAAGAATCATATACTCCAGTCACAATCATAACAATCCTTATGCATCGGCTGCTCCTCAGTTTCACCAAACACATCCTCATCAGCATTTGTGTCATTAGCTTCAACAGCATCAACTGACCCCACTACAGGTAAGATATTTCATAAACCTAAGTGATAGAACTGTCACCACCATTAGACCTACCACAGCACCAACATCAACATCATCAACAGAAGCACGTAAGTTCTATGATGAACATCATGTAAGCCAACAATTAGTCATCAAATTTACCTTATTTTATAATATCTGTCATTTTATCCCCTAAATTTATTAAAGAGAATCCATGGCTTATTAATGCTGTTATTCAACTTCAGATCCTCTATCAGTGCACCATATACCCAAGTATAATGATAATAATATTAAATCACCATAAACACTAAATTGAAATCTGTGTACAATATATTTGTATGTGCAGTTCATTGTAATTAGTTAGCATGTTACAAAGAGCAACTGCTAGTTTGAACAGAACTGGTAACATGGTACTGCCTGCTGGCTATTTAAACTGCAACTCCACAGTCAGTAGCAAATAACATAACTGTGCTTATTGTGCATACACAGTGTAGTGTTGTTGTAGTCTTCATTCCAAAGACTAATTTGAAGCTACTCTCCACACTAACCTATCCAATACAAGAATTTTAATTTCTGCACAGCTGTTACAACCTACGTCCATTTCAGCCTGGTTCATGTCTTATCAACTGATTACTTCTTTCAGTGAAGTTGCACCATAAATTTCTTTCCTCCCTAATTCAAGTCAGTATCTCCTCATTAATTACCGGGGCTATTCATCTAATCTTCAGCATTCTTCTGTACCACCACATTTCAAAACCTTCAGTTCTCTTCTTGTATGAACTATCTATTGTCTTCATTTCACTTCAGCACTTGGCAATAGTCTAGAGAAGTATCTCCAGAAAAGACATAAATATTTCAATTCATATTGGAAGTTAACAAAAATCTCTTTTCCATAAATGTTTTTGCTGTTAGTGTGCATAGTTATGTAACAGATACACACACATCTAACCATCACTGAGTCAATGGTACAGTGAGAACGATGTTTCAGATATCATAAAGGAACTCTTCTCAGTTTCTGATTCTCATCATAAAAAATAACAAATCCATAAAAATAGCACTACAGAATAATGGCCACAGAATTATGATGCATACTGCTTGAATGTAATGTTCATGTGAATTTAGTTTCAAATAAGCAATCAACTCTATGTTAAGCTCCAAGGGTAATCAGCAATTCATTCAGCCACTCAGTTCTACTGCTAGTGTATTATTGTGTGTGTGTGTGTGTGTGTGTGTGTGTGTGTGTGTGTGTTTAGAGCTTATGGGCACTTAATGACGAGGTTATTAGTGCCCCTGGCGTATTATTCTATGTTGCAATATAGAATGATCTTTTGGGGAAACTCATCTTGCAGGAGAGGTGTCATCAGAATCAAACTAAAACAGTTAGTATAGCATGTATCTGAGACAAAATGATATGTGCATACATCATTTCAGGATATATGGCTTTAGGACTCCTTCATTTGATCTCATGAGAACCATGCATTTTGTCTCCACATCCTTCCAACATGCCATGCAAGTTAACTCCCTATCACTGTTGGATGGATCTAAAAGACAAGGAAATTTACTACTTATGGCTCATTAAATTTTGTTAAATTATCATAGGTGACACTTGTAATTCTGTGTTCTTAACACATTTAGCACACTTTCCTGTTGCTGTATTTGTGTTGTAGAGTATTCTAACCATCCTGTGTGAAGAAAATGGCTGAAAAATTGTTTTCTAAATGTTTTGCCATAATGTACATAACTCTGTGGATCAATTACTTCCTATAGCATTTACCAGGCTTTACTTTTTTCCTTTTCCTTTCTTTCTTAGCCAATGTACCTGTAACCTGGTAGTCAAGTGCATATATGTCAGACTACAATTCTAAAGATTTGGATTTCCATATTCTGTAATTTCAACAATTTTTTCTGTCATCTATCACTTTGTTAATCTATACCAATGAGTCATATACATACATCAAGAAAGGTTTGCACCACCGCAGTTCCAAGAGTTCCAGAACCTGTACAGAAAATTGGAATACAGATCAATATAAACGTCATTTCTGCCTTTTTTATTGCTCATGAAAAGCACACTTTGCATGTTGTACCACCATACAGTGAGACCTTCAGAGGTGGTGGTTAACATTCTTGTACACACCGGTACCTCTAATACCAAGTAGCAAATCCTTTTCCATTGATGCATGCCTGTATTCATCGTGGTATACCACCCACACGTTCATCAAGGCACTTTTGGTCCAAATTGTCTGACTCTTCAATGGTGATTCAGCGTAGATCCCCCAGAGTGATTGGTGGGTCACGTCATCCACAAACAGCCCTTTCCAATGTATCCCAGGCATGTTCAATAGGGTTCATGTCTGGAGAACATGCTGGCCACTCTAGTTGAGCAATGTCGTTATCATGAAAAAAGTCATTCACAAGATGTGCACGATGGGGCCTCAAATTGTCGTCCATGAAGATGAATGCCTCACCAATATGCTGCCAATATGGTTGAACGATCTGTCAGAGGATGGCATTCACGTATCTTACAGCCATTATGGCACCTTCCATGACCACCAGCAGTGTACGTTGGCCCCACATAATGCCACCCAAATATAACAGGGAACCTCCACCTTGCTGCACTTGCTGGACAGTGTGTCTAAGGCGTTCAACCTGACTGGGTTGCCTCCAAACACGTCTACGACAATTGTCTGGTTGAAGGCATATATGATAATCATTGGTGAAGAGAAAGTGATGCCAATCCTGAGCCCTCCATTCAGCATGTTGTTGGGCTCATCTGTACCTCACTGCATGGTGTCATGTCTGCAAAGATGGACCTCGCCATGGACGTCAGGAATGAAAATGCGCATCATGCTGCCTATTGCGCACAGTCTGAGTCATAACACGATATCCTGTGGCTGCACACATAGCATTATTCAACATGGTGGCATTGCTGTCAGGGGTATTGACCATCTAGGCATGGGTGAACTACAGACAACACGAGCCATGTAACTCCTTCCTGGTGGAATGACTGGAACTGATTGGCTGTCGGACCCCCTTTGTCTAATAGGCACTGCTCATGCATGGTTGTGTACGTCTTTGGGCACGTTTAGTGACATCTCTGAACAGTCAAAGGGACTGTGTCTGTGATACAATATCCACAGTCAACATCTGTCTTCAGGAGTTCTGGGAACCGGGGTGCTGCAAAACTTTTTTTGATGTGTGTATGTAAAGAAGTCCACATTGCACCAACTTTTGGAGTCCAAGTTAAGCTGTTAAGTCCCTCTACAATGGCTGATTACATCAGTTGAAAGATAAGAGGCGGGTTAGTGCACATTACCTTGAATAGGACTTTGACTGGTAAAGCACAGCAGTATTCAATTCAGTCATTTAGTGGAGGATGGGTTTTGTTAAAAACCATACTTCCATTTCACATCACAACGCATAAAGGCACAAGTGAATTTGCGCCACAATAACCTTGAAAGCGAAATAAGAATGCTTGGTTACATTCAGTTTACACATTTAATCTGTGATCCCATACACTGGTATCATATCCCACTACAGATACAAGTAAACAATCAAATTCACTTATCTGAATAGTTCTTAGCAAAAGAAAGATTTTTATTTATTACATTCCTACCCCTGGTTACAGCTGCTTCTATTCAAGTTCAGAAATAACCAAATTCAACTAGGTTCAGTCTACAACTACATCTACAACCCTACACCACAAGCCATCATATGGTGCATGATGGGAGCTATCTTGTTGCACCACTAGCCATTTCCTTTCCTGTTCCATTTGCAGTTACAGCAAGGGAAAAATAACTGTCTGTATGTCACCACAAAAGCCTTAATTTTTTTATCTTATTTTCATGACCCTTATGCAAAACGTATATTGCTGTTCTGCAGTCAGCTTCAAATGCCAGTTCTCTAAAGTTTTTCAAGAGTATTTAACAAAAAGAACATCATCTTCCCTCCAGGAATTCCCATTTGTTTTCATGAAGCATCTCTGCAAAACTCACACATTGATCAAACCTAATGTGTAGCAGCTCGCCTCTGACTTATTTAAAGATATTCCTTTATTCCAACCTGGTGGCAATCCCAGAGGTTTGAGCAGTACTCAAGAATGGGTCACACTAGTGTCCTGTGAGCGATCTCCCTTACAGATGAACCACACTTTCCTAAAAATCTCACAACAAACCGAAGTTCACCATTTGCCTTCCCTACTATAACCCTTATATGCTCATTCTGGTTCATATTGCTTTGCTACATTACATCTAGATATTTTATCAGCATAACTGTCTCAAGCAGCGCACCACTAATCCTGTATTGAAACATTATGAATTTGATTTTTGTACTCATCTGCATTAACTTAAATTTTTCTACAGTTTGAGATAGTTGCCATTCATCGCACCAACTAGAAATTTTGTCTAGGTCAACTTGTATCCTCCTACAGTCACTCAAGGATGACACCTCCCGTACACCACAGCATCATCACCAAATTGCTACAGATTGCTGCTCACCCTATCTGCCAGCTCATTTGCGTATTAGTAATAGTAGTCCTGTTTCACATCCCTGGAGCACTCCTGGCAATACACTTGTCTTTGATCAACATTTGCCATCAATGACAATGTACTGGGTTCTGTCACTTAAGAAGTCTTTGAGTCACTCACATATCTGGGAACATAAATCATACGCTCGGACATTCGTTAACAGTCTGCTGTGAGGCACTGTGTCGAATGCTTTCCGAAATCTAGGCATATTGAATCTGCCTGTTGTAGTCCTAGGTAAGTACGGCCAGTTTACCAGTGAACATAATATATTTCATTATTATTGGAAGTTTATGGGTCACTATTCTTGTTAGGAATGTACAAATTAATGTATGTTTGCCTGTAGCAAGTTTTACAAAACTGCATCTATCTGTTGTGATTTTCTTAACTGTATAAGGTCATGTTCCTGTAGAGAGTTTGGTTAATCCTTTGTACCAAAAGAAGCCAATTGTCAGCACAGACATTGATAACTAACAGTCGTTGCATCTTTAATTGCACATTAAGCAGTAGTACGTTTAGGTACATACTCTAGAACAGTCCACCAAGAGTATCCTTTAGTTATTATCATACCAATTTTTCATTTGGACATGTAAAAGTTACCTCTCCATTCCTGGAATAATTTAATAGATATCCGTGTATACGCCAAGAAAATTAGTGAGCCTCGGCTTGGTAAACATTGGTAACAACTACATAACATCAGCCTGCCCTGCTAGCCGCGTGGTCTAACGCACTGCTTTCTGAGTGGGCAGGCATGCCAGTCCCAGGCATGAATCCACCTGGTGGATTAGTGTCCAGGTCCAGTGTGTCGGCCAGCCTGTGCATGATTTTTCCATCTGCCTTGGCAAATGCAGGCTGGTTCACCATATTCTGCCTCAGTTACACTGCGTGGCCGGTTGCTGCACAAACACTGTCTCCACACCATAATTACTCTACCACGCAAACATTTGGGATTACACTCATCTGGTATGAGACGTTTCTTGGGGGTCCACTGGGTGGCAAACTGCACAATAACCCTGGGTTAGGTGTGGGGAGGCAGTGGGCTGAGTGGACTGCTGTAGCCTGTTCTGGGGTTGTAAACTACGGAGGGCTATGGCAGAGACGAAGGCTCTCTGTCGTTTCTAGATCCCCTGTTCAATACAAATACATACTACATAACATCAGGGCTTCTGGAGACATCCAAGCGTTAAATGGGGCAGCATAAATTGTGTGCTCTGTGGACTATCTGCTGTGAAAGCCCAACAGGGGGCTTAAAATGAGTAGTGTTATTTGAGTGTTTCATTTGACTGCAGAGAAATTTCTTCAACATATTACCAGTTGCACATTGCAGACAGATTGGCTAACAAAACTTTATTTCAATCACATATTTGTAAGTGCCTCACAATTTAATTACCTCTGCAAGTTTCCATGAAAGCATAAACCTACACTGAGTGATGTACTTGATAAAAACCCTGCACAACAACAAAGTTGTTTATGGATGTCAAAATTTCAATGCACTAGAGAAACCTCACTGAGTTCCAGATTTTTTTTCTTTTTTTAGTTTGGTCATCTTACAAAACATGGTAGTTCTTTTGCAGCTACTATACACTATGTGATCAAAAGTATCTGGACGCCTGGCTAAAAATAACTTACAAGTTCATGGCGCCCTCCATCAGTAATGCTGCAATTCAATATGGTGTTGGTCCAACCTTAGCCTTGATGACAGCTTCCACTCTCACAGGCATAGGTTCAATCAGGTGATGGAAGGTTTCTCAGGGAATGGCGACCCATTCTTCACGGAGTGCTGCACTGAGGAGTGGTATCCATGTTGGTCAGTGAGGCCTGGCACGAAG